>NC_041043.1:2992719-3324246 GCF_900634625.1 Parambassis ranga | reverse complement strand
AGACCCCGTCGTGAGGACCACGTCCGAAAGGGGGGAAAGCTCGAGCGGAGAGGCCGCTGATCCGAAGACCCCCCGGGTCTAGACCTGGTGGTGGTGTAGAAGCAGGAGAGCAGGAGAGGGGAGACCTGAACTGCGAGGATGGGGAGGTGCTTGGGGTGGAGGAGGGTTGCCGGATTCGATCGGGAGACAGCTGGAGAAGAGGACAGAGACTTTTAAATCTCTTGCTACGTTATGATTGGGCAGGAGAGGGACAGATCGACAGCTGATTGGTGAGGGAGGTGCCATCTATTAAACACCTGACTATGTGGGAGGTCACTAGACAGAGTGCAGTGCAGTGAAGGAGAGTGCTAGGATGGTGAAGAGGGAAGGGGATAGAGATAAGAGGTGAATGTGTGGAATAGAGTCTTCATGACTGAACTTACGCTGAGAGCTACATTTCAATCATGAGAGACTCAGCGAACTGAATGAGAAAGAATTTATTAATACAATAATTGTGAATGTGCATTGGCGTCCTAGACCCCGTCGTGAGGACCACGTCCGAAAGGGGGGAAAGCTCGAGCGGAGAGGCCGCTGATCCGAAGACCCCCCCCAAAGAGAAGGAGATGAAAATTGAGTTTGATAATTACATGATTTGGGCACTAACAGATACCATGTAGCATGAAAAGACAATTGTTAGAGGCAGCATGCAAAATGAAATTACGACAATCAGATGCAGTTGGATTCGAAGCATAGAGAGGAGAATAGAGAGCTTAGGGAGCGAATGCTTGAGCTAAGGATAGCTAAGTATAGAGAGAGTTTAGCGAGCATGCGCTCAAGCCGAAGAAGGTATAGGGATTTTAGCGAGTGTGCGCTAAAGCTGCGGAATGTAGGGAGAGTGTTTAGCAAGCAAGTGCTCAAGCTAGGGGAGGAATAGAGGTTTAGCGAGCATGCGCTCGAGCTATGGAAAGTAGAGAGGATTTGGCGAGCATGCGCTCAAGCCAAGGGGAGAGTGGAGAGAGTTTAGCGAGTGCCGCTCAAGTAGGGAAAATTTATAGAGACAGTTTAGCAAGCATATACTTGAGCTGGAAGCAGGGAAGGCGTGGAAGAAGACTTTGCATGAAAGAAGGGAGCTGACTGTGACTACGTGGGGATAGGTCGGCATGAATCGAAGCCCACTGGCTGTTAATAAAGGGGATATGGTTGCGTGAATCGAAGCCCACTGGCTGTGAATAATGGGGGATAGGGTTGCGTGAATGAAGCCCACTGGCTGATAATAAAGGGGATATGGTTGCATGAATCGAAGCCCACTGGCTGATAATAAAGGGGATATGGTTGTATGAATCGAAGCCCACTGGCTGTGAATAAGAAGGATATGGTTGCATGAATCTAGGCCCGCTGACTACGAATACATGGGGATATGGTTGCATGAATCGAAGCCACTGGCTGTGAATAAAGGGGATATGGTTGCATGAAAGCGAAGCCCACTGGCTGATAATAAAGGGGATATGGTTGCATGAATCGAAGCCCACTGGCTGAGAAAAAGGGGATATGGTTGCATGAATCGAAGCCCGCTGGCTCTTAATAAGGGGATATGGTTGCATGAATCGAAGCCGCTGCTGTTAATAAAGGGGATATGGTTGAATGAATCGAGCCCACTGGCTGTGAATAAAGGGGATATGGTTGCATGAATCTAGGCCCGCTGACTACGATACATGGGTATGGTCTGCATGAATCGAAGCCCGCTGGCTGAGAATAAAGGGGGATATGGTTGCATGAATCAAAGCCCGCTGGCTGTTAGTAAAGGGGATATGGTTGCATGAATCGAAGCCCGCTGGCTGTTAATAAAGGGGATATGGTTGCATGAATCGAAGCCCACTGGCTGGAATGAAGGGTATATGGTTGCATGAATCGAAGCCCGCTGGCTGTTAATAAAGGGGATATGGTTGCATGAATCGAAGCCTGCTGGCTTATGAATGGATGGAGGTATGGTCTGCATTGGATCGACGCCCACATGCTATAAATACATGGGGGTATGGTCGCATGAATCGAAGCTACTAGCTGTGAATAAGGGATATGGTTACGTGAATCTAGGCCCGCTGACTATAGATGCATACATTTTTTGGGGTAGCATGAACGAAGCCACTGGCTATGGATGCACTGATTTTTAGGGTAGCTGTGAACGTAAGCCCACTGGCTATGGATGCATTGAATTACGGCCTTGCATGAGCGAAACCCACTGGCTATGGATGCGATGGTTTAAGGCCTTGCGTGATGAAGCCCACCAGCATTGGTGCATTGATATGAGGCCTAGAGAATGCCGTGAGAGTTAAGTTAGCAGACATGAATTGACGATACAGCAATAATAGGTGAAACTCACCAGGGACGGAGAGATTTCTGAGATGCGAGCATGTGTCCGGTGTTTTGGCCAATACAGGAAGTGAAGACCATCGACCAAGTGATTGCAGAGATGAAGGGGATACCTTGAGCTGACAGAATGAAGCCCACTGGCTGAGATGCATTGCCTTGAATAAAACGAAGCCCGTCGGCTGACAGTACATTAATTATAAAGCTTGAGGGAAAGCTGAGAGGATAGAGAAAAGGAGGGCATGGAGATAACATGCATGATTCGAGCATTACACCACCACCAGTAATATGATGAAAAACTCACAATGATGATGAAATATTATTAACAATCCTACCAGCTAGGCCAGGTGGGCCTGAAGACGAATGTGAAGAGAGAAGATGACCGAGCGTGCCGATTAGCAGGAATTCATTGGTTATGTGGCCTGCATGAAAAGAACCCACTGCTGTGATAGTATAGCTAAAGGGCCTTGCATGAACCAGAGCCGCTGAGTTGCTGCTGAAGTAGTTGCACCTATTCTAAAGGGATGACCCGAATAATGATTAAGGGACAATGGGGATCTGACGAGAGGTTGTATGAGCAAAGACCAGTTCCTAGACAGAGGGAGAGATTCCTGTGGTCACAGAGGGACTTGAGGATCTGAATGGGACGAACCTGTAGAGCAGCGGTCCCCAACCTTTTTTGCACCACGGACGGTATCATGTAAAACAATACTTTCACGGACCGGCACAGAAAAAAAAGTGCATAAAGAGACAACTTACTCTTATGCTTAATTAGTGGGAGCCTTTGAGCTTTCTCAGCAATGAGGGGGTCCTATCTGGGGATAATGGGAGACATGACACCCGAAGTGTGTTTTATGTCCAGTCCACTCCGTAATTTGTTTTGGCCGTCATTAATTGCTTCAGTCGTTCTTGTTCATGTTTTCTTCCATGGCTCGTCTTTTAATGCAGGGTGCTCGGTCTCGCAGTTTTGAAGGCTTCGTTGCCTCATTTGCGAGTCTGTCGCCACATATCACTCAGAGCGGACTTGGTGTGTGAGAATCACCTGTTGCAATAAATCCGTATTTTAAATAGGACTCCTGATATAGTCTTTTAAATGCGGGTTTCTTTTTCTTTGAAGGGGTAGGCTCCTCTTCTTCTGTCTCCTCGTTAGGCCTTTTCCCCTTTCCGGAGAAGCTCTCCAAAGACGTTTGTTTTTTATTCGTTTTTGCTTGTGGGCTTAATTTTGGGGCCGTATCCCGTGACCGAGACAAGCGTCTGGGCAGGTGCTTAAAGGCACAGGCGGATGAATCTGATCGATTTATAAATGAAACAGCTTTCAGACTCAGATAATGAAAAATATATGTTTTGCTCAGTCTTTCTGTGCGGCCCGGTACAAATGACCCACGGACCGGTACCGGTCCCCGGCCCGGTGGTTGGGGACCACTGCTGTAGAGAACCACTCATGTATTTAAAAGGACATAAGGACGAATTGTGCAGGCTATGACTACTGAACATGCGCCACTGCATTTAGGGTGTTGCAACAGCTTGTAGTAGTTCGATGGAATACTAGTTCTGCGAAGGTGACTTCTAGAGGGATTGAAGGAATGGGAGGCCTCCTCTAAGAAAACCAAAAGCTACGCGAAGAGGGATTCCGGGAGAGGATCAACGGAAGGAGAAATACGCCCGATCTGGGTTGAAACCAATTAGTGGAGAATTGAAAGGGTTATAGGCCACGGGAAGTCTAGAGGAGAGGGAGAAGCCTTCGAATGCCTTTAAATAGTATGGTTTGATAAATAACCTGAGATTGAATTGAATGTGAGCTGCCACGGTTCTGATGAAAGGTAGTATGAGCACCCTTATCTAAACCAAATGTGTTTCGAATGAAGCAATGAGAATTTAAAGGCCGGCATCTAGCAGACCACTGCCCTTGGAGGAAAGAACCCCCCAAAACCCACGGATGTGCACCATCTGTAAACAACCTGAGAAAATTGGATGAATGCACTACGTCATCATTAAAAGAACACCATGTTGCGAGCTCATAGCAGGAGAGACCGGGTCCACCGATCATGCTGCAGCCTTGGTTCGAGGCAACATGGACACAGAAGTTAGGAACTGTGGAGGACCGTCCAAAGGGAGCTGTGAAAGGTTGGCCTTATGAATGGTATAGTTGCTGCTTGGAGATATCTGAATGCAGATTTTGAAGCGCTCTAAATTTTTTATTCATTATTTTATTTATTAAATTATATCAGCATTTCTAACGGGGAGAGATGGTTTCATGTCGGAAGGGATGAGCGTATGCTGAGGAACTCCGGGTGGGAGTTTTTTTTTTTTTTTTTTTTTTTTTTTTTTTTTTTTTTTTTTTTTTTTTTTTTTTTTAAACCAGTATTTAACTATTTTAATTATTAGTAATATCTAACCGTTTGTCCTATCGAACCATATGAATTTAAACGTAGCACAATAGCTATAACGACAGAATAGCGAACTCACCGTCTAATGCATGTAAACACAAGCACATGGCTACTTAATATGCAGACAATTCGACTACGTCATCGTCGTGATAGCGTTGTACAGGGATCGACTCACGTTATCAATACGCGCATCAGGCAGTAAGCTCCATGCAGCACGATCGAAGATGACTAAGCAGGGATGTCTGAGGGGGAAATCATCCAGCATGTGAGCATAGAGGGAACACTAGCTTCTTCAGCAGAATCTGGCATAAGGAGTTTGACGCGAGATTGAAGATGCAGGTACTAATGCAAAGACGAACAGAGAAATATATTTTAAATCCCACTTAATGCCGAAAGATACCATAGCAACAGGTGAATGGAGGAATCTAAATGCAGAGAAGTCGGCTCCCTGGTCCATGAATAAATAAGTTTAAAGCGCTGTCCACTGGCATAAAGAGGGGACAGAGGTTCGGGCGTAATAAGACTAATTGCCGAAATAGGCCGGAGTGAGGAGCGGACAGATCGAATAATGCCATTCCATTCTGCAGGAGTATTGCGTATGGCTTGCCTTGTAGGCGCTACGATTTTTTTTTTTTTTTTTTTTTATTGCACGCCTGACGGCCTTGTATATCCGTGCAGATTGAGAAAAGTAGGCTGAAGCACAGAGGGACACGGAGCAGTGAGCCCGCGAGCGCCACATTTTTGCTGAGATCATTTGGGACCCCGGCGATCAAGGCCAAATTCGGAGTCCACAGACCAGGCCAGGCTAGTAGCCGAATAGTGAGAATAAGCGCTGCTTACTGGAAGTGCTAGTGATATTGATTGAATATGTTTTCCGGCTATTGGGATGGAGGTCTCCGGTTAGAGCTAGATAGACCATTCTTGGCCACAAATTTATGACGCTGAGGAGATTACAGGATGAGGTTTACTAAAATATTGTCTCTGCCTGCAGAAGTAAGCCCTCATATTTTAGTGGATTGCGAATGAAGGGCCTACCTGTAGGAGGGACAGGCCGAGCAGATGCCAGAGTGTAGCGGCGGAAGATGGCGGAGGAGAACGGGAGATCAGCGGCTGAGAGCAAGCGGCTGGATCGGCAGAGACTACAGGAGCAGGAGACATGGACTCAGGTGGAGGTCGACTGACCGAAGAAACAACGACCGGCACCGAAGTGTTTGATTGAGCGTGTCGGGGGGAAAAGCGGAGCAGCGGCAGCGGGAGAGCGAGAAGCGTTCCCTCGTGTAGCCCTGGGAGCAGAGGAGGCTGACTTCTTGCTCCTTTTACAGGCCGCGGGTAGCCACTGCGGCGCGGGGCAGGGGAGATGGGATTGGATCTGAAGTTGGATTGAGAGAGTTCCGGAGGAGGAATAATGCCAGTTGATTGCGGCATAGAGCAGCGCAGAATCGTTGCCGGATTCGATCGGGAGACAGCTGGAGAAGAGACAGAGACTTTTAAATCTCTTGCTACGTTATGATTGGGCAGGAGAGGGACAGATCGACAGCTGATTGGTGAGGGAGGTGCCATCTATTAAACACCTGACTATGTGGGAGGTCACTAGACAGAGTGCAGTGCAGTGAAGGAGAGTGCTAGGATGGTGAAGAGGGAAGGGGATAGAGATAAGAGGTGAATGATGTGGAATAGAGTCTTCATGACTGAACTTACGCTGAGAGCTACATAAAGTAATAAAGTTTCTAAAATTTCTTTTCTCATTTTTCTATAGATATTGTAACAATAATGAATTATTTTCACCATGAATACTGAGTGAAAATCTGGAGCCGAAATGACTGCTCACACCCAGAACTAAAGAAAAAACAGCCTGCATCGTATAGTATGAACTGAAATGTGCTCACAGTCCTATTAGTCATCACTGATAAAGACATGATTCTGTGGTTTCATTATGCCCCATAAACGAGTACTCGTAGACTGTTACGAGTTAGGTGGGAAATATGACTCTATCAAGTCAATATAACACTATTATCTCTGCACTTGTCATGTCTATGTAAGTCATGCATAGAAATTATTCAGTGGCACTTTTTAAGAATATATTTATAGCATGAATTCAAATATCTTAAATGTTCAGTCTCAGCTTGTGCAGAGTTTTTCAGCTTTGATTGTGCTTACTGTTGAGTTTGGTCAGTACAGTCTTCTCCTGGCTCAATAGTTACATTTGCATTCTCTTCAGTTCAGCAGTTCAGCGTTTTATTGAGAGCCACTATAAAAAAAAAACAAGCTATCAGAGAGAAGAGTCAGTCAGATACAAGAATACCTAGGATGATATTACATATAATCAATTTGTGCTTCATTTCACTGCTAAGCACCTATCCATTAATCCAGCCAGGCTATCATGCGTTGCACGTTCACACTCCCACACATCTGCCAGGGAATAAAAAAATGTCTCTTCACCTCTGGAGGTCCTTCAACTGCTGACAGAACCTGGAAAGAGAAAAAGCAACAGACATGACCTAATCAGCTGAGAGGAGCGTAAAGACAGACAGACAGACAGACAGGCAGGAGGCAGACAGACAGACAGACAGGCAGACAGACAGGCAGGCAGGCAGACAGACAGACAGACAGACAGACAGACCAGCAGGCAGGTAGATGTTGTCCACATACCTTGCTGTATTTGACTTGACAGTGGCACGTCTTTGGAAGAAACCCTTTTCTCCACTTAACCAGCACACTAGAAGAGGAGGCAGCTACTGCTTCTAACTTTGGACGGCTCAATTTAACTGAGGGAATAAAATCATGGCATCATCATTAAAACACAAAGAGATCAATAGGAAACATGTGTTTCTATACAATGTTATACTTACATATGTGATATGGATCAAATGAATATGACTTGGATTCAGTCTCCCAGGCTGCAGTTTTAGCTCTCACAGTAACGGTAAATTCTGATTGATAAATACGTATTGGCCTTCACTGCGAATGAACTGTATGTCATGAGCGTCATGAACTGTCTTTCTTGAACTGCCTGAACGAGAGACACTGAAAGAAATGAACACGTTTGATAGAATAATTACAGCCAAATGAGAAAATGATGCATGCATTTGTGAAGAAAGCAAAAGAAAAGAAAACCCTACCACAGCACAGTGTAGTTCACTTTCAGTGAAGGAGGGTCCTGATGTTTCCAGCTGCAATTTAGAAACGGTGGGAGCAGATTGGAAGAAGACTGATTATCCATAATGTAATAGGCATGATATATTTGTGGGTTTCGCTGTGAAAAAAAGCAAAAACGTGTCACATACTGTTAAACATGATATGGATTTATTTCCATATTATGTACAATAGTGTCAGCCAGTTCTGTGACTGCAAGAAAGTGACTTCATACGGATGCTTTTGATGATGGTGCCTCCGAGGATTTGTTTGGTGTCTTCACTGTGACACTGCACTGTTGCCTTCTGTTGCCTGAAGTTTCTCAGCGACAGCAGTGTGTGTGTGGAGTTGACTCGGACAGACAGGGTTTCGTTGATGGGGCTGCTGTTCAGCGTCCAGTAGATTTTGCCATTTACACATGAAGTCTGGCACATGATGTCTATGCTGGAGCCGAAGTCAATGTACTGATCTTTAGGGACAACGTTGCAGGTGCTGGAATGATTGCCTGCAGACAATGATGTGTTTATTCAATGGTGTAGCAGCTTAACATACAGAGAATGTGCGTGTTAGCTTAGCTGAACACTGGAAACAAAAGGAGTCATGTGACATAGCTGTCTCGTGTTTCCTTCCCTTTTAGAATTTAATTGGGAAGTTAGGTCTTGAGTGAGATTTGTTGGGTATGAAGGAAGACCTTTAAACAGTAAAGTCTCCCTAATGTCTCCCCCTTTTGGCAGTTAGAGACATTACAGAAATACCGATGATGTGGTTTAACAACTTAACATGTTCGAGATTTAAATGCTGACCTCAACAAAATGTCTGATGTAAAAAAAGTAACAAAAAGGTTTTTACAGCATGTATGTAACTGCCATGTAAACTGTATCTTGCAATGATGTGTGGCTTTCTGTTCCTGTGCTAACATCTTATCTTCTTCTTCTTCTACTTATCGTCTAGCCACCATCGATGAAGCTCATTTACTAGGTAAATAAAGGTTAATTCACATAATCTCAGCAGCAGTAATGTTACTAAACACACTCCCATGTTGTTTTTTCTTTACTGGAAATGTTGCACTGCTCACCCATCCAAAAACCGGCAGAGTTTCTGGGAGTCATTAGAATCACTCAATCAGAACATGTACCACATCGTAAATGTAAAACTTTTCCCTGGAAGGAAATAGCATATATTCATTATTTGATGTGTGACATGTATTGGGGTTAATGTTAGGTTAATGTTTCCCACAGAGCCTCAGCAGACAGTGAGTAATTAAGGTATCCTGCATCACCGGCTACCTAACTGGAATGTGGTGTTATTTGTTAATACTACCATGCTGATGTTCCTGCTGTAACAAGTCAAAGTGTCTGTCTGTCTGTAGTAGTGAAACTGTTCACTCACAGCTCTGTCTCCATGCTGAATTATTCCTGCTGCTCTGCTCTCTCCATCACTTACACTTTGACCACTATTCTCACTATTTTTGTTCAATAATCTATTTTTTCTGATTGTCGAGCAGCCCTCTTCCTACCACTCTCTACCCTCATCCCCCTTTGTGCAACATAAGTCCAGTCATACAATAACAACGACAAACAATGATTTTAAAAGATATAATGATATTTAAAATAGAAACAAGAGACTATCTCCAGGTTAGGTGCATGTTTACAGAGCAAAGTCCTTAGTCTCAGATAGGACAGTTATTATATATACATTATTTTAAAATCACTGTTAAATTACCACACGGCGTATGAAGTATTAATAATGAATAAAATGCACATTTGTAGTATAGATGTTGAAGGAGTTTTGGTGGTGGTGGTTAGAATAACTTATAATATGTTTAAAGTGCTTGTTGTTGGTGAGTTGAGCTCCTAAATGAAACCAAAACCAGAAAATGAAAAAACCAAAAGTAAGAATGCATATTCACAGTATACTTTCTATCACATTCAAGAGACGTGAATTGTGTCAAAGATCTTGCTTACCGTCCGCACAGCAGGATGAGACTGTAGCCAGGACACACAGGACTAAGAAAATAGACATTCTTAAACCCTATAATCAAACAGAAGAAGAAACGGTCCTTAAATACATTTGGAGCTGCGAGATATTCATCTGCACATAACGTCAAATAAAGCCTGAGTCTGTAACGGCAGACGCTGGAACTGGAAGCACAGCCTGAAATAAACGGGTGTATTACTCAACTGGAAACACAGCAACAGAAGAAAAACGGAAAAAAAAGGGGGAGAAGAATGAAGAAATTCATCGGCAAGGCTGCAAACTTTGGTTCGAGTCTGTTTATTACCGGCAGAGACGTGAATGCAGCACGAAAGCTCTACTGACGCGGCTCACTACAAGCAGGCAAGAAATACTAATCAATGACGCACGTTTCAGTGCAGAGAAAGCATGAGCTCTCAGCAGGTAGCTAATGCATACGGGAATATTTCAGTGTGCATCAGATTTCCGGGGAATGTTACTGTGTAATATTAGATTTAAGTCTCTCTGTACATTCAATAAAACTCTGACAAACACCGTATCTTTAAAAGCATACAGATATATACATAGCACTGCAGCGCGCGCATACACACACACACACACACACAAGAAATATTTGATTTTGGTTAAACTGCCTCTTTAAGAAGGCTTTGGAGGAGTGAATACTCTGAATAATTCAGTGAATGAGTTCATTTCTATTACAGTAAATTGATTCTAACGAGGGAAACCCTAAAGACTAAAGACTTTAGGGTAACTATAACTATATATATTTTTTCCTGTCCGTCTTTGTGCATATTTTAAATTAATCTATGACTTTCTGACAAGATATATTAATCCTACTTCTTCATATTCTTCCTCTTTCTTGAATTAATCAGTTAATAAACATGTACGGGAATTTATTATTTAACAACCAAGACTCCATATCGCAAAAGCTATTTAACCTCCCTCTGGAACACTTTGCCTTTGTAAGCCCATAGATGATGGGAAACTAACCCCTTTTTTGCCTTGGTGCTCTTCTCTTGTGGGGTTTTTTATAGCGCCACCTAGTGGTCAATGTTTATAATTTAGAGGAATAAGAAAGAAGAACAAAAGTAGATCAGCGATGAAAATCAAAGCAGCCGTAGATACAATTAAAATTATATTATCTAAAAATTAGTAACTCGCTACTAGGAGCAAATATCCAAAAGCATTAACACTTTTTTATTGGCTTAATTAAGGGTGTAATGTTTCTGTTGGCACATCGTGTATTACGGTTCTCTTATGGAAATATGCCGCCCCGGAAGTAGTTTTGTGCTGTTACTAGCTTAGCCTTATTAGCTTGTTATTTCACCATTAAACTGCTCTCTGTGCTTATGATACTCAACAATGATAGTCGTGCTCGTTTCAAACATTCGCCGTCATTTAAAAAACACAGTTAATAATGCAGTGCAGACTGTTTAGCTAACGAGTCTGCGCAATAACTATTTCCGGGGTACGTCTGGAACTTGTCAACACAGCGAGCTGCTGACCTGTCTCCAGTCCCCGCTTCCATGTCTATTGCGGTGCTAATCGCCGCTGTAGTCGGCGGTGGGGTCCTGCTGTTTTTGCGCCGTTTATTCCCTCAACAGAAAGCCGTCAAGCTGCTCCAGTACCCAGCCGACACAATGCGAGGAAAGACGGTCATCGTGACCGGGGCTAACAGCGGGATAGGGAAAGCCGTGTCCGCCGAGCTGGTGAAGCTCCAACCCAGGGTCATCATGGCCTGTCGGGACCGGCGGAGCGCCGAAGAAGCAGCCCAGGACATCAAGAAGGAAGCGGGGCCAGAGCAGGGGCAGGTGGTCATCAAACACCTGGACCTCGCTTCTTTAAAATCTGTCCGAGAGTTCTGTGAGGAAATTAACAAAGTCAGTGAATGGGAAGGGGCGCGGGTGTGCGGCCCATCCCCGAAACTAGCTTCTTAAAAAAGCTGGAAGTAGCCTATAGACACAGGGATTTAAACATTTCTACTCATGTTGAAGTACAGAAGCATGGGGTTTGAAAGATGCTTTAAAGTATAAAAGTACAAAGTAAGTACTCTAAAAATAACATTTAAGGAAAAACTAGGTTTGTTAGACAGTTGCATGCCATCAGTTCCAACACATTACTGTGTGTGTGCATCTTTCTTGTTTCTAGACCTGTTTATTAGTCACATGCGGAGATGTTTCACATACAAACTAATAGGATGTCTCACAGACAACTAACCATGTGGCCTAAGAAAAGATACACACGGAAGTGTTAGAAGTAGTTAACTACTGAAAATAACTTGTGCGAGAGAAAAATCAGGATATCACTATCATTAAGCAAACATACCTGCTCCAGTGCATTACAGTCGTACATGTCAACAGCTAGATATTGAAGTCTAGGTTGTGTCTGACACAGCAAGGCACTACTACAGGAAACTCTTTAAGTTGCTCAGCATTGTCATCATTGTACGCAGCTCCTCTGATGACATGGTCAAAAAATAAATAAATTGTGGCCACGAAATACTAGTTCGCTCCCTGCTGCCCGGGGAGGGTGCTCCCTGGCCGGGCAGCCTGCTCCCATGCACCCCGTCAATAACAACACTAATTCATGGCCACAAATTAGTATTTCGTGTGCACGTTATACATATTTCGTGGCCACGATTTATTTACTTTTTGACCATGTCATCAGAGGGGCTCCGTAACATTGTCACCATGACTAATTTAGTACATGAATCCATTTTAAAGAACTTTTGCTGCATAAGGTATTTTCAGCTTGCTGTCACTATAGTTTGTACGTTAAGGTCAGATTGCTGCTACAGACGTTGGGAGCAGCACAGTTTTTTGAAAATCACACTGCAATCACACTTCATATAACCTGCCTTAAAGAGGTGAAACTGCCCATTTAATACTCCAGCAATGGAACCTAACTGGGATCGAGTGAGGAGTCTGTGCATTAAAAGGAAGCTAAGACTCATATAAGCTAGTGTAGGTTAGTAAACATGTATTTTCAAATTTTCTATGATATCAAAAACCCTGATATTTGTCTGTTTTGTCATTTTGTCAACACACTCATTTCTTTTACATGTGCTGTCCTTTGTATATTTGTACATTAAGAATCTAACGTATTATTGCAGCAGTCAGTTATAATTAGTATATAGAAGAAGGTTCATTTATATTACAAGTCACAGTTTAATTTATATCTCTATTGATCTATTCCATAACCGTGGTGACACAAGAGCAAGGTGTTTGTTTGATTCTTGCAGCTCTGGACAACTCTTGTTCGGCTATCTACAAACGCATATAGCGAACAGACTTTTTTCAATTTCACCGTGGTATTAAACTGGTATGAGCCAGTCCCGATGTGTTTCTGTTTGTTTTTGCAATTTTATCATGTTAGAGAGCAGCATTTTGTAATTACTTATATAGATATAAGTGGTAAGTCACTACCTGTGTGCCCTGCCGGTATACCTTAATACCTTAATACCGCCCAACCCTATTGTCAAACCCTATCAACTATCCTCGTCAACTGACAGCTTAACACACGAACACATAAACCATACTATCACTGCTCTTTTTACAGATCTGCATTTGTAAAAGTACACAAAATACCCTCGTGGTCACTAAAAAATGTAGTCAGTACTGTCTGTTAAAATCTCCCACAATGGCTACTGTCTTATACTTAAAGGTTCGAGCAATTAAAGTAGTCTGTTTACATTGACTTTAAATAGTGACGGGATCTGATGGTGGATGATAAACCACAGCTACTGAAATGTTCTGCCTTACACTGTTGTATACCATACATTCCAAATTCAAATTCTGCCTGCCCCTTGTCCTGTTTTGAGTAGGATCATAAAAATTGGCACACATATGTATCACCCCAAGATGCGCAAAAGTGTCTCTTGGACCAATTTAAAAAAAAAAAAAAAAAACACATTAAAATTTGACAGATGCGAGTTTAGTAGATGAAGTTTAATAGACTGTAGATGGACATCTAATAAACATCTAACCTTATAAACAATGTCAAAGCCAGACATGTCTTTGACATTCTGCAGAGGAGAGGTTGACAGCAATGCCAAAAATGATATGTTAAAGACATGTCTGGCTTTGACATTCGGATACATTCGCAGATACTTTCCACATTTTTGGCATTGCTGTCAACCTTCTCTCCTCTGCCTCTGTAGACATCCTCTTCTTCTTCGCCTTTGGGGAGAACTCTGGCATATTTCTGCCAGGCTTGTGCAGGCAGACAGGTGCCTTTTTAGAGGTTTTCTCCTCTCTACTTGTGGATGGCATCTTTCTTTTTAAAGAGAACTTGCTGTTTGTGGAGGTCTCTGATCTCTTGTCTCTGC
This sequence comes from Parambassis ranga, assembly GCF_900634625.1. Lineage (NCBI taxonomy): Eukaryota > Metazoa > Chordata > Actinopteri > Ambassidae > Parambassis > Parambassis ranga. Next base: position 3,310,083 of record NC_041043.1, on the reverse strand, counting down.
TCTTATGCATTTTGTTTTGATCTGAGGATGCACCCATTAGCATAGCACATGGCTCGGATACATTCGCAGAAGAAGTAGCATCTTTCCACGTTTTTGTCATTGCTGTCAACCTTCTCTCCTCTGCCTCTGTAGACATCCTCTTCTTCTTCGCCTTTGGGGAGAACTCTGACATATTTCTGCCAGGCTTGTGCAGGCAGACAGGTGCCTTTTTAGAGGTTTTCTCCTCTCTAATTGTGGATGGCATCTTTCTTTTTAAAGAGAACTTGCTGTTTGTGGAGGTCTCTGATCTCTTGTCTCTGCTCTTATGCATTTTGTTTTGATCTGAGGATGCACCCATTAGAATAGCACATGGCTCGGATACATTCGCAGAAGAAGTAGCATCTTTCCACATTTTTGTCATTGCTGTCAAGGATGCGCCCATTAGAAGAGCACTACACTTCACATATGGACTTGTCTCAAATGTGGCTATCAGTTGTTTCATAGTGATAAATGAATGCTCCAAAACCTGTGCTGGATGAATTCTTGTACTGGGATCTATTGTTAGCATGCTACTGAGCAAGTCCAGAAAGGCTGTCGCATCACAGAGTTCTGCTTTGGTGGCTAGTTTGTGTCTTCTTGGGTTCACCAGGAACTTGTGGCCATCGAATAAACAAGTTAAATTGTTTCCAAATTCTACTGGTGACATAAGATTTAAAGAGTCACACAAATCCAGCTTGTAAAATGTGTTTGTCTTCCATCCATTGGATAGGAAAGCCTTTGGAAATGGACCGTGACTTTGGGTTATCTGCCAAAGCATGTCATACTCAGTGTTCCCATTATAAAGTGCAAAGCCCAAAAACATCTCAGCAGCTATGCAGCCAAGAGACCACATGTCCACATCATTACTAAAGGGGCATGCCAACATGATCTCTGGGGCCCTGTACCACAAGGACTGAATGAGCCAACCCTGCTTTGCTTTTGACGTTTCTAAAGAAATGCCAAAATCGATTATTTTTATCCTCAAGGGCTGCTTGGCTTGGTCTACCATCATGATATTATCGGGCTTGAGATCTGCATGAATGATCCCTAAGTTCTTCAGAATCTGAAGAGCACTAGCTGCCTGGTGTAGAATCTTCCGAATCTCTGGCAGCGAAACTCGTGACCTTGTCCTGATGAACTCTCTCAGGCTAATATCTAGCAGTTCAAATTCCTGACAGATATAGTCCTGGTGGATAAATGAGTTTTCAATCCCATTGAAGTATTCGTCAAAAGCCTGCAGCTTTCTCAAAATGGTTTCTTCATTCTGTGCCCCTTTGTTGAATTTTGCTACTTTCACAGCCACCATCTGATTTGTTGCTGACTTCAGGCATTTAACTACATATCCATAAGTGCCTTCTCCAAGCATTTTATCCACTGTGTAGTTTGAAGAAATCGATGTTAGTTGGTATCCTTTCTCTAGCAGCATTCTTCTAACTGGAGTAGAACCGGTCCTCTGACTATAATAATAATAATAATTTTTTGAACTGACCTTCGTGCTGTGTGAATTCTCTCGAACACTGCTGCTTGTTTGTGGTTGCCCAGGTGATTATGACAAACTCGTCGAGTTTGACATCATAGACATCATAGAGCATAGGTTCTCAATGTGCGGAATTATGTGAATTTGTGTTATGATATGATTTTTTCATATACTGACGACACAGGCCTAAATAGTCCGGAACTCAGCACGGTTGTAAATTGTTGCGCATGGGCAGAGCACAGGTATTAGTGGAGTTGTTGGTGAGGGGACGTCACACGGCTCTCAGCGCACATCGCGGCCACACACACATACAGGTTTTGGAGACTTTTGGAGACGCTGAACAGCGGCCGAAGCAGTGGTTAAAACACTTGAACAAACATGTTTGACGCGGAGGAGGACGATGTTGCTACTGTTTGGTATTTCACGGCTTTGTCTGTTTAACAAATATTTCCGCTTCATACATGTTCACCTGAACTGCTGCTTCTGCCGATAATTGGCAGCGAAACAGCATCAAAGCCTGTATGTGTGTGTGTGTGTGTGTGACGCTGCGTCCGTTGCAGTGGAGCCGTATGAGCGGTTCTGCACACTCGTTTCTCATAAAGTATGTTTCTGCCACTTCAGGAACACAAACAGACTTTTTCTGTCCTTGTGGAGTATTTAACAAGCTTCTGTCACGTCACTCCGTCTCCATCTAGTCTGCGTTTACTCGAAGCCACGAGTGAAGCAGAGTATAACTTAACTACCCCCCCCCCAATTATTTGTAATTATTTTTTAAAACAATAAAAATGATCGTTCTTTAATCGTAATTGAGGAAAAACCTCAAGTAATCACGATGCTACTTGATATTAAGTAATAACCCACAGCCCTGCTGTACACTAATGTGGATTTTTTTTTTCAATTCTCATGACCTGGAATAGAGTAACCACTCTATTGCAGTAATTCTTCTCACAATCAATGCAGTTAACACGTCATGCATGCAAAAATACCCTGATATAGAATTTTGGTCATACCGCCCAGCCCTAATCAGGAGGAATGTTTTGGTGCATTACAGTGTTTCTCAGGTTTAGCCCCATATGCTTTTTTTGCACATTACTGGATACAGACCAATAAATGTAAACTGCAGAGATGCAACCTGGTCATTTAAATGATTACACATTTATTTTTTTTATTTTTTTCCATTTGTTCTTCTTTGGCGGCCCTCAGTCCAATGTTGGGTTCATAAATTGGCCCTCAGCTATCAAAACTTTGAGAACCCCTGTCATAGAGTATCGGATCATGAGATCATCGAAGGCATGTTGGCAACATGTGTCTCCGCCCCTTCAAAGACTTCACGCACAAAGGACTTGTCGTCCATAGACACCATTAAAACACTATTAAAATGTAACCTTGTATTCATTTTTTTATATGCGAGGAGGCCTGCAGGGGGTGCAAGTGACGTAGACGTGCTTTGTGAGAGCTCCAGAATGCTCCAATGTTACCACCGTCCCTCTATAACGCTAACATCAGTGTCATCCCAAAGCCTGGTCGAGATCCCTTATTTTAGTCTCTTCATATCGCCCTGTATCTGTTACCAGCAGAGACCAAAATCATGGGTAAGGTGCTTGCTAAGAGGCTGACACTAACAGATTATTATAACAAAATAGCTTTATATCTATTACCACACTGCGTCACTGTATTCCCAATTACACCATCAGCTGGACTTCAGATTTTAGGGGAAAGACTACACAAAACAGATCAGATTAGAAACGGATTACAAAAGCATGTACAGAGACAAAGGACTGGCAAATCTCCCTCATAATAATGATGCAGGGTAAGCGTAAACTAATAAGGATGAGGACAGTAACAGCACACTTAAGATTATTTTCTTATTCCCCTTACTACAACAGTGTTTCCCTGTTAGTATAACGCACCCTTGTGTCCTGTCGCTCCCTTACAAACATAATGGTAGCGACCCTCTGTGCAGCAAAGTTTATCATTTCTCCACATGAGAAATGTCATGTGTGGTGTGTGAGCGTGTCTCACTTTCAATGTGTCAGACTTTAGAGCTCTGATGTGTGTTAGCTGGTTTGTTTACAGGCTGCTGTTCAGCTCTGGTCATTTCACATGAGAGGTGACAAGTTCATTCAAGCCTTTTCTGATACAGAGGAGGTCATGACAGGTCATTTAGGTGCTGCAATGTCCTACCAGTGAATGATGTGCCAGAATTTAGTTAAGTTCTTCAGCTGCTGTGAATATGTCGTCAGCTGTTCAAGACAATAAATAAGACATGATATAAGACAAAGATAGAATATTTGAAGTGATACATGTGGCTGAATTTTAAATGAAACCTCTCTTACACTGTTACTTACTGTGTGTTTTTCTTAGGAGGAATCGAAGATTGATGTGCTCATCAACAACGCAGGCATCTACCAGTGTCCCTACACAAAGACAGAGGATGGCTTTGAGATGCAGCTCGGTGTCAATCACCTTGGGCACTTCCTCCTCACTCACCTTCTGCTAGACATCCTAAAAGCATCAGCTCCTAGCCGCATCGTCGTGGTTTCCTCCAAACTTTACAAGCACGGCCAAATCAACTTCGACGACCTGAACAGCGAGAATAACTATGACAAGGCTGCCTGCTACAGCCAGAGCAAGTTGGCCAACCTGCTGTTCACACTCGAGCTGGCCCGTCAGCTCGAGGGCTCAGGGGTCACAGTTAACGCTCTAACACCAGGCATCGTGAGGACCAGACTAGGCAGGCATGTTCAAATCCCCTTCCTGGCAAAGCCCCTGTTCCACCTCGCATCATTTGTCTTTTTCAAGAGTCCACTGGAGGGGGCCCAGACTCCTCTCTATCTGGCCTGCTCCCCTGAGGTGGAGGGAGTGTCAGGGAAGTGCTTCGCTAACTGCACAGAGGAGGAGCTAATGCCTAAAGCTACAGATGAGCAGGCAGCCAAGAAACTGTGGGACATAAGCAGGAGGATGGTTGGACTCTAGATAGTTGGTGAAATGTTGTTTATTAACTGAGTGATGAATTGTGCCAAGTTTGATTCTGAGGTGTCTGTGAGAAAGAGTGCTACATTGCAGTGAGATGATTTGAGATTGTATCAGCACGTGCCTGTAAAGATGATGGTTGAGACATCACAATATGACATTCAGTAAATCTCCAGATTTCCCTCATCCTACAACCTTGAAACACGAGTCTTTGTTTTGCACAACATTTAAGAAATTCACTCAGTATACATGTGTGGAACTGGTGGTATAGGTGTATAAAAAGGCACTGATCTTGTAAGATGTGTAAAACTAATTTCACCTCATCACTAAATAGAGTTTAGTAACATTTCATTGCAAAGACACAAGAAATTTATCATTAAAAGTTTGCTAATTTGGTGTTTAGGCTTATGGTGAATGTCCTGGACACATGGCAGAACCATTTATAGCACCAAAATGGCAGTGAATATTTTAGGCTCAAGTCATAGTTTTTTATAGTTCCTGCAGCTTGTTGGCCTTCCAATGAAAACACAGCTAAATCTTGCACCGTAGCCTGTTTAGCCATGATGTGCACTCTGCAACAGGTGCTGCAGGCACATCATTGCTTGTGCATTGCAGCCAAAATTTGTGCATACTTTAGCATGTGTTTTGCAGTGTAAAGGGATGACAGGTGGTACATTGGAGCTTCCTCACTTTGATGTGTTTGAAGTGTAAATGCTTGCTGCTGCTGTGTCTGGATGAGCTACAACAATAAGACTGACGTTGCAGATCAGTGAAACCTTCTCTGCAGTGCTGTGGCTCCCCCCTGTGGCCAGATCTCTGACAAGTATAGCTCAGGAAGGAGAGAGGAGACAAAGCATTTGGCGTTTACAGTGTGAAATTCAGATGCGTAAGAGTGAATGAGAACATATTCTCATATATAATCAGTTTATTTTCTGCTCTATAAATAATAAGAAAACAGTACAATAAAGTTTTTTCCCAAACAATAGAAAAAAAACAACATTTCTGTTAACTGAAAAACATATTTTAAAGGCTGAAGTACGGTAAGGCACTAATTTTGACATAAAAAAGAGAATACCAGGTCTCTCAGTCATTTTTAAAAAAAAAATGGCATTTGCAGTGTTTTTTTATTGCATAAGACTGATAATGCGTGTCTGTAATATCACAAATACAACTACTGTAGTATTTCCTTAGTGATGACACAAGCAAACATTCTCCCTGTGTGCTGATCTTTGCAAAAACCCTTCTCTACTAACCTATTTTTAAATTCAGAGCACAGTGCTTCATAGTGACTCAGCAGGTACACACCGCAGCAATCTCAATGATGAAAGGTCTGCCTCTCAGCTCAGACAGTCATCTCAATGCTGTGGATCAGCAGACAGTAGCAACAACTGTAAACAACACAACCAGGGGTGGTCTCACTCCCAAACCGACATTCTGTTTGGTCAGGATGCGGTCACACCATGAAAACATGGAAAAATTAAAACAAAGGCTAGGTGCTTAAAGTTATAATTTGTGCTTTATTATGTGAACAAAACAAACAAAATATATAAACATGCATCGCAGTCAAAGAAACAGGGTTACAGCAGCTTGGTTGGGAGGGGGGGGGGGTGTCCAAGTCTGAGGTAGAACAGGGAGGGTGGGGTGAGGTGAGGCGGGGGCAGGAAAACCTCTCAGAGGGAAAGAGAGAATAAAATAAAGTAATACTGACGGTTTACACCTCAAAACGTTCCATCAATAACAATAAAAACACACCCATCAATACTGTCAAATTCAGCTAACAGAAGAAAAACAAAATGTTTCTCACTCATCATTTAAGGGATTTGATTTTTTTAAGTTAGTATATATTTGTACATCTGTAATTTTAATGCATACACATTCTTACAAATTTCAAGGGCTCCTTGAGCTCTGCATGACCCCACAACCAACACTTACTATGACTTATTTCCTCTGGACATTTGTATTTGTAAACAGTTGCCATCCACTGCCATACAATCGATGCCTTTAAATGATGCCATACTTACATGTTCATGATACTTAACCTGTTGGCTCTTGGCTGCTATTCAGACCATTTTCTCTTTAAAATGGCTGCACTAACAGAAGGTGTAGCTGGACACACACCAGGGCCTCTACAACCCTATCAAACGTTTCACCTGATCGGACGGTCCTTCAGTTCAGAAGTGTTTCGTACAGCTGGGCTTTCGTCAGACTGTCCTTCCTGGAAAGTCCTAGAGAGCCAAATTTTTGGTTGTATGGAGGAGGTGGGGGTGGGGCTGGTGGTGGTGACTGGCTTGCCTGTGCGGGCAGGCTGTGCATCTCCACCTGATAGTGCTGCAGCTCCGCGGCCATCTCCAGGGACCTCTGGTTGAGAGACTCTGTGGAGCTGTTGGGGCTCGGGTCTACATACTCCGTGCTCTGGCCTCCAGCTGCGACACTGCCTTCCCTGTCTTTGGAGCTCCCTGAGTGGTAGAGGCTATGCTCTGACCCCTGGCTGTCCTCGGCCCGGTACAGGTGGGCTTGGCTGTGCGCCTGCCTGAGCCCTGGGCTGCACTCGGGGCTAGGACTGGCAGCCACCCACACCGGGTCCATGACACCTGCTCCCTGGTGGTAGTAGTCAGCTCCTTCCTGGAAACTGCTGTAGAGCGGCCCGAGCCGGATCTTGGCAGGACGGACCGAGAAGTGCTGCTCTGAGAAACTGTAAGGTGAGGCCCGACCTGGGCTGCGGTAGGTGTGGGCACTCAAGTCCTCCACACTGAGCTGTCTCCATCTGCCAATCAGCTCCTCCTCTTCAGGGGCTAACGTGCCTCCATAGGCCACACTGGGAGAAGAAGATGGAGGGAGCGGCTCATAGGGCTCACTGAAGCAGGAGGACATGGTGCGGCTGTAGACCGGTGAGCTGCCATTCTGGTGGTAGCTCATCTCCGTCTGTTGGAAGGGATGAGTGTTGGCAAAGACCCCTGGACTGTCCCTCTCCCAGGATGAGTCACTCGTTCTCTCATAGTCCCCTGAATCTCTCCAGTCCATGTAGAGGGAGTGATGACATGGGGACGAGGCTGCACTGCTAGGTGGGCCGTTGCCTTTGTCCTCGGAGCCCCCTCCACTAAAGCTGGAGTAGGAGCCTCCACCCAGTGTGGCTTGAAACTTGGCAAAGTGCTCCTGCGAGAAACCAGCCCTCAACCCCACCGAGCCCTCCTCCGGGTTGCTGTCAGTGGAGTTCTGTGGCCCGTACAGCAGCTTCCTCTGACCATGAAGATCCATGCTGGGCACCCTCTCACGGTGACGGTCATCAGGGCAGTACAGCGCCGTGTCACTGCTGTACAGGTCAGATTTGTAGGTGGCGCGGAGCCCCAGACGCTCTCCTACACATCATCATTGGATTTCAATCATGAGAGACTCAGCGAACTGAATGAGAAAGAATTTATTAATACAATAATTGTGAATGTGCATTGGCGTCCTAGACCCCGTCGTGAGGACCACGTCCGAAAGGGGGGAAAGCTCAAGCGGAGAGGCCGCTGATCCGAAGACCCCCCGGGTCTAGACCTGGTGGTGGTGTAGAAGCAGGAGAGCAGGAGAGGGGAGACCTTGAACTGCGAGGATGGGGAGGTGCTTGGGGTGGAGGAGGGTTGCCGGATTCGATCGGGAGACAGCTGGAGAAGAGACAGAGACTTTTAAATCTCTTGCTACGTTATGATTGGGCAGGAGAGGGACAGATCGACAGCTGATTGGTGAGGGAGGTGCCATCTATTAAACACCTGACTATGTGGGAGGTCACTAGACAGAGTGCAGTGCAGTGAAGGAGAGTGCTAGGATGGTGAAGAGGGAAGGGGATAGAGATAAGAGGTGAATGATGTGGAATAGAGTCTTCATGACTGAACTTACGCTGAGAGCTACATTTCAATCATGAGAGACTCAGCGAACTGAATGAGAAAGAATTTATTAATACAATAATTGTGAATGTGCATTGGCGTCCTAGACCCCGTCGTGAGGACCACGTCCGAAAGGGGGGAAAGCTCGAGCGGAGAGGCCGCTGATCCGAAGACCCCCCCAAAAGAGAAGGAGATGAAAATTGAGTTTGATACTTACATGATTTGGGCACTAACAGATACCATGTAGCATGAAAAGACAATTGTTAGAGGCAGCATGCAAAATGAAATTACGACAATCAGATGCAGTTGGATTCGAAGCATAGAGAGGAAAATAGAGAGCTTAGGGAGCGAATGCTTGAGCTAAGGATAGCTAAGTATAGAGAGAGTTTAGCGAGCATGCGCTCAAGCCGAAGAAGGTATAGGGATTTTAGCGAGCGTGCGCTAAAGCTGCGGAATGTAGGGAGAGTGTTTAGCAAGCAAGTGCTCAAGCTAGGGGAGGAATAGAGGTTTAGCGAGCATGCGCTCGAGCTATGGAAAGTAGAGAGGATTTGGCGAGCATGCGCTCAAGCCAAGGGGAGAGTGGAGAGAGTTTAGCGAGTGCCGCTCAAGTAGGGAAAATTTATAGAGACAGTTTAGCAAGCATATACTTGAGCTGGAAGCAGGGAAGGCGTGGAAGAAGACTTTGCATGAAAGAAGGCAGCTGACTGTGACTACGTGGGGATAGGTCGGCATGAATCGAAGCCCACTGGCTGTTAATAAAGGGGATATGGTTGCGTGAATCGAAGCCCACTGGCTGTGAATAATGGGGGATAGGGTTGCGTGAATTGAAGCCCACTGGCTGATAATAAAGGGGATATGGTTGTATGAATCGAAGCCCACTGGCTGTGAATAAGAAGGATATGGTTGCATGAATCTAGGCCCGCTGACTACGAATACATGGGAGTATGGTCTGCATGAAACGAAGCCCACTGGCTGTGAATAAAGGGGATATGGTTGCATGAATCGAAGCCCACTGGCTGATAATAAAGGGGATATGGTTGCATGAATCGAAGCCCACTGGCTGAGAAAAAAGGGGATATGGTTGCATGAATCGAAGCCCGCTGGCTCTTAATAAAGGGGATATGGTTGCATGAATCGAAGCCCGCTGGCTGTTAATAAAGGGGATATGGTTGCATGAATCGAAGCCCACTGGCTGTGAATAAAGGGGATATGGTTGCATGAATCTAGGCCCGCTGACTACGAATACATGGGGGTATGGTCTGCATGAATCGAAGCCCGCTGGCTGAGAATAAAGGGGATATGGTTGCATGAATCAAAGCCCGCTGGCTGTTAGTAAAGGGGATATGGTTGCATGAATCGAAGCCCGCTGGCTGTTAATAAAGGGGATATGGTTGCATGAATCGAAGCCCACTGGCTGTGAATGAAGGGTATATGGTTGCATGAATCGAAGCCCGCTGGCTGTTAATAAAGGGGATATGGTTGCATGAATCGAAGCCTGCTGGCTATGAATGGATGGAGGTATGGTCTGCATGGATCGACGCCCACTGGCTATAAATACATGGGGGTATGGTCTGCATGAATCGAAGCCTACTAGCTGTGAATAAGGGGATATGGTTACGTGAATCTAGGCCCGCTGACTATAGATGCATACATTTTTTGGGGTAGCATGAACGAAGCCCACTGGCTATGGATGCACTGATTTTTAGGGTAGCGTGAACGAAGCCCACTGGCTATGGATGCATTGAATTACGGCCTTGCATGAGCGAAACCCACTGGCTATGGATGCGATGGTTTAAGGCCTTGCGTGATGAAGCCCACCAGCATTGGTGCATTGATATGAGGCCTAGAGAATGCCGTGAGAGTTAAGTTAGCAGACATGAATTGACGATACAGCAATAATAGGTGAAACTCACCAGGGACGGAGAGATTTCTGAGATGCGAGCATGTGTCCGGTGTTTTGGCCAATACAGGAAGTGAAGACCATCGACCAAGTGATTGCAGAGATGAAGGGGATACCTTGAGCTGACAGAATGAAGCCCACTGGCTGAGATGCATTGCCTTGAATAAAACGAAGCCCGTCGGCTGACAGTACATTAATTATAAAGCTTGAGGGAAAGCTGAGAGGATAGAGAAAAGGAGGGCATGGAGATAACATGCATGATTCGAGCATTACACCACCACCAGTAATATGATGAAAAACTCACAATGATGAAATCACGGTAATATTATTAACAATCCTACCAGCTAGGCCAGGTGGGCCTGAAGATGAATGTGAAGAGAGAAGATGACCGAGCGTGCCGATTAGCAGGAATTCATTGGTTATGTGGCCTGCATGAAAAGAACCCACTGCTGTGATAGTATAGCTAAAGGGCCTTGCATGAACCAGAGCCGCTGAGTTGCTGCTGAAGTAGTTGCACCTATTCTAAAGGGATGACCCGAATAATGATTAAGGGACAATGGGGATCTGACGAGAGGTTGTATGAGCAAAGACCAGTTCCTAGACAGAGGGAGAGATTCCTGTGGTCACAGAGGGACTTGAGGATCTGAATGGGACGAACCTGTAGAGCAGCGGTCCCCAACCTTTTTTGCACCACGGACCGGTATCATGTAAAACAATACTTTCACGGACTGGCACAGAAAAAAAAGTGCATAAAGAGACAACTTACTCTTATGCTTAATTAGTGGGAGCCTTTGAGCTTTCTCAGCAATGAGGGGGTCCTATCTGGGGATAATGGGAGACATGACACCCGAAGTGTGTTTCTTATGTCCAGTCCACTCCGTAATTTTGTTTTGGCCGTCATTAATTGCTTCAGTCGTTCTTGTTCATGTTTTCTTCCATGGCTCGTCTTTTAATGCAGGGTGCTCGGTCTCGCAGTTTTGAAGGCTTCGTTGCCTCATTTGCGAGTCTGTCGCCACATATCACTCAGAGCGGACTTGGTGTGTGAGAATCACCTGTTGCAATAAATCCGTATTTTAAATAGGACTCCTGATATAGTCTTTTAAATGCGGGTTTCTTTTTCTTTGAAGGGGTAGGCTCCTCTTCTTCTGTCTCCTCGTTAGGCCTTTTCCCCTTTCCGAAGAAGCTCTCCAAAGACGTTTGTTTTTTATTCGTTTTTGCTTGTGGGCTTAATTTTGGGGCCGTATCCCGTGACCGAGACAAGCGTCTGGGCAGGTGCTTAAAGGCACAGGCGGATGAATCTGATCGATTTATAAATGAAACAGCTTTCAGACTCAGATAATGAAAAATATATGTTTTGCTCAGTCTTTCTGTGCGGCCCGGTACCAAATGACCCACGGACCGGTACCGGTCCCCGGCCCGGTGGTTGGGGACCACTGCTGTAGAGAACCACTCATGTATTTAAAAGGACATAAGGACGAATTGTGCAGGCTATGACTACTGAACATGCGCCACTGCATTTAGGGTGTTGCAACAGCTTGTAGTAGTTCGATGGAATACTAGTTCTGCGAAGGTGACTTCTAGAGGGATTGAAGGAATGGGAGGCCTCCTCTAAGAAAACCAAAAGCTACGCGAAGAGGGATTCCGGGAGAGGATCAACGGAAGGAGAAATACGCCCGATCTGGGTTGAAACCAATTAGTGGAGAATTGAAAGGGTTATAGGCCACGGGAAGTCTAGAGGAGAGGGAGAAGCCTTCGAATGCCTTTAAATAGTATGGTTTGATAAATAACCTGAGATTGAATTGAATGTGAGCTGCCACGGTTCTGATGAAAGGTAGTATGAGCACCCTTATCTAAACCAAATGTGTTTCCAATGAAGCAATGAGAATTTAAAGGCCGGCATCTAGCAGACCACTGCCCTTGGAGGAAAGAACCCCCCAAAACCCACGGATGTGCACCATCTGTAAACAACCTGAGAAAATTGGATGAATGCACTACGTCATCATTAAAAGAACACCATGTTGCGAGCTCATAGCAGGAGAGACCGGGTCCACCGATCATGCTGCAGCCTTGGTTCGAGGCAACATGGACACAGAAGTTAGGAACTGTGGAGGACCGTCCAAAGGGAGCTGTGAAAGGTTGGCCTTATGAATGGTATAGTTGCTGCTTGGAGATATCTGAATGCAGATTTTGAAGCGCTCTAAATTTATTTATTCATTTATTTTTATTTATTAAATTATATCAGCATTTCTAACGGGGAGAGATGGTTTCATGTCGGAAGGGATGAGCGTATGCTGAGGAACTCCGGGTGGGAGTTTTTTTTTTTTTTTTTTTTTTTTTTTTTTTAAACCAGTATTTAACTATTTTAATTATTAGTAATATCTAACCGTTTGTCCTATCGAACCATATGAATTTAAACGTAGCACAATAGCTATAACGACAGAATAGCGAACTCACCGTCTAATGCATGTAAACACAAGCACATGGCTACTTAATATGCAGACAATTCGACTACGTCATCGTCGTGATAGCGTTGTACCGGGATCGACTCACGTTATCAATACGCGCATCAGGCAGTAAGCTCCATGCAGCACGATCGAAGATGACTAAGCAGGGATGTCTGAGGGGGAAATCATCCAGCATGTGAGCATAGAGGGAACACTAGCTTCTTCAGCAGAATCTGGCATAAGGAGTTTGACGCGAGATTGAAGATGCAGGTACTAATGCAAATGAGACGAACAGAGAAATATATTTTAAATCCCACTTAATGCCGAAAGATACCATAGCAACAGGTGAATGGAGGAATCTAAATGCATCAGAGAAGTCGGCTCCCTGGTCCATGAATAAATAAGTTTAAAGCGCTGTCCACTGGCATAAAGAGGGGACAGAGGTTCGGGCGTAATAAGACTAATTGCCGAAATAGGCCGGAGTGAGGAGCGGACAGATCGAATAATGCCATTCCATTCTGCAGGAGTATTGCGTATGGCTTGCCTTGTAGGCGCTACGATTTTTTTTTTTTTTTTTTTTTTTTTTTTGCACGCCTGACGGCCTTGTATATCCGTGCAGATTGAGAAAAGTAGGCTGAAGCACAGAGGGACACGGAGCAGTGAGCCCGCGAGCGCCACATTTTTGCTGAGATCATTTGGGACCCCGGCGATCAAGGCCAAATTCGGAGTCCACAGACCAGGCCAGGCTAGTAGCCGAATAGTGAGAATAAGCGCTGCTTACTGGAAGTGCTAGTGATATTGATTGAATATGTTTTCCGGCTATTGGGATGGAGGTCTCCGGTTAGAGCTAGATAGACCATTCTTGGCCACAAATTTATGACGCTGAGGAGATTACAGGATGAGGTTTACTAAAATATTGTCTCTGCCTGCAGAAGTAAGCCCTCATATTTTAGTGGATTGCGAATGAAGGGCCTACCTGTAGGAGGGACAGGCCGAGCAGATGCCAGAGTGTAGCGGCGGAAGATGGCGGAGGAGAACGGGAGATCAGCGGCTGAGAGCAAGCGGCTGGATCGGCAGAGACTACAGGAGCAGGAGACATGGACTCAGGTGGAGGTCGACTGACCGAAGAAACAACGACCGGCACCGAAGTGTTTGATTGAGCGTGTCGGGGGGAAAAGCGGAGCAGCGGCAGCGGGAGAGCGAGAAGCGTTCCCTCGTGTAGCCCTGGGAGCAGAGGAGGCTGACTTCTTGCTCCTTTTACAGGCCGCGGGTAGCCACTGCGGCGCGGGGCAGGGGAGATGGGATTGGATCTGAAGTTGGATTGAGAGAGTTCCGGAGGAGGAATAATGCCAGTTGATTGCGGCATAGAGCAGCGCAGAATCGTTGCCGGATTCGATCGGGAGACAGCTGGAGAAGAGACAGAGACTTTTAAATCTCTTGCTACGTTATGATTGGGCAGGAGAGGGGCAGATCGACAGCTGATTGGTGAGGGAGGTGCCATCTATTAAACACCTGACTATGTGGGAGGTCACTAGACAGAGTGCAGTGCAGTGAAGGAGAGTGCTAGGATGGTGAAGAGGGAAGGGGATAGAGATAAGAGGTGAATGATGTGGAATAGAGTCTTCATGACTGAACTTACGCTGAGAGCTATAAAGTAATAAAGTTTCTAAAATTTCTTTTCTCATTTTTCTATAGATATTGTAACAATAATGAATTATTTTCACCATGAATACTGAGTGAAAATCTGGAGCCAAAATGACTGCTCACACCCAGAACTAAAGAAAAACAGCCTGCATCATATAGTATGAACTGAAATGTGCTCACAGTCCTATTAGTCATCACTGATAAAGACATGATTCTGTGGTTTCATTATGCCCCATAAACGAGTACTCGTAGACTGTTACGAGTTAGGTGGGAAATATGACTCTATCAAGTCAATATAACACTATTATCTCTGCACTTGTCATGTCTATGTAAGTCATGCATAGAAATTATTCAGTGCACTTTTTAAGAATATATTTATAGCATGAAATTCAAATATCTTAAATGTTCAGTCTCAGCTTGTGCAGAGTTTTTCAGCTTTGATTGTGCTTACTGTTGAGTTTGGTCAGTACAGTCTTCTCCTGGCTCAATAGTTACATTTGCATTCTCTTCAGTTCGCAGTTCAGCGTTTTATTGAGAAGCCACTATAAAAAAAAACAAAGATATCAGAGAGAAGAGTCAGTTCAGATACAAGTCAATACCTAGGATGATATTACATATAAATCAATTTGTGCTTCATTTCACTGCTAAGCACTCTATCCATTAATCCAGCCAGGCTATCATGTGTTGCACGTTCACACTCCCACACATCTGCCAGGGAATAAAAAAATGTCTCTTCACCTCTGGAGGTCCTTCAACTGCTGACAGAACCTGGAAGAGAAAAAGCAAACAGACATGACCTAAATCAGCTGAGAGGAGCGTAAAGACAGACAGACAGACAGGCAGGCAGGCAGGCAGGCAGACAGGCAGACAGACAGGCAGACAGACAGGCAGGCAGGCAGACAGACAGACAGACAGACAGACAGACCAGCAGGCAGGTAGATGTTGTCCACATACCTTGCTGTATTTGACTTGACAGTGGCACGTCTTTGGAAGAAACCCTTTTCTCCACTTAACCAGCACACTAGAAGAGGAGGCAGCTACTGCTTCTAACTTTGGACGGCTCAATTTAACTGAGGGAATAAAATCATGGCATCATCATTAAAACACAAAGAGATCAATAGGAAACATGTGTTTCTATACAATGTTATACTTACATATGTGATATGGATCAAATGAATATGACTTGGATTCAGTCTCCCAGGCTGCAGTTTTAGCTCTCACAGTAACGGTAAAATTCTGATTGATAAATACGTATTGGCCTTCACTGCGAATGAACTGTATGTCATGAGCGTCATGAACTGTCTTTCTTGAACTGCCTGAACGAGAGACACTGAAAGAAATGAACACGTTTGATAGAATAATTACAGCCAAATGAGAAAATGATGCATGCATTTGTGAAGAAAGCAAAAGAAAAGAAAACCCTACCACAGCACAGTGTAGTTCACTTTCAGTGAAGGAGGGTCCTGATGTTTCCAGCTGCAATTTAGAAACGGTGGGAGCAGATTGGAAGAAGACTGATATCCATAATGTAATAGGCATGATATATTTGTGGGTTTCGCTGTGAAAAAAAAGCAAAAACGTGTCACATACTGTTAAACATGATATGGATTTATTTCCATATTATGTACAATAGTGTCAGCCAGTTCTGTGACTGCAAGAAAGTGACTTCATACGGATGCTTTTGATGATGGTGCCTCCGAGGATTTGTTTGGTGTCTTCACTGTGACACTGCACTGTTGCCTTCTGTTGCCTGAAGTTTCTCAGCGACAGCAGTGTGTGTGTGGAGTTGACTCGGACAGACAGGGTTTCGTTGATGGGGCTGCTGTTCAGCGTCCAGTAGATTTTGCCATTTACACATGAAGTCTGGCACATGATGTCTATGCTGGAGCCGAAGTCAATGTACTGATCTTTAGGGACAACGTTGCAGGTGCTGGAATGATTGCCTGCAGACAATGATGTGTTTATTCAATGGTGTAGCAGCTCAACATGCAGAGAATTGTGCGTGTTAGCTTAGCTTGAACACTGGAAACAAAAGGAGTCATGTGACATAGCTGTCTCGTGTTTCCTTCCCTTTTAGAATTTAATTGGGAAGTTAGGTCTTGAGTGAGATTTGTTGGGTATGAAGGAAGACCTTTAAACAGTAAAGTCTCCCTAATGTCTCCCCCTTTTGGCAGTTAGAGACATTACAGAAATACCGATGATGTGGTTTAACAACTTAACATGTTCGAGATTTAAATGCTGACCTCAACAAAATGTCTGATGTAAAAAAAAGTAAACAAAAAAGGTTACAGCATGTATGTAACTGCCATGTAAACTGTATCTTGCAATGATGTGTGGCTTTCTGTTCCTGTGCTAACATCTTATCTTCTTCTTCTTCTACTTATCGTCTAGCCGCCATCGATGAAGCTCATTTTACTAGGTTAATTAAAGGTTAATCCACATATTCTCAGCAGCAGTAATGTTACTAAACACACTCTCCCATGTTGTTTTTCTTTACTGGAAATGTTGCACTGCTCACCCATCCAAAAACCGGCAGAGTTTCTGGGAGTCATTAGAATCACTCAATCAGAACATGTACCACATCGTAAATGTAAAACTTTTCCCTGGAAGGAAATAGCATATATTCATTATTTGATGTGTGACATGTATTGGGGTTAATGTTAGGTTAATGTTTCCCACAGAGCCTCAGCAGACAGTGAGTAATTAAGGTATCCTGCATCACCGGCTCACCTAACTGGAATGTGGTGTTATGTTGTTAATACTACCATTGCTGATGTTCCTGCTGTAACAAGTCAAAGTGTCTGTCTGTCTGTAGTAGTGAAACCTGTTCACTCACGCTCTGTCTCCATGCTGAATTATTCCTGCTGCTCTGCTCTCTCCATCACTTACACTTTGACCACTATTCTCACTATTTTTGTTCAATAATCTATTTTTTCTGATTGTCGAGCAGCCCTCTTCCTACCACTCTCTACCTCATCCCCCTTTGTGCAACATAAGTCCAGTCATACAATAACAACGACAAACAATGATTTTAAAAGATATAATGATATTTAAAATAGAAACAAAGAGACTATCTCCAGGTTAGGTGCATGTTTACAGAGCAAAGTCCTTAGTCTCAGATAGGACAGTTATTATATATACATTATTTTAAAATCACTGTTAAATTACCACACGGCGTATGAAGTATTAATAATGAATAAAATGCACATTTGTAGTATAGATGTTGAAGGAGTTTTGGTGGTGGTGGTTAGAATAACTTATAATATGTTTAAAGTGCTTGTTGTTGGTGAGTTGAGCTCCTAAATGAAACCAAAACCAGAAAATGAAAAAACCAAAAAGTAAGAATGCATAATTCACAGTATACTTTCTATCACATTTCAAGAGACGTGAATTGTGTCAAAGATCTGCTTACCGTCCGCACAGCAGGATGAGACTGTAGCCAGGACACACAGGACTAAGAAAATAGACATTCTTAAACCCTATAATCAAAACAGAAGAAGAAACGGTCCTTTAAAATACATTTGGAGCTGCGAGATATTCATCTGCACATAACGTCAAATAAAGCCTGAGTCTGTAACGGCAGACGCTGGAACTGGAAGCACAGCCTGAAATAAACGGGTGGTATTACTCAACTGGAAACACAGCAACAAGAAGAAAAACGGAAAAAAGGGGGAAATGAAGAAATTCGTCGGCAAGGCTGCAAACTTTGGTTCGAGTCTGTTTATTACCGCAGAGACGTGAATGCAGCACGAAAGCTCTACTGACGCGGCTCACTACAAGCAGGCAATAAATACTAATCAATGACGCACGTTTCAGTGCAGAGAAAGCATGAGCTCTCAGCAGGTAGCTAATGCATACGGGAATATTTCAGTGTGCATCAGATTTCCGGGGAATGTTACTGTGTAATATTAGATTAAGTCTCTCTGTACATTCAATAAAACTCTGACAAACACCGTATCTTTAAAAGCATACAGATATATACATAGCACTGCAGCGCGCACATACACACACACACACACACAAGAAATATTTGATTTTGGTTAAACTGCCTCTTTAAGAAGGCTTTGGAGGAGTGAATACTCTGAATAATTCAGTGAATGAGTTCATTTCTATTACAGTAAATTGATTCTAACGAGGAAACCCTAAAGACTAAAGACTTTAGGGTAACTATAACTATATATATTTTTTCCTGTCCGTCTTTGTGCATATTTTAAATTAATCTATGACTTTCTGACAAGATATATTAATCCTACTTCTTCATATTCTTCCTCTTCCTTGAATTAATCAGTTAATAAACATGTACGGGAATTTATTATTTAACAACCAAGACTCCATATCGCAAAAGCTATTTAACCTCCCTCTGGAACACTTTGCCTTTGTAAGCCCATAGATGATGGGAAACTAAACCTGTTGTAGCCTTGGTGCTCTTCTCTTGTGGGGTTTTTTATAGCGCCACCTAGTGGTCAATGTTTATAATTTAGAGGAATAAGAAAGAAGAACAAAAGTAGATCAGCGATGAAAATCAAAGCAGCCGTAGATACAATTAAAATTATATTATCTAAAAATTAGTAACTCGCTACTAGGAGCAAATATCCAAAAGCATTAACACTTTTTTATTGGCTTAATTAAGGGTGTAATGTTTCTGTTGGCACATCGTGTATTACGGTTCTCTTATGGAAATATGCCGCCCCGGAAGTAGTTTTGTGCTGTTACTAGCTTAGCCTTATTAGCTTGTTATTTCACCATTAAACTGCTCTCTGTGCTTATGATACTCAACAATGATAGTCGTGCTCGTTTCAAACATTCGCCGTCATTTAAAAAACACAGTTAATAATGCAGTGCAGACTGTTTAGCTAACGAGTCTGCGCAAAAACTATTTCCGGGGTACGTCTGGAACTTGTCAACACAGCGAGCTGCTGACCTGTCTCCAGTCCCCGCTTCCATGTCTATTGCGGTGCTAATCGCCGCTGTAGTCGGCGGTGGGGTCCTGCTGTTTTTGCGCCGTTTATTCCCTCAACAGAAAGCCGTCAAGCTGCTCCAGTACCCAGCCGACACAATGCGAGGAAAGACGGTCATCGTGACCGGGGCTAACAGCGGGATAGGGAAAGCCGTGTCCGCCGAGCTGGTGAAGCTCCAAGCCAGGGTCATCATGGCCTGTCGGGACCTGCGGAGCGCCGAAGAAGCAGCCCAGGACATCAAGAAGGAAGCGGGGCCAGAGCACGGGCAGGTGGTCATCAAACACCTGGACCTCGCTTCTTTAAAATCTGTCCGAGAGTTCTGTGAGAAAAATTTAAACATTTCTACTCATGTTGAAGTACAGAAGCATGGGGTTTGAAAGATGCTTTAAAGTATAAAAGTACAAAGTAAGTACTCTAAAAATAACATTTAAGGAAAAACTAGGTTTGTTAGACAGTTGCATGCCATCAGTTCCAACACATTACTGTGTGTGTGCATCTTTCTTGTTTCTAGACCTGTTTATTAGTCACATGCGGACATGTTTCACATACAAACTAATAGGATGTCTCACAGACAACTAACCATGTGGCCTAAGAAAAGATACACACAGATACACACGTGTTAGAAGTAGTTAACTACTGAAAATAACTTGTGTGAGAGAAAAATCAGGATATCACTATCATTAAGCAAACATACCTGCTCCAGTGCATTACAGTCGTACATGTCAACAGCTAGATATTGAAGTCTAGGTTGCGTCTGACACAGCAAGGCACTACTACAGTAAACTTTTTAAGTTGCTCAGCATTTTCATCATTGTACGCAGCTCCTCTGATGACATGGTCAAAAAATAAATAAATTGTGGCCACGAAATACTAGTTCGCTCCCTGCTGCCCGGGGAGGGTGCGTCCTGGCTGGGGACCCCGCTCCCCTGCGCTCTTGGAGCTCCTGGATGTGCTGGAGCTGCCCAGTGCTCCAGCACATTTCCCCAGAGAGGGACACTGATTGCTCCCTGCTGCCCGGGGAGGGTGCTCCCTGGCCGGGCAGCCTGCTCCCATGCACCCCGTCAATAACAACACTAATTCATGGCCACAAATTAGTATTTCGTGTGCATGTTATACATATTTCGTGGCCACGATTTATTTGCTTTTTGACCATGTTATCAGAGGGGCTCCGTATCACTGTCACCATGACTAATTTAGTACATGAATCCATTTTAAAGAACTTTTGCCGCATAAGGTATTTTCAGCTTGCTGTCACTATAGTTTGTACGTTAAGGTCAGATTGCTGCTACAGACGTTGGGAGCAGCACAGTTTTTTGAAAATCACTGTTAGGATTCTGTGTTTCTTGATATGTTTTCTGTTTAGTTTTCATTCCTGCCCTGAGTCTGTGATCTGTGTGTTTGCAGTTGTGTCTTGTGTTTCCTGTTTTATTTTGAAAGTCCATGTTTCCCCTTGTGTTCCTGTGTGTTTTACTTCCTTGTGTTTCCTGCCTTTAGGATTGCTTGCCCCACCCTGATGTGTCTCACCTGTGTCTTGTTACCCTTCTGTATTTAAGTCCTGTGCTCCCCTTTGTTCTTGTTAGTCCGTCCGTTTATCCATGGCGTGTTGTGTGTGTGTTCCCATCATCCCTTTTGGCTCTCTGTTAGGTTTGGTTTGTTTTTTACTTGTTTCTTCTTGTTGGTTTAGTTAGTTGCTTTTTACACCTTTGATTTGTACTTTGCATTCTAGAATTTTATGTTGTTTGCCATTTCGGCTTTATTAAAAGCTCACTTTTAGTTCACCTCAGTCTCCGCGTCTGCATTTGGGTCCAAACTCCCCCCATAACATAACAATCTGCAATCACACTTCATATAACCCTGCCTTAAAGAGGTGAAACTGCCCATTTAATACTCCAGCAATGGAACCTAACTGGGATCGAGTGAGGAGTCTGTGCATTAAAAGGAAGCTAAGACTCATATAAAGCTAGTGTAGGTTAGTAAACATGTATTTTCAAATTTTCTATGATATCAAAAACCCTGATATTTGTCTGTTTTGTCATTTTGTCAACACACTCATTTCTTTTACATGTGCTGTCCTTTGTACATTTGTACATTAAGAATCTAACGTATTATTGCAGCAGTCAGTTATAATTAGTATATAGGAGAAGGTTCATTTATATTACAAGTCACAGTTTAATTTTATATCTCTATTGATCTATTCCATAACCGTGGTGACACAAGAGGAAGATGTTTGTTTGATTCTTGCAGCTCTGGACAACTCTTGTTCGGCTATCTACAAACGCATATAGCGAACAGACTTTTTTCAAATTTCACCGTGGTATTAAACTGGTATGAGCCAGTCCCGATGTGTTTCTGTTTGTTTTTGCAATTTTATCATGTTAAGAGAGCAGCATTTTGTAATTACTTATATAGATATAAGTGGTAAGTCACTACCTGTGTGCCCTGCCGGTATACCTTAATACCTTAATACCGCCCAACCCTATTGTCAAACCCTATCAACTATCCTCGTCAACTGACAGCTTAACACACGAACACATAAACCATACTATCACTGCTCTTTTTACAGATCTGCATTTGTAAAAGTACACAAAATACCCTCGTGGTCACTAAAAAATGTAGTCAGTACTGTCTGTTAAAATCTCCCACAATGGCTACTGTCTTATACTTAAAGGTTCGAGCAATTAAAGTAGTCTGTTTACATTGACTTTAAATAGTGACGGGATCTGATGGTGGATGATAAACCACAGCTACTGAAATGTTCTGCCTTACACTGTTGTATACCATACATTCCAAATTCAAATTCTGCCTGCCCCCTTGTCCTGTTTTGAGTAGGATCATAAAAATTGGCACACATATGTATCACCCCAAGATGCGCAAAACCAATTTTTTTTTTAAAAAAAAAAACACATTAAAATTTGACAGATGCGAGTTTAGTAGATGAAGTTTAATAGACTGTAGATGGACATCTAATAAACATCTAACCTTATAAACAATGTCAAAGCCAGACATGTCTTTGACATTCTGCAGAGGAGAGAAGGTTGACAGCAATGCCAAAAATGATATGTCAAAGACATGTCTGGCTTTGACATTCGGATACATTCGCAGATACTTTCCACATTTTTGGCATTGCTGTCAACCTTCTCTCCTCTGCCTCTGTAGACATCCTCTTCTTCTTCGCCTTTGGGGAGAACTCTGGCATATTTCTGCCAGGCTTGTGCAGGCAGACAGGTGCCTTTTTAGAGGTTTTCTCCTCTCTAATTGTGGATGGCATCTTTCTTTTTAAAGAGAACTTGCTGTTTGTGGAGGTCTCTGATCTCTTGTCGCTGCTCTTATGCATTTTGTTTTGATCTGAGGATGCACCCATTAGCATAGCACATGGCTCGGATACATTCGCAGAAGAAGTAGCATCTTTCCACGTTTTTGTCATTGCTGTCAACCTTCTCTCCTCTGCCTCTGTAGACATCCTCTTCTTCTTCGCCTTTGGGGAGAACTCTGACATATTTCTGCCAGGCTTGTGCAGGCAGACAGGTGCCTTTTTAGAGGTTTTCTCCTCTCTAATTGTGGATGGCATCTTTCTTTTTAAAGAGAACTTGCTGTTTGTGGAGGTCTCTGATCTCTTGTCTCTGCTCTTATGCATTTTGTTTTGATCTGAGGATGCACCCATTAGAATAGCACATGGCTCGGATACATTCGCAGAAGAAGTAGCATCTTTCCACATTTTTGTCATTGCTGTCAAGGATGCGCCCATTAGAAGAGCACTACACTTCACATATGGACTTGTCTCAAATGTGGCTATCAGTTGTTTCATAGTGATAAATGAATGCTCCAAAACCTGTGCTGGATGAATTCTTGTACTGGGATCTATTGTTAGCATGCTACTGAGCAAGTCCAGAAAGGCTGTCGCATCACAGAGTTCTGCTTTGGTGGCTAGTTTGTGTCTTCTTGGGTTCACCAGGAACTTGTGGCCATCGAATAAACAAGTTAAATTGTTTCCAAATTCTACTGGTGACATAAGATTTAAAGAGTCACACAAATCCAGCTTGTAAAATGTGTTTGTCTTCCATCCATTGGATAGGAAAGCCTTTGGAAATGGACCGTGACTTTGGGTTATCTGCCAAAGCATGTCATACTCAGTGTTCCCATTATAAAGTGCAAAGCCCAAAAACATCTCAGCAGCTATGCAGCCAAGAGACCACATGTCCACATCATTACTAAAGGGGCATGCCAACATGATCTCTGGGGCCCTGTACCACAAGGACTGAATGAGCCAACCCTGCTTTGCTTTTGACGTTTCTAAAGAAATGCCAAAATCGATTATTTTTATCCTCAAGGGCTGCTTGGCTTGGTCTACCATCATGATATTATCGGGCTTGAGATCTGCATGAATGATCCCTAAGTTCTTCAGAATCTGAAGAGCACTAGCTGCCTGGTGTAGAATCTTCCGAATCTCTGGCAGCGAAACTCGTGACCTTGTCCTGATGAACTCTCTCAGGCTAATATCTAGCAGTTCAAATTCCTGACAGATATAGTCCTGGTGGATAAATGAGTTTTCAATCCCATTGAAGTATTCGTCAAAAGCCTGCAGCTTTCTCAAAATGGTTTCTTCATTCTGTGCCCCTTTGTTGAATTTTGCTACTTTCACAGCCACCATCTGATTTGTTGCTGACTTCAGGCATTTAACTACATATCCATAAGTGCCTTCTCCAAGCATTTTATCCACTGTGTAGTTTGAAGAAATCGATGTTAGTTGGTATCCTTTCTCTAGCAGCATTCTTCTAACTGGAGTAGAACCGGTCCTCTGACTATAATAATAATAATAATTTTTTGAACTGACCTTCGTGCTGTGTGAATTCTCTCGAACACTGCTGCTTGTTTGTGGTTGCCCAGGTGATTATGACAAACTCGTCGAGTTTGACATCATAGACATCATAGAGCATAGGTTCTCAATGTGCGGAATTATGTGAATTTGTGTTATGATATGATTTTTTCATATACTGACGACACAGGCCTAAATAGTCCGGAACTCAGCACGGTTGTAAATTGTTGCGCATGGGCAGAGCACAGGTATTAGTGGAGTTGTTGGTGAGGGGACGTCACACGGCTCTCAGCGCACATCGCGGCCACACACACATACAGGTTTTGGAGACTTTTGGAGACGCTGAACAGCGGCCGAAGCAGTGGTTAAAACACTTGAACAAACATGTTTGACGCGGAGGAGGACGATGTTGCTACTGTTTGGTATTTCACGGCTTTGTCTGTTTAACAAATATTTCCGCTTCATACATGTTCACCTGAACTGCTGCTTCTGCCGATAATTGGCAGCGAAACAGCATCAAAGCCTGTATGTATGTGTGTGTGTGTGTGTGACGCTGCGTCCGTTGCAGTGGAGCCGTATGAGCGGTTCTGCACACCCGTTTCTCTTAAAGTATGTTTCTGCCACTTCAGGAACACAAACAGATTTTTCTGTCCTTGTGGAGTATTTAACAAGCTTCTGTCACGTCACTCCGTCTCCATCTAGTCTGCGTTTACTCGAAGCCACGAGTGAAGCAGAGTATAACTTAACTACCCCCCCCCCCCCCAATTATTTGTAATTATTTTTAAAACAATAAAAATGATCGTTCTTTAATCGTAATTGAGGAAAAACCTCAAGTAATCACGATGCTACTTGATATTAAGTAATAACCCACAGCCCTGCTGTACACTAATGTGGATTTTTTTTTCAATTCTCATGACCTGGAATAGAGTAACCACTCTATTGCAGTAATTCTTCTCACAATCAATGCAGTTAACACGTCATGCATGCAAAAATACCCTGATATAGAATTTTGGTCATACCGCCCAGCCCTAATCAGGAGGAATGTTTTGGTGCATTACAGTGTTTCTCAGGTTTAGCCCCATATGCTTTTTTTGCACATTACTGGATACAGACCAATAAATGTAAACTGCAGAGATGCAACCTGGTCATTTAAATCAGCGGTCCCCAACCTTTTCTGATCGAATCTGATCTGAATCTGATCGATTTATAAATGAAACAGCTGTCAGACTCAGATAATGAATAATATATGTTTTGCTCAGTCTTTCTGTGCGGCCCGGTACCAAATGACCCACGGACCGGTACCGGTCCCCGGCCCGGTGGTTGGGGACCACTGATTTAAATGATTACACATGTATTTTTTTTCTTTTTTTCCATTTGTTCTTCTTTGGCGGCCCTCAGTCCAATGTTGGGTTCATAAATTGGCCCTCAGCTATCAAAACTTTGAGAACCCCTGTCATAGAGTATCGGATCATGAGATCATCGAAGGCATGTTGGCAACATGTGTCTCCGCCCCTTCAAAGACTTCACGCACAAAGGACTTGTCGTCCATA
Organism: Parambassis ranga; assembly: GCF_900634625.1. Taxonomy (NCBI): domain Eukaryota; kingdom Metazoa; phylum Chordata; class Actinopteri; family Ambassidae; genus Parambassis; species Parambassis ranga. Next base: position 3,284,443 of record NC_041043.1, on the reverse strand, counting down.
GACACCATTAAAACACTATTAAAATGTAACCTTGTATTCATTTTTTTATATGCGAGGAGGCCTGCAGGGGGTGCAAGTGACGTAGACGTGCTTTGTGAGAGCTCCAGAATGCTCCAATGTTACCACCGTCCCTCTATAACGCTAACATCAGTGTCATCCCAAAGCCTGGTCGAGATCCCTTATTTTAGTCTCTTCATATCGCCCTGTATCTGTTACCAGCAGAGACCAAAATCATGGGTAAGGTGCTTGCTAAGAGGCTGACACTAACAGATTATTATAACAAAATAGCTTTATATCTATTACCACACTGCGTCACTGTATTCCCAATTACACCATCAGCTGGACTTCAGATTTTAGGGGAAAGACTACACAAAACAGATCAGATTAGAAACGGATTACAAAAGCATGTACAGAGACAAAGGACTGGCAAATCTCCCTCATAATAATGATGCAGGGTAAGCGTAAACTAATAAGGATGAGGACAGTAACAGCACACTTAAGATTATTTTCTTATTCCCCTTACTACAACAGTGTTTCCCTGTTAGTATAACGCACCCTTGTGTCCTGTCGCTCCCTTACAAACATAATGGTAGCGACCCTCTGTGCAGCAAAGTTTATCATTTCTCCACATGAGAAATGTCATGTGTGGTGTGTGAGCGTGTCTCACTTTCAATGTGTCAGACTTTAGAGCTCTGATGTGTGTTAGCTGGTTTGTTTACAGGCTGCTGTTCAGCTCTGGTCATTTCACATGAGAGGTGACAAGTTCATTCAAGCCTTTTCTGATACAGAGGAGGTCATGACAGGTCATTTAGGTGCTGCAATGTCCTACCAGTGAATGATGTGCCAGAATTTAGTTCTTCAGCTGCTGTGAATATGTCGTCAGCTGTTCAAGACAATAAATAAAACATGATATAAGACAAAGATAGAATATTTGAAGTGATACATGTGGCTGAATTTTAAATGAAACCTCTCTTACACTGTTACTTACTGTGTGTTTTTCTTAGGAGGAATCGAAGATTGATGTGCTCATCAACAACGCAGGCATCTACCAGTGTCCCTACACAAAGACAGAGGATGGCTTTGAGATGCAGCTCGGTGTCAATCACCTTGGGCACTTCCTCCTCACTCACCTTCTGCTAGACATCCTAAAAGCATCAGCTCCTAGCCGCATCGTCGTGGTTTCCTCCAAACTTTACAAGCACGGCCAAATCAACTTCGACGACCTGAACAGCGAGAATAACTATGACAAGGCTGCCTGCTACAGCCAGAGCAAGTTGGCCAACCTGCTGTTCACACTCGAGCTGGCCCGTCAGCTCGAGGGCTCGGGGGTCACAGTTAACGCTCTAACACCAGGCATCGTGAGGACCAGACTAGGCAGGCATGTTCAAATCCCCTTCCTGGCAAAGCCCCTGTTCCACCTCGCATCATTTGTCTTTTTCAAGAGTCCACTGGAGGGGGCCCAGACTCCTCTCTATCTGGCCTGCTCCCCTGAGGTGGAGGGAGTGTCAGGGAAGTGCTTCGCTAACTGCACAGAGGAGGAGCTAATGCCTAAAGCTACAGATGAGCAGGCAGCCAAGAAACTGTGGGACATAAGCAGGAGGATGGTTGGACTCTAGATAGTTGGTGAAATGTTGTTTATTAACTGAGTGATGAATTGTGCCAAGTTTGATTCTGAGGTGTCTGTGAGAAAGAGTGCTACATTGCAGTGAGATGATTTGAGATTGTATCAGCACGTGCCTGTAAAGATGATGGTTGAGACATCACAATATGACATTCAGTAAATCTCCAGATTTCCCTCATCCTACAACCTTGAAACACGAGTCTTTGTTTTGCACAACATTTAAGAAATTCACTCAGTATACATGTGTGGAACTGGTGGTATAGGTGTATAAAAAGGCACTGATCTTGTAAGATGTGCAAAACTAATTTCACCTCATCACTAAATAGAGTTTAGTAACATTTCATTGCAAAGACACAAGAAATTTATCATTAAAAGTTTGCTAATTTGGTGTTTAGGCTTATGGTGAATGTCCTGGACACATGGCAGAACCATTTATAGCACCAAAATGGCAGTGAATATTTTAGGCTCAAGTCATAGTTTTTTATAGTTCCTGCAGCTTGTTGGCCTTCCAATGAAAACACAGCTAAATCTTGCACCGTAGCCTGTTTAGCCATGATGTGCACTCTGCCACAGGTGCTGCAGGCACATCATTGCTTGTGCATTGCAGCCAAAATGTGTGCATACTTTAGCATGTGTTTTGCAGTGTAAAGGGATGACAGGTGGTACATTGGAGCTTCCTCACTTTGATGTGTTTGAAGTGCAAATGCTTGCTGCTGCTGTGTCTGGATGAGCTACAACAATAAGACTGACGTTGCAGATCAGTGAAACCTTCTCTGCAGTGCTGTGGCTCCCCCCTGTGGCCAGATCTCTGACAAGTATAGCTCAGGAAGGAGAGAGGAGACAAAGCATTTGGCGTTTACAGTGTGAAATTCAGATGCGTAAGAGTGAATGAGAACATATTCTCATATATAATCAGTTTATTTTCTGCTCTATAAATAATAAGAAAACAGTACAATAAAGTTTTTTCCCAAACAATAGAAAAAAAACAACATTTCTGTTAACTGAAAAACATATTTTAAAGGCTGAAGTACGGTACGGCACTAATTTTGACATAAAAAAAGAGAATACCAGGTCTCTCAGTCATTTTTCAAAAAAAATGGCATTTGCAGTGTTTTTTTATTGCATAAGACTGATAATGCGTGTCTGTAATGTCACAAATACAACTACTGTAGTATTTCCTTAGTGATGACACAAGCAAACATTCTCCCTGTGTGCTGATCGTTGCGAAAACCCTTCTCTACTAACCTATTTTTAAATTCAGAGCACAGTGCTTCATAGTGACTCAGCAGGTACACACCGCAGCAATCTCAATGATGAAAGGTCTGCCTCTCAGCTCAGACAGTCATCTCAATGCTGTGGATCAGCAGACAGTAGCAACAACTGTAAACGACACAACCAGGGGTGGTCTCACTCCCAAACCGACATTCTGTTTGGTCAGGATGCGGTCACACCATGAAAACATGGAAAAATTAAAACAAAGGCTAGGTGCTTAAAGTTATAATTTGTGCTTTATTATGTGAACAAAACAAACAAAATATATAAACATGCATCGCAGTCAAAGAAACAGGGTTACAGCAGCTTGGTTGGGAGGGGGGGGTGTCCAAGTCTGAGGTAGAACAGGGAGGGTGGGGTGAGGTGAGGCGGGGGCAGGAAAACCTCTCAGAGGGAAAGAGAGAATAAAATAAAGTAATACTGACGGTTTACACCTCAAAACGTTCCATCAATAACAATAAAAACACACCCATCAATACTGTCAAATTCAGCTAATAGAAGAAAAACAAAATGTTTCTCACTCATCATTTAAGGGATTTGATTGTTTTTTCCCCTCCACTTTATATACTCATGTATAATCTCCGAAAGCCAATTAAAATAACAAAATGTATGTGCAGTTTGAAGTGTCAAATTAAATTCAAATACCTCTCTTGAGTTCTCCAATACAGCATTGGCAGATTTGAATTTATATACAGGATTATTGAGAAGATTTTTACTTGTATGATTTGTTTGAACAGCTACACACAAAATATATCACTCAATTTTAAGTTAGTATATATTTGTACATCTGTAATTTTAATGCATACACATTCTTACAAATTTCAAGGGCTCCTTGAGCTCTGCATGACCCCACAACCAACACTTACTATGACTTATTTCCTCTGGACATTTGTATTTGTAAACAGTTGCCATCCACTGCCATACAATCGATGCCTTTAAATGATCAGCCATACTTACATGTTCATGATACTTAACCTGTTGGCTCTTGGCTGCTATTCAGACCATTTTCTCTTTAAAATGGCTGCACTAACAGAAGGTGTAGCTGGACACACACCAGGGCCTCTACAACCCTATCAAACGTTTCACCTGATCGGACGGTCCTTCAGTTCAGAAGTGTTCCGTACAGCTGGGCTTTCGTCAGACTGTCCTTCCTGGAAAGTCCTAGAGAGCCAAATTTTTGGTTGTAGGGGGGGGGGGGGGGTGGGGCTGGTGGTGGTGACTGGCTTGCCTGTGCGGGCAGGCTGTGCATCTCCACCTGATAGTGCTGCAGCTCCGCGGCCATCTCCAGGGACCTCTGGTTGAGAGACTCTGTGGAGCTGTTGGGGCTCGGGTCTACATACTCCGTGCTCTGGCCTCCAGCTGCGACACTGCCTTCCCTGTCTTTGGAGCTCCCTGAGTGGTAGAGGCTATGCTCTGACCCCTGGCTGTCCTCGGCCCGGTACAGGTGGGCTTGGCTGTGCGCCTGCCTGAGCCCTGGGCTGCACTCGGGGCTAGGACTGGCAGCCACCCACACCGGGTCCATGACACCTGCTCCCTGGTGGTAGTAGTCAGCTCCTTCCTGGAAACTGCTGTAGAGCGGCCCGAGCCGGATCTTGGCAGGACGGACCGAGAAGTGCTGCTCTGAGAAACTGTAAGGTGAGGCCCGACCTGGGCTGCGGTAGGTGTGGGCACTCAAGTCCTCCACACTGAGCTGTCTCCATCTGCCAATCAGCTCCTCCTCTTCAGGGGCTAACGTGCCTCCATAGGCCACACTGGGAGAAGAAGATGGAGGGAGCGGCTCATAGGGCTCACTGAAGCAGGAGGACATGGTGCGGCTGTAGACCGGTGAGCTGCCATTCTGGTGGTAGCTCATCTCCGTCTGTTGGAAGGGATGAGTGTTGGCAAAGACCCCTGGACTGTCCCTCTCCCAGGATGAGTCACTCGTTCTCTCATAGCCCCCTGAATCTCTCCAGTCCATGTTGAGGGAGTGATGACATGGGGACGAGGCTGCACTGCTAGGTGGGCCGTTGCCTTTGTCCTCGGAGCCCCCTCCACTAAAGCTGGAGTAGGAGCCTCCACCCAGTGTGGCTTGAAACTTGGCAAAGTGCTCCTGCGAGAAACCAGCCCTCAACCCCACCGAGCCCTCCTCCGGGTTGCTGTCAGTGGAGTTCTGTGGCCCGTACAGCAGCTTCCTCTGACCATGAAGATCCATGCTGGGCACCCTCTCACGGTGACGGTCATCAGGGCAGTACAGCGCCGTGTCACTGCTGTACAGGTCAGATTTGTAGGTGGCGCGGAGCCCCAGACGCTCTCCTACACATCATCATTGGATTTCAATCATGAGAGACTCAGCGAACTGAATGAGAAAGAATTTATTAATACAATAATTGTGAATGTGCATTGGCGTCCTAGACCCCGTCGTGAGGACCACGTCCGAAAGGGGGGAAAGCTCGAGCGGAGAGGCCGCTGATCCGAAGACCCCCCGGGTCTAGACCTGGTGGTGGTGTAGAAGCAGGAGAGCAGGAGAGGGGAGACCTTGAACTGCGAGGATGGGGAGGTGCTTGGGGTGGAGGAGGGTTGCCGGATTCGATCGGGAGACAGCTGGAGAAGAGACAGAGACTTTTAAATCTCTTGCTACGTTATGATTGGGCAGGAGAGGGACAGATCGACAGCTGATTGGTGAGGGAGGTGCCATCTATTAAACACCTGACTATGTGGGAGGTCACTAGACAGAGTGCAGTGCAGTGAAGGAGAGTGCTAGGATGGTGAAGAGGGAAGGGGATAGAGATAAGAGGTGAATGATGTGGAATAGAGTCTTCATGACTGAACTTACGCTGAGAGCTACATTTCAATCATGAGAGACTCAGCGAACTGAATGAGAAAGAATTTATTAATACAATAATTGTGAATGTGCATTGGCGTCCTAGACCCCGTCGTGAGGACCACGTCCGAAAGGGGGGAAAGCTCGAGCGGAGAGGCCGCTGATCCGAAGACCCCCCCAAAAGAGAAGGAGATGAAAATTGAGTTTGATACTTACATGATTTGGGCACTAACAGATACCATGTAGCATGAAAAGACAATTGTTAGAGGCAGCATGCAAAATGAAATTACGACAATCAGATGCAGTTGGATTCGAAGCACAGAGAGGAGAATAGAGAGCTTAGGGAGCGAATGCTTGAGCTAAGGATAGCTAAGTATAGAGAGAGTTTAGCGAGCATGCGCTCAAGCCGAAGAAGGTATAGGGATTTTAGCGAGCGTGCGCTAAAGCTGCGGAATGTAGGGAGAGTGTTTAGCAAGCAAGTGCTCAAGCTAGGGGAGGAATAGAGGTTTAGCGAGCATGCGCTCGAGCTATGGAAAGTAGAGAGGATTTGGCGAGCATGCGCTCAAGCCAAGGGGAGAGTGGAGAGAGTTTAGCGAGTGCCGCTCAAGTAGGGAAAATTTATAGAGACAGTTTAGCAAGCATATACTTGAGCTGGAAGCAGGGAAGGCGTGGAAGAAGACTTTGCATGAAAGAAGGCAGCTGACTGTGACTACGTGGGGATAGGTCGGCATGAATCGAAGCCCACTGGCTGTTAATAAAGGGGATATGGTTGCGTGAATCGAAGCCCACTGGCTGTGAATAATGGGGGATAGGGTTGCGTGAATTGAAGCCCACTGGCTGATAATAAAGGGGATATGGTTGCATGAATCGAAGCCCACTGGCTGATAATAAAGGGGATATGGTTGTATGAATCGAAGCCCACTGGCTGTGAATAAGAAGGATATGGTTGCATGAATCTAGGCCCGCTGACTACGAATACATGGGAGTATGGTCTGCATGAATCGAAGCCCACTGGCTGTGAATAAAGGGGATATGGTTGCATGAATCGAAGCCCACTGGCTGATAATAAAGGGGATATGGTTGCATGAATCGAAGCCCACTGGCTGAGAAAAAAGGGGATATGGTTGCATGAATCGAAGCCCGCTGGCTCTTAATAAAGGGGATATGGTTGCATGAATCGAAGCCCGCTGGCTGTTAATAAAGGGGATATGGTTGCATGAATCGAAGCCCACTGGCTGTGAATAAAGGGGATATGGTTGCATGAATCTAGGCCCGCTGACTACGAATACATGGGGGTATGGTCTGCATGAATCGAAGCCCGCTGGCTGAGAATAAAGGGGATATGGTTGCATGAATCAAAGCCCGCTGGCTGTTAGTAAAGGGGATATGGTTGCATGAATCGAAGCCCGCTGGCTGTTAATAAAGGGGATATGGTTGCATGAATCGAAGCCCACTGGCTGTGAATGAAGGGTATATGGTTGCATGAATCGAAGCCCGCTGGCTGTTAATAAAGGGGATATGGTTGCATGAATCGAAGCCTGCTGGCTATGAATGGATGGAGGTATGGTCTGCATGGATCGACGCCCACTGGCTATAAATACATGGGGGTATGGTCTGCATGAATCGAAGCCTACTAGCTGTGAATAAGGGGATATGGTTACGTGAATCTAGGCCCGCTGACTATAGATGCATACATTTTTTGGGGTAGCATGAACGAAGCCCACTGGCTATGGATGCACTGATTTTTAGGGTAGCGTGAACGAAGCCCACTGGCTATGGATGCATTGAATTACGGCCTTGCATGAGCGAAACCCACTGGCTATGGATGCGATGGTTTAAGGCCTTGCGTGATGAAGCCCACCAGCATTGGTGCATTGATATGAGGCCTAGAGAATGCCGTGAGAGTTAAGTTAGCAGACATGAATTGACGATACAGCAATAATAGGTGAAACTCACCAGGGACGGAGAGATTTCTGAGATGCGAGCATGTGTCCGGTGTTTTGGCCAATACAGGAAGTGAAGACCATCGACCAAGTGATTGCAGAGATGAAGGGGATACCTTGAGCTGACAGAATGAAGCCCACTGGCTGAGATGCATTGCCTTGAATAAAACGAAGCCCGTCGGCTGACAGTACATTAATTATAAAGCTTGAGGGAAAGCTGAGAGGATAGAGAAAAGGAGGGCATGGAGATAACATGCATGATTCGAGCATTACACCACCACCAGTAATATGATGAAAAACTCACAATGATGAAATATTATTAACAATCCTACCAGCTAGGCCAGGTGGGCCTGAAGACGAATGTGAAGAGAGAAGATGACCGAGCGTGCCGATTAGCAGGAATTCATTGGTTATGTGGCCTGCATGAAAAGAACCCACTGCTGTGATAGTATAGCTAAAGGGCCTTGCATGAACCAGAGCCGCTGAGTTGCTGCTGAAGTAGTTGCACCTATTCTAAAGGGATGACCCGAATAATGATTAAGGGACAATGGGGATCTGACGAGAGGTTGTATGAGCAAAGACCAGTTCCTAGACAGAGGGAGAGATTCCTGTGGTCACAGAGGGACTTGAGGATCTGAATGGGACGAACCTGTAGAGCAGCGGTCCCCAACCTTTTTTGCACCACGGACCGGTATCATGTAAAACAATACTTTCACGGACCGGCACAGAAAAAAAAGTGCATAAAGAGACAACTTACTCTTATGCTTAATTAGTGGGAGCCTTTGAGCTTTCTCAGCAATGAGGGGGTCCTATCTGGGGATAATGGGAGACATGACACCCGAAGTGTGTTTCTTATGTCCAGTCCACTCCGTAATTTTGTTTTGGCCGTCATTAATTGCTTCAGTCGTTCTTGTTCATGTTTTCTTCCATGGCTCGTCTTTTAATGCAGGGTGCTCGGTCTCGCAGTTTTGAAGGCTTCGTTGCCTCATTTGCGAGTCTGTCGCCACATATCACTCAGAGCGGACTTGGTGTGTGAGAATCACCTGTTGCAATAAATCCGTATTTTAAATAGGACTCCTGATATAGTCTTTTAAATGCGGGTTTCTTTTTCTTTGAAGGGGTAGGCTCCTCTTCTTCTGTCTCCTCGTTAGGCCTTTTCCCCTTTCCGGAGAAGCTCTCCAAAGACGTTTGTTTTTTATTCGTTTTTGCTTGTGGGCTTAATTTTGGGGCCGTATCCCGTGACCGAGACAAGCGTCTGGGCAGGTGCTTAAAGGCACAGGCGGATGAATCTGATCGATTTATAAATGAAACAGCTTTCAGACTCAGATAATGAAAAATATATGTTTTGCTCAGTCTTTCTGTGCGGCCCGGTACAAATGACCCACGGACCGGTACCGGTCCCCGGCCCGGTGGTTGGGGACCACTGCTGTAGAGAACCACTCATGTATTTAAAAGGACATAAGGACGAATTGTGCAGGCTATGACTACTGAACATGCGCCACTGCATTTAGGGTGTTGCAACAGCTTGTAGTAGTTCGATGGAATACTAGTTCTGCGAAGGTGACTTCTAGAGGGATTGAAGGAATGGGAGGCCTCCTCTAAGAAAACCAAAAGCTACGCGAAGAGGGATTCCGGGAGAGGATCAACGGAAGGAGAAATACGCCCGATCTGGGTTGAAACCAATTAGTGGAGAATTGAAAGGGTTATAGGCCACGGGAAGTCTAGAGGAGAGGGAGAAGCCTTCGAATGCCTTTAAATAGTATGGTTTGATAAATAACCTGAGATTGAATTGAATGTGAGCTGCCACGGTTCTGATGAAAGGTAGTATGAGCACCCTTATCTAAACCAAATGTGTTTCGAATGAAGCAATGAGAATTTAAAGGCCGGCATCTAGCAGACCACTGCCCTTGGAGGAAAGAACCCCCCAAAACCCACGGATGTGCACCATCTGTAAACAACCTGAGAAAATTGGATGAATGCACTACGTCATCATTAAAAGAACACCATGTTGCGAGCTCATAGCAGGAGAGACCGGGTCCACCGATCATGCTGCAGCCTTGGTTCGAGGCAACATGGACACAGAAGTTAGGAACTGTGGAGGACCGTCCAAAGGGAGCTGTGAAAGGTTGGCCTTATGAATGGTATAGTTGCTGCTTGGAGATATCTGAATGCAGATTTTGAAGCGCTCTAAATTTATTTATTCATTTATTTTTATTTATTAAATTATATCAGCATTTCTAACGGGGAGAGATGGTTTCATGTCGGAAGGGATGAGCGTATGCTGAGGAACTCCGGGTGGGAGTTTTTTTTTTTTTTTTTTTTTTTTTTTTTTTTTTTTTTTTTTTTTTTTTTTTTTTTTTTTTTTTTTTTTTTAAACCAGTATTTAACTATTTTAATTATTAGTAATATCTAACCGTTTGTCCTATCGAACCATATGAATTTAAACGTAGCACAATAGCTATAACGACAGAATAGCGAACTCACCGTCTAATGCATGTAAACACAAGCACATGGCTACTTAATATGCAGACAATTCGACTACGTCATCGTCGTGATAGCGTTGTACAGGGATCGACTCACGTTATCAATACGCGCATCAGGCAGTAAGCTCCATGCAGCACGATCGAAGATGACTAAGCAGGGATGTCTGAGGGGGAAATCATCCAGCATGTGAGCATAGAGGGAACACTAGCTTCTTCAGCAGAATCTGGCATAAGGAGTTTGACGCGAGATTGAAGATGCAGGTACTAATGCAAAGACGAACAGAGAAATATATTTTAAATCCCACTTAATGCCGAAAGATACCATAGCAACAGGTGAATGGAGGAATCTAAATGCAGAGAAGTCGGCTCCCTGGTCCATGAATAAATAAGTTTAAAGCGCTGTCCACTGGCATAAAGAGGGGACAGAGGTTCGGGCGTAATAAGACTAATTGCCGAAATAGGCCGGAGTGAGGAGCGGACAGATCGAATAATGCCATTCCATTCTGCAGGAGTATTGCGTATGGCTTGCCTTGTAGGCGCTACGATTTTTTTTTTTTTTTTTTTTTTATTGCACGCCTGACGGCCTTGTATATCCGTGCAGATTGAGAAAAGTAGGCTGAAGCACAGAGGGACACGGAGCAGTGAGCCCGCGAGCGCCACATTTTTGCTGAGATCATTTGGGACCCCGGCGATCAAGGCCAAATTCGGAGTCCACAGACCAGGCCAGGCTAGTAGCCGAATAGTGAGAATAAGCGCTGCTTACTGGAAGTGCTAGTGATATTGATTGAATATGTTTTCCGGCTATTGGGATGGAGGTCTCCGGTTAGAGCTAGATAGACCATTCTTGGCCACAAATTTATGACGCTGAGGAGATTACAGGATGAGGTTTACTAAAATATTGTCTCTGCCTGCAGAAGTAAGCCCTCATATTTTAGTGGATTGCGAATGAAGGGCCTACCTGTAGGAGGGACAGGCCGAGCAGATGCCAGAGTGTAGCGGCGGAAGATGGCGGAGGAGAACGGGAGATCAGCGGCTGAGAGCAAGCGGCTGGATCGGCAGAGACTACAGGAGCAGGAGACATGGACTCAGGTGGAGGTCGACTGACCGAAGAAACAACGACCGGCACCGAAGTGTTTGATTGAGCGTGTCGGGGGGAAAAGCGGAGCAGCGGCAGCGGGAGAGCGAGAAGCGTTCCCTCGTGTAGCCCTGGGAGCAGAGGAGGCTGACTTCTTGCTCCTTTTACAGGCCGCGGGTAGCCACTGCGGCGCGGGGCAGGGGAGATGGGATTGGATCTGAAGTTGGATTGAGAGAGTTCCGGAGGAGGAATAATGCCAGTTGATTGCGGCATAGAGCAGCGCAGAATCGTTGCCGGATTCGATCGGGAGACAGCTGGAGAAGAGACAGAGACTTTTAAATCTCTTGCTACGTTATGATTGGGCAGGAGAGGGACAGATCGACAGCTGATTGGTGAGGGAGGTGCCATCTATTAAACACCTGACTATGTGGGAGGTCACTAGACAGAGTGCAGTGCAGTGAAGGAGAGTGCTAGGATGGTGAAGAGGGAAGGGGATAGAGATAAGAGGTGAATGATGTGGAATAGAGTCTTCATGACTGAACTTACGCTGAGAGCTACATAAAGTAATAAAGTTTCTAAAATTTCTTTTCTCATTTTTCTATAGATATTGTAACAATAATGAATTATTTTCACCATGAATACTGAGTGAAAATCTGGAGCCAAAATGACTGCTCACACCCAGAACTAAAGAAAAACAGCCTGCATCATATAGTATGAACTGAAATGTGCTCACAGTCCTATTAGTCATCACTGATAAAGACATGATTCTGTGGTTTCATTATGCCCCATAAACGAGTACTCGTAGACTGTTACGAGTTAGGTGGGAAATATGACTCTATCAAGTCAATATAACACTATTATCTCTGCACTTGTCATGTCTATGTAAGTCATGCATAGAAATTATTCAGTGCACTTTTTAAGAATATATTTATAGCATGAAATTCAAATATCTTAAATGTTCAGTCTCAGCTTGTGCAGAGTTTTTCAGCTTTGATTGTGCTTACTGTTGAGTTTGGTCAGTACAGTCTTCTCCTGGCTCAATAGTTACATTTGCATTCTCTTCAGTTCGCAGTTCAGCGTTTTATTGAGAAGCCACTATAAAAAAAAAACAAAGATATCAGAGAGAAGAGTCAGTTCAGATACAAGTCAATACCTAGGATGATATTACATATAAATCAATTTGTGCTTCATTTCACTGCTAAGCACTCTATCCATTAATCCAGCCAGGCTATCATGCGTTGCACGTTCACACTCCCACACATCTGCCAGGGAATAAAAAAATGTCTCTTCACCTCTGGAGGTCCTTCAACTGCTGACAGAACCTGGAAGAGAAAAAGCAAACAGACATGACCTAAATCAGCTGAGAGGAGCGTAAAGACAGACAGACAGACAGACAGGCAGGCAGGCAGGCAGACAGGCAGACAGACAGGCAGACAGACAGGCAGGCAGGCAGACAGACAGACAGACAGACAGACAGACCAGCAGGCAGGTAGATGTTGTCCACATACCTTGCTGTATTTGACTTGACAGTGGCACGTCTTTGGAAGAAACCCTTTTCTCCACTTAACCAGCACACTAGAAGAGGAGGCAGCTACTGCTTCTAACTTTGGACGGCTCAATTTAACTGAGGGAATAAAATCATGGCATCATCATTAAAACACAAAGAGATCAATAGGAAACATGTGTTTCTATACAATGTTATACTTACATATGTGATATGGATCAAATGAATATGACTTGGATTCAGTCTCCCAGGCTGCAGTTTTAGCTCTCACAGTAACGGTAAAATTCTGATTGATAAATACGTATTGGCCTTCACTGCGAATGAACTGTATGTCATGAGCGTCATGAACTGTCTTTCTTGAACTGCCTGAACGAGAGACACTGAAAGAAATGAACACGTTTGATAGAATAATTACAGCCAAATGAGAAAATGATGCATGCATTTGTGAAGAAAGCAAAAGAAAAGAAAACCCTACCACAGCACAGTGTAGTTCACTTTCAGTGAAGGAGGGTCCTGATGTTTCCAGCTGCAATTTAGAAACGGTGGGAGCAGATTGGAAGAAGACTGATATCCATAATGTAATAGGCATGATATATTTGTGGGTTTCGCTGTGAAAAAAAAGCAAAAACGTGTCACATACTGTTAAACATGATATGGATTTATTTCCATATTATGTACAATAGTGTCAGCCAGTTCTGTGACTGCAAGAAAGTGACTTCATACGGATGCTTTTGATGATGGTGCCTCCGAGGATTTGTTTGGTGTCTTCACTGTGACACTGCACTGTTGCCTTCTGTTGCCTGAAGTTTCTCAGCGACAGCAGTGTGTGTGTGGAGTTGACTCGGACAGACAGGGTTTCGTTGATGGGGCTGCTGTTCAGCGTCCAGTAGATTTTGCCATTTACACATGAAGTCTGGCACATGATGTCTATGCTGGAGCCGAAGTCAATGTACTGATCTTTAGGGACAACGTTGCAGGTGCTGGAATGATTGCCTGCAGACAATGATGTGTTTATTCAATGGTGTAGCAGCTCAACATGCAGAGAATTGTGCGTGTTAGCTTAGCTTGAACACTGGAAACAAAAGGAGTCATGTGACATAGCTGTCTCGTGTTTCCTTCCCTTTTAGAATTTAATTGGGAAGTTAGGTCTTGAGTGAGATTTGTTGGGTATGAAGGAAGACCTTTAAACAGTAAAGTCTCCCTAATGTCTCCCCCTTTTGGCAGTTAGAGACATTACAGAAATACCGATGATGTGGTTTAACAACTTAACATGTTCGAGATTTAAATGCTGACCTCAACAAAATGTCTGATGTAAAAAAAAGTAAACAAAAAAGGTTTTTACAGCATGTATGTAACTGCCATGTAAACTGTATCTTGCAATGATGTGTGGCTTTCTGTTCCTGTGCTAACATCTTATCTTCTTCTTCTTCTACTTATCGTCTAGCCACCATCGATGAAGCTCATTTTACTAGGTTAAATAAAGGTTAATTCACATAATCTCAGCAGCAGTAATGTTACTAAACACACTCTCCCATGTTGTTTTTCTTTACTGGAAATGTTGCACTGCTCACCCATCCAAAAACCGGCAGAGTTTCTGGGAGTCATTAGAATCACTCAATCAGAACATGTACCACATCGTAAATGTAAAACTTTTCCCTGGAAGGAAATAGCATATATTCATTATTTGATGTGTGACATGTATTGGGGTTAATGTTAGGTTAATGTTTCCCACAGAGCCTCAGCAGACAGTGAGTAATTAAGGTATCCTGCATCACCGGCTCACCTAACTGGAATGTGGTGTTATTTTGTTAATACTACCATTGCTGATGTTCCTGCTGTAACAAGTCAAAGTGTCTGTCTGTCTGTAGTAGTGAAACCTGTTCACTCAAGCTCTGTCTCCATGCTGAATTATTCCTGCTGCTCTGCTCTCTCCATCACTTACACTTTGACCACTATTCTCACTATTTTTGTTCAATAATCTATTTTTTCTGATTGTCGAGCAGCCCTCTTCCTACCACTCTCTACCTCATCCCCCTTTGTGCAACATAAGTCCAGTCATACAATAACAACGACAAACAATGATTTTAAAAGATATAATGATATTTAAAATAGAAACAAAGAGACTATCTCCAGGTTAGGTGCATGTTTACAGAGCAAAGTCCTTAGTCTCAGATAGGACAGTTATTATATATACATTATTTTAAAATCACTGTTAAATTACCACACGGCGTATGAAGTATTAATAATGAATAAAATGCACATTTGTAGTATAGATGTTGAAGGAGTTTTGGTGGTGGTGGTTAGAATAACTTATAATATGTTTAAAGTGCTTGTTGTTGGTGAGTTGAGCTCCTAAATGAAACCAAAACCAGAAAATGAAAAAACCAAAAAGTAAGAATGCATAATTCACAGTATACTTTCTATCACATTTCAAGAGACGTGAATTGTGTCAAAGATCTGCTTACCGTCCGCACAGCAGGATGAGACTGTAGCCAGGACACACAGGACTAAGAAAATAGACATTCTTAAACCCTATAATCAAAACAGAAGAAGAAACGGTCCTTTAAAATACATTTGGAGCTGCGAGATATTCATCTGCACATAACATCAAATAAAGCCTGAGTCTGTAACGGCAGACGCTGGAACTGGAAGCACAGCCTGAAATAAACGGGTGGTATTACTCAACTGGAAACACAGCAACAAGAAGAAAAACGGAAAAAAGGGGGAAATGAAGAAATTCGTCGGCAAGGCTGCAAACTTTGGTTCGAGTCTGTTTATTACCGCAGAGACGTGAATGCAGCACGAAAGCTCTACTGACGCGGCTCACTACAAGCAGGCAATAAATGTAGCAGTCCCCTTGGACTTGAAGAACGAGACACAGCCTCGACGGGTGTATGGAGTTTATTGGCGTGGCTCCGTGAAAGTACTACAGCCGCCATTAGCACTAACCAGCCATTTTCTGCTTCTCTGTGGGACGACGCAGTTTTCTGCATTGAACACAGTTGTATATCAGCTTAGCAACCAGCTTGCTGGCGCTGGTGATCCAAAATCCATTAGCTCTTATCTCCATATGAGTTTGGCTTCTGCCTTGATGACAAATCTTTGCATGATAGTGTGACAAAATCAACCTAGTGATATTACTGTTTTTCGGAAGAATGACAGGATGTTTAAACTCTCGACTGAGGGATGAATGCTTTAATCTTCCACCAACACGAAGGAGTCCTTCAGTCCACACAGGATCGAGGGGGAAGAGCGAGCTTGAGCTTGAAAGATTCTTTCCACTCTCAAGAGTTTTAATCTCATGGTGAAAAGCTTCCTGCTGAACAAGACGAATTACCTCATCGGCAGCTCTTTCACGCTCCTCTACAGTCACATGTTCACTGTGTTGCCTTTGTCTGGATCCTAACCTTTTAATTCTTGCAACCACTTTAATAAGTGTTGTCCATGAGGAAAACTGATCCAGATGTTCGAGGATGTCTTTATAGGTTTTGGTCTTTACTGCAAATGTCTGGATTGTCTTCACTTCTGGATCACCAACAAGTAGCTCTGTGGTGGAGCTGGGTGTGTGACGTAGTTCTGTCTCCCAAAGAAATCTGGGTCCTGACAACCAGTTTGTTGTGCAAATGTGCGAAGCATTAAGACCTCTGGATGCGTGATCAGCTGGGTTCTCTGATGTCTCTACATAATACCATTGAGATGGATCTGTGTTATCTCTTATCAGCTGAACACGGTTTGCAACGAATGTGTGAAATCTTCGTGCCTCATTATTTATGTAGCCTAGCACTACTTGTGAGTCCGTCCAGAAAAACTCTTGGTCAATTTTAATGTCAAGTTCACCTTTTAGCATGACACTGACTTTTGCAGACACCACTGCTGCAGCAAGCTCTAGTCTTGGAATGCTAATGATTTTTAAAGGAACGACTTGTGCTTTGGCCATTACAAGGCTACAGTGGACTTCATTGTCGCTGTTAATGTACCTAAGGTACGAACATGCACCATACCCTATGTTGCTAGCATCAGAAAAATGATGCAACTCTGTTCTGACAATGTTCTGAAAGTCATGTGGGTGGTAACATCTTGGAATCGTGACCTCTTTCAGCTTGTGGAGACCGTTTATCCACTCCTCCCACCGTGGCTTTAAGTCCTCAGGAAGAGAATCATCCCACTCAATGTTTCTGTGACACAGTTCTTGAAGTATGCACCTTCCACTTAGGATGAATGGAGCGATGAAACCAAGTGGATCGTACACAGAAGCAATGACAGACAAGGCACCACGGCGTGTTGAAGGCTGGTTCTGTAAACTGATATTAAAGCTGAAGGTGTCATTCTTTGTTGACCACTGGATGCCAAGCACTCGTTCGGCAGGGAAAAGATCTAGTTCTTGAGGTTCAGTGGTGGTAGCTCTTTCTGAGGAGTCTATGCAGTCAAGAGCTGCTTCTTGGTTTGAGTTAAACTTATGAAGACGCAGACCTCCTCTTCTGCAAAGATCCTGTGACTCTCTGATTAGGGTTTTAGCATCTTCCACAGTTGAAACACTGGCCAACCCGTCATCAACATAAAAGTTTTTCTCTATGAAGGTTGAGGCTAATGGAAAGTCATTTCTCTGTTGCCGTGCCAGGTGCTTCAAGCCAAAGTTAGCACACCCTGGAGATGAGGCAGCTCCAAAGAGGTGAACAGCCATTCTGTATTCTTGTGGTTCCCTTTCCAGCTCTCCTCCTTCCCACCAGAGGAATTTCAGATAGTTCCTGGACTCAGAGGAGACAAAGAACTGGTGAAACATCCTTTCAATGTCGCATGTGATGGCTACAGCCTCCTTTCTGAACCGACAAAGCACTCCTACTAAAGGATTAATCAAGTCAGGTCCAGTTAGTAGAGTGTCATTGAGGGAAACCCCATGAAACCTGGCTGAGCAGTCGAATACCACTCTCAACTTATCTGGCTTTCTAGGGTGGTAAACACCATGGTGGGGTACATACCACTCAGTCTCATCTTCTCGTGTTGCAGGTGCTAACTCTGCGTCACCTTTACTGATTATTTCTTCCATAAAGGTTTTGTACTGATCGTGATATTGTTTGTTGGCCTTTAATTTCCTTTTGAGCAGTGTTAATTTTGGCAGCAATTTCGGATTTAGTTTTTATTTTAGTCTTGTGACTAAAATGTCATTTGATTTTAGTCACGTTTTAGTCATCAACATTTTTAAAGTTTTAGTCTAGTTTTAGTCGACTAAATATCAAATAATTTTAGTCGACTAAATCTGCCGTGGATTTAGTCGACTAAAATTCTATGATATATATTTTTCATGAAATATTTAAGGTTTGATTGTGCAATAAAAACAGGCACAGCTTTAACTTGTGTTATTTGAAACAAACATCTCTTTATTTAATTGCTATGACCTTTTCACAAAGACCCAGTGAACAGTGAGCTGCTCTCCCTGAATACACTGTTCAGTCATGACCTTCTTCATGAATACTCCATAACTACAGCAAAACACTTCAGTGACAACTTAGAAACAGGTTGCATGCTGTAAAACCATCCGCAGCGGTGTCTTCATTTATAGATTTTGTCACGTGTATCTTTGAACGGAAGTTAAGATGACTCGTCTGCAAATGTCGCTTCAGGTTTATTGTTTTTACCGCTGATAGTCGCTCCGCACGGTTTGTAAACCGTCTTGATTGTCTTGAAATTAAACGTGTCTGTGTGTCTGTTCTCCTGTTTTGTGTGACCATGCATGAGTACGCCTTCTTCCAGCATCGCGGCGCAACGTCCTTACACAGAGAGATCACTTCTGATTGGCTCTCTGCCGCCGTCTCCTGATTCGTCCCTCCCTTTCCACAAACAAAATTTGCTCTGATTGGATCTCGTCTCCATCAATAATTTCGTCTCGTTTTTATTCGTTGACGAAAGTGTCAATCCATTTCGTCTTCGTTTTTGGCACCGTGTGTTAGTTTTTATTTAGTTATCGGCTCGTTTTTATCAGCAAAAAAGGTTGTTAACGAAAACTATGACGAAAATGATTCGTCAACAAAATTAACACTGCTTTTGAGGCACTGAAGGCGAAATGTGGCTAGCCTCTTGTTGTTTGGTAGTTCAGGTGGCTTATTGCTCTTAAAGGGAAGGGGCATCTCAAGGTGGCCACTGTCTTTCTGTGTGATGTTGTCACTAAGGAACTGTATGAAGTGAACGTCTTCTTGGGACACGTGTTTATCTTCATACATTTTTTCAATGAAATCTGATTCTAAAGCCTTTAGAATATCAGAAGCTGTGGGTTGTGACATTTCTTTGGCTGTGATGCGATGCACAAAACTCTGGTTTCCCTGCCTGTCCAGGTGGGGATTGGAGGAGCCGATTATACTCCATCCAAGCTCTGACCGCTGTGCAAATGGTTCATTTGTTCCACCTAAAACGACTTCAAGAGGAGCGAGCGCTGATGGACAATCATATCCAATTAAGAGCCCAACATCACAGTCTTGAAGGGGGGGCAATTTGTCTGCCAAGTGTCTCAGGTGAGGCCATTGTGACGCTGTTTGTTTGGTGGGAATATACGACTTGTCAACAGGGATGAAATCACGAGTGTAGGTGTGTTGTAACTGAATGTGCTTGTCAGATTTAAGTCCTCTAACTTGTAAGCCGTGGACATTTTTGCTGGTTATAATTGTGTCCATTGCTGTCATAGTGCTAAGTTTTAACTTTACTGATCGTGCATCTACATTCAGTTTGCTGACTACATCATCTAGGACAAATGTTGAGTCACTCTGTGTGTCAAGTATTGCATAGGTGAGTACTTCTCTGTCTGGCTCTTTGACTGAAGAAACAAAGACTGGAACAATACTTGAAGTAGCAAAGACATGTTGTGTTGATGTATGGGATGTGACCTTGTGCGTTTCCTGGTTTGTATGTTGTTCTGTGGAAGCAGAATCATTTGTTGCTTCTGCAGACCTATGTTTTCCTTCTTCATGCAGACAGGTTGGATGTCGACGGCTGCAAGTACTGCATGTATGTCTCCTTTTGCAGTCTTTACTTGTATGTCCTTTCTTTAAACATCCAAAGCACAGGTGATTTTCACGGATGAAAGTTCTTTTGTCCTCAATTGACTTTGTTGCAAAGGTGGGGCATTTTGCAATGTTATGATTTTCATCTTTGCAGACACAACATGGTAGCCTTGGTTTGTTACTTAGTGTTTCTTGTCTCTCTTGAATGTGACTTTTCATGTTTATGTTTGTGTTAAATGCTCTGGCTCGTCTTGGCAGCCTTTCATCTGGATTCTTGGAGTTTATCATGAGTGGCGATGCAACAGGATTGCAAGCGATCCGTGCTTCTTTATTCAGGAATTCAGTGAAGCGTGTAAGATCTGGATAGTTTCCTGATGTGTCAAGTTCCTCTACAACAATACGACTCCACTTGTGCACAATCCACTCTGGTAATTTTTTGAGCAGCTTATGATTTTCCTCACAATCATTGAGGATGGCTAGTCCTTTAACATGTGGGATTGCTTCAGCACAGCCTTGGAGGAAATCTGCAAACTCTCTAAGTGCTAAAGGTTCGCTTGTGCTGATTTTAGGCCATCGCATGAGCTTATCACGGAAGGCTTTCTGAATAATAAATGGATTTCCGTATCTCTCTTGTAGAAGCTTCCATGCTCCTTGATATGCATTTTCAGAGTCTCTGTAAAAGAAACCTTCAACTGCCTTTCGAGCCTCCCCAGCAAGGTAATTTTTTAGATAAAACATTTTTTCACCTACTGGAAGGGGTTTGTTGTCAATGAGAGTCATGAATGACATTTTCCAATCCAAGAATTTTAAGGGGTCACCACTAAAGATAGTTGGTTCCGGGACAGGTAAGCGGCTCATTGTTAATGAGCTGGCAATTGCTTGAGCCAGACTGGAGGATTCTTGAGTTGAAATTATTTCAGAGGTTGCTCTCTGAGGCTGGAAGGATGCAGCATCTGGATTTAAATGGACTTTAGGCACAGCAGCTTGGAAGGCAAAGTTATTGTCATTATCCAGCTCTTCTTCTGAGCTCTCAGAGCTTCCAAAGCTTTCATATGCTCTAACGCGAGCTGCTGCTACATCAACTTCTCCTTTTACTTGTAACTGCTGCAGTTTTGTTTTCTCTTGCTCCAGCTGGAGACTCATTTCTGCTTCCATTTTTGCCTGTTTAAGTTTCCATTCAGCATCCAATTGATGGACATGTGCTTGTTGAGCATGAATTTCTTGTAAGGCCTTTGATTGCCTTAACTTGGCTGCAAGTTCTGCTTGAGCATCAGCCCGTTTACTGGAGACACCTGAGGGGTTACTTGATTTTTGTGATGCTTCTGAGAGCACAGTTTCAGTCTTTGTGTGACCAAAGACAGAGCCGTATTCATCTTTGTTCAATATTGCTCTCACTCTTTCCTTTTCAAGCTGGTCATTGTAATCTTCACAAACTGTCTCCAGCCATTTCTTTATGAGATCCCCAATCTCTTCAGTGAGTGTAACACAAGCATCCATTTTCTTTACAATCTCTGGTGTGGTAGCACAGTTGCGTAAAATTGCTTCATACTGCAGGCTTACTGACTCATGTTTTGTTTTGATGTTATTTTGTAGCTTATTGAGATCATCTCTTGAGCAGAGGGTTTTCAATTTGGACCTTGTTTCTCTTGCATCTTCTTTCCACGAGTCATAGCTCTGGCTGAAGTTCTTCTTATGTTTTTTGATGTTTTGATCGTGCACTTCGTGGCCCTTTTCTGTTAGGGTTCTCTCTCGAGAACTGGATCTAACTGTTCTGTCAGTTGGGTTATCTGTTTCTTTAACTGGGTGTGACATTTTCAAGTTACTGTTTTAAGTCGAGTCTCACCTATGATTGTGTTATGTCTGAATTTAAGATTTCAGTTCTCTGAAAAATGCTATTTATCAGACCTTACAAGTTATGCAATCAAAGGGTTAATTGCAAAAAACAGTATCAGAAGTTGGTGCTGTACATCAATTGTTACATCACCTCACACCTTAATCTATTAACAGAAACCTGAATTATGCCACTTATGGAACCACAATTGTATTTACATACATTTGCTATTATTATTATTTTGTATTCCGTTTCTCAGCACTTTATAGGCTCTCTCCGACCATGTGACTTCATTTAACTCACGTCAGTGTACTTGCAGTGATAGTTAGGAGACCAGGAGCTGACGTGCGTGGGGCGATGATAGCAGTCCCTCACGGATGGCTGGGAATATGAAGCGAAGAGCCTTCGTGGGGATTCACCGGAGAGTTTTCACTGTAGCGGTCCCCTTGGACTTGAAGAACGAGACACAGCCTCGACGGGTGTATGGAGTTTATTGGCGTGGCTCCGTGAAAGTACTACAGCCGCCATTAGCACTAACAGCACCATAAGCACCGTGAAAACTGCAGAAATAACACAAACCATGCTACAGTTTCACACAAATACAAAATAAACAACACAATACACACAGATACGCCAAACTCCCGTTGTACACAGACATAAACAATCAAATATTTAAAGTTACCTCATCCCGCTTCCAAAGGGCGCTAGCTTAAACAAGAACTCTACGTCAGAATTCAGATTGCTCGTCCTTTTCCTCTGCTCAAAGCTTTCCTACCACAGAGCAATGTTTAGGAAACAGATAAAGATGAGAACAAGGTAAATCACATATTTTCTCCTGACTGTATGTGAATATGTAAAGTTAAACAACTAACATCCGCTGTCTCCGTGTGTCTTACCGTGCAGGAGAAACCATAAAAATGCAATGGGGAAAGGAAACAAACGCTATTTATAATGCGAACTCCGCCACAAGGTGGCACTGTATCCCCATGATACTACAATTATTTTACTGACCAAAATACAGACTGTTTACGGTCATTTACAATAAATACTAATCAATGACGCACGTTTCAGTGCAGAGAAAGCATGAGCTCTCAGCAGGTAGCTAATGCATACGGGAATATTTCAGTGTGCATCAGATTTCCGGGGAATGTTACTGTGTAATATTAGATTTAAGTCTCTCTGTACATTCAATAAAACTCTGACAAACACCGTATCTTTAAAAGCATACAGATATATACATAGCACTGCAGCGCGCGCATACACACACACACACACACAAGAAATATTTGATTTTGGTTAAACTGCCTCTTTAAGAAGGCTTTGGAGGAGTGAATACTCTGAATAATTCAGTGAATGAGTTCATTTCTATTACAGTAAATTGATTCTAACGAGGAAACCCTAAAGACTAAAGACTTTAGGGTAACTATAACTATATATATTTTTTCCTGTCCGTCTTTGTGCATATTTTAAATTAATCTATGACTTTCTGACAAGATATATTAATCCTACTTCTTCATATTCTTCCTCTTCCTTGAATTAATCAGTTAATAAACATGTACGGGAATTTATTATTTAACAACCAAGACTCCATATCGCAAAAGCTATTTAACCTCCCTCTGGAACACTTTGCCTTTGTAAGCCCATAGATGATGGGAAACTAAACCCGTTGTAGCCTTGGTGCTCTTCTCTTGTGGGGTTTTTTATAGCGCCACCTAGTGGTGTTTATAATTTAGAGGAATAAGAAAGAAGAACAAAAGTAGATCAGCGATGAAAATCAAAGCAGCCGTAGATACAATTAAAATTATATTATCTAAAAATTAGTAACTCGCTACTAGGAGCAAATATCCAAAAGCATTAACACTTTTTTATTGGCTTAATTAAGGGTGTAATGTTTCTGTTGGCACATCGTGTATTACGGTTCTCTTATGGAAATATGCCGCCCCGGAAGTAGTTTTGTGCTGTTACTAGCTTAGCCTTATTAGCTTGTTATTTCACCATTAAACTGCTCTCTGTGCTTATGATACTCAACAATGATAGTCGTGCTCGTTTCAAACATTCGCCGTCATTTAAAAAACACAGTTAATAATGCAGTGCAGACTGTTTAGCTAACGAGTCTGCGCAATAACTATTTCCGGGGTACGTCTGGAACTTGTCAACACAGTGAGCTGCTGACCTGTCTCCCGTTCCCTGCTTCCATGTTTATTGCGGTGCTAATCGCCGCTGTAGTCGGCGGTGGGGTCCTGCTGTTTTTGCGCCGTTTATTCCCTCAACAGAAAGCCGTCAAGCTGCTCCAGTACCCAGCCGACACAATGCGAGGAAAGACGGTCATCGTGACCGGGGCTAACAGCGGGATAGGGAAAGCCGTGTCCGCCGAGCTGGTGAAGCTCCAAGCCAGGGTCATCATGGCCTGTCGGGATCGGCGGAGCGCCGAAGAAGCAGCCCAGGACATCAAGAAGGAAGCGGGGCCAGAGCAGGGGCAGGTGGTCATCAAACACCTGGACCTCGCTTCTTTAAAATCTGTCCGAGAGTTCTGTGAGGAAATTAACAAAGTCAGTGAATGGGAAGGGGCGCGGGTGTGCGGCCCATCCCCGAAACTAGCTTCTTAAAAAAGCTGGAAGTAGCCTATAGACACAGGGATTTAAAAATTTAAACATTTCTACTCATGTTGAAGTACAGAAGCATGGGGTTTGAAAGATGCTTTAAAGTATAAAAGTACAAAGTAAGTACTCTAAAAATAACATTTAAGGAAAAACTAGGTTTGTTAGACAGTTGCATGCCATCAGTTCCAACACATTACTGTGTGTGTGCATCTTTCTTGTTTCTAGACCTGTTTATTAGTCACATGCGGAGATGTTTCACATACAAACTAATAGGATGTCTCACAGACAACTAACCATGTGGCCTAAGAAAAGATACACACGGAAGTGTTAGAAGTAGTTAACTACTGAAAATAACTTGTGTGAGAGAAAACATACCTGCTCCAGTGCATTACAGTCGTACATGTCAACAGCTAGATATTGAAGTCTAGGTTGTGTCTGACACAGCAAGGCACTACTACAGGAAACTTTTTAAGTTGCTCAGCATTGTCTTCATTGTACGCAGCTCCTCTGATGACATGGTCAAAAAACAAATAAATTGTGGCCACGAAATACTAGTTCGCTCCCTGCTGCCCGGGGAGGGTGCGTCAAGGCTGGGGACCCCGCTCCCCTGCGCTCTTGGAGCTCCTGGATGTGCTGGAGCTGCCCAGTGCTCCAGCACATTTCCCCAGAGAGGGACACTGATTGCTCCCTTCTGCCCGGGGAGGGTGCTCCCTGGCCGGGCAGCCTGCTCCCATGCACCCCGTCAATAGCAACACTAATTCATGGCCACAAATTAGTATTTCGTGTGCACGTTATACATATTTCGTGGCCACGATTTATTTACTTTTTGACCATGTCATCAGAGGGGCTCCGTATCATTGTCACCATGACTAATTTAGTACATGAATCCATTTTAAAGAACTTTTGCTGCATAAGGTATTTTCAGCTTGCTGTCACTATAGTTTGTACGTTAAGGTCAGATTGCTGCTACAGACGTTGGGAGCAGCACAGTTTTTTGAAAATCACACTGCAATCACACTTCATATAACCCTGCCTTAAAGAGGTGAAACTGCCCATTTAATACTCCAGCAATGGAACCTAACTGGGATCGAGTGAGGAGTCTGTGCATTAAAAGGAAGCTAAGACTCATATAAAGCTAGTGTAGGTTAGTAAACATGTATTTTCAAATTTTCTATGATATCAAAAACCCTGATATTTGTCTGTTTTGTCATTTTGTCAACACACTCATTTCTTTTACATGTGCTGTCCTTTGTATATTTGTACATTAAGAATCTAACGTATTATTGCAGCAGTCAGTTATAATTAGTATATAGGAGAAGGTTCATTTATATTACAAGTCACAGTTTAATTTTATATCTCTATTGATCTATTCCATAACCGTGGTGACACAAGAGGAAGATGTTTGTTTGATTCTTGCAGCTCTGGACAACTCTTGTTCGGGTATCTACAAACGCATATAGCGAACAGACTTTTTTCAAATTTCACCGTGGTATTAAACTGGTATGAGCCAGTCCCGATGTGTTTCTGTTTGTTTTTGCAATTTTATCATGTTATGAGAGCAGCATTTTGTAATTACTTATATAGATATAAGTGGTAAGTCACTACCTGTGTGCCCTGCCGGTATACCTTAATACCTTAATACCGCCCAACCCTATTGTCAAACCCTATCAACTATCCTCGTCAACTGACAGCTTAACACACGAACACATAAACCATACTATCACTGCTCTTTTTACAGATCTGCATTTGTAAAAGTACACAAAATACCCTCGTGGTCACTAAAAAATGTAGTCAGTACTGTCTGTTAAAATCTCCCACAATGGCTACTGTCTTATACTTAAAGGTTCGAGCAATTAAAGTAGTCTGTTTACATTGACTTTAAATAGTGACGGGATCTGATGGTGGATGATAAACCACAGCTACTGAAATGTTCTGCCTTACACTGTTGTATACCATACATTCCAAATTCAAATTCTGCCTGCCCCCTTGTCCTGTTTTGAGTAGGATCATAAAAATTGGCACACATATGTATCACCCCAAGATGCGCAAAAGTGTCTCTTGGACCAATTTAAAAAAAAAAAAAAAAACACATTAAAATTTGACAGATGCGAGTTTAGTAGATGAAGTTTAATAGACGGTAGATGGACATCTTATAAACATCTAACCTTATAAACAATGTCAAAGCCAGACATGTCTTTGACATTCTGCAGAGGAGAGAAGGTTGACAGCAATGCCAAAAATGATATGTCAAAGACATGTCTGGCTTTGACATTCGGATACATTCGCAGATACTTTCCACATTTTTGGCATTGCTGTCAACCTTCTCTCCTCTGCCTCTGTAGACATCCTCTTCTTCTTCGCCTTTGGGGAGAACTCTGGCATATTTCTGCCAGGCTTGTGCAGGCAGACAGGTGCCTTTTTAGAGGTTTTCTCCTCTCTACTTGTGGATGGCATCTTTCTTTTTAAAGAGAACTTGCTGTTTGTGGAGGTCTCTGATCTCTTGTCTCTGCTCTTATGCATTTTGTTTTGATCTGAGGATGCACCCATTAGAATAGCACATGGCTCGGATACATTCGCAGAAAAAGTAGCATCTTTCCACGTTTTTCTCATTGCTGTCAACCTTCTCTCCTCTGCCTCTGTAGACATCCTCTTCTTCTTCGCCTTTGGGGAGAACTCTGACATATTTCTGCCAGGCTTGTGCAGGCAGACAGGTGCCTTTTTAGAGGTTTTCTCCTCTCTAATTGTGGATGGCATCTTTCTTTTTAAAGAGAACTTGCTGTTTGTGGAGGTCTCTGATCTCTTGTCTCTGCTCTTATG
The DNA here is from genome assembly GCF_900634625.1 of Parambassis ranga. Taxonomy (NCBI): domain Eukaryota; kingdom Metazoa; phylum Chordata; class Actinopteri; family Ambassidae; genus Parambassis; species Parambassis ranga. Next base: position 3,257,508 of record NC_041043.1, on the reverse strand, counting down.
CATTTTGTTTTGATCTGAGGATGCACCCATTAGAATAGCACATGGCTCGGATACATTCGCAGAAGAAGTAGCATCTTTCCACATTTTTGTCATTGCTGTCAAGGATGCGCCCATTAGAAGAGCACTACACTTCACATATGGACTTGTCTCAAATGTGGCTATCAGTTGTTTCATAGTGATAAATGAATGCTCCAAAACCTGTGCTGGATGAATTCTTGTACTGGGATCTATTGTTAGCATGCTACTGAGCAAGTCCAGAAAGGCTGTCGCATCACAGAGTTCTGCTTTGGTGGCTAGTTTGTGTCTTCTTGGGTTCACCAGGAACTTGTGGCCATCGAATAAACAAGTTAAATTGTTTCCAAATTCTACTGGTGACATAAGATTTAAAGAGTCACACAAATCCAGCTTGTAAAATGTGTTTGTCTTCCATCCATTGGATAGGAAAGCCTTTGGAAATGGACCGTGACTTTGGGTTATCTGCCAAAGCATGTCATACTCAGTGTTCCCATTATAAAGTGCAAAGCCCAAAAACATCTCAGCAGCTATGCAGCCAAGAGACCACATGTCCACATCATTACTAAAGGGGCATGCCAACATGATCTCTGGGGCCCTGTACCACAAGGACTGAATGAGCCAACCCTGCTTTGCTTTTGACGTTTCTAAAGAAATGCCAAAATCGATTATTTTTATCCTCAAGGGCTGCTTGGCTTGGTCTACCATCATGATATTATCGGGCTTGAGATCTGCATGAATGATCCCTAAGTTCTTCAGAATCTGAAGAGCACTAGCTGCCTGGTGTAGAATCTTCCGAATCTCTGGCAGCGAAACTCGTGACCTTGTCCTGATGAACTCTCTCAGGCTAATATCTAGCAGTTCAAATTCCTGACAGATATAGTCCTGGTGGATAAATGAGTTTTCAATCCCATTGAAGTATTCGTCAAAAGCCTGCAGCTTTCTCAAAATGGTTTCTTCATTCTGTGCCCCTTTGTTGAATTTTGCTACTTTCACAGCCACCATCTGATTTGTTGCTGACTTCAGGCATTTAACTACATATCCATAAGTGCCTTCTCCAAGCATTTTATCCACTGTGTAGTTTGAAGAAATCGATGTTAGTTGGTATCCTTTCTCTAGCAGCATTCTTCTAACTGGAGTAGAACCGGTCCTCTGACTATAATAATAATAATAATTTTTTGAACTGACCTTCGTGCTGTGTGAATTCTCTCGAACACTGCTGCTTGTTTGTGGTTGCCCAGGTGATTATGACAAACTCGTCGAGTTTGACATCATAGACATCATAGAGCATAGGTTCTCAATGTGCGGAATTATGTGAATTTGTGTTATGATATGATTTTTTCATATACTGACGACACAGGCCTAAATAGTCCGGAACTCAGCACGGTTGTAAATTGTTGCGCATGGGCAGAGCACAGGTATTAGTGGAGTTGTTGGTGAGGGGACGTCACACGGCTCTCAGCGCACATCGCGGCCACACACACATACAGGTTTTGGAGACTTTTGGAGACGCTGAACAGCGGCCGAAGCAGTGGTTAAAACACTTGAACAAACATGTTTGACGCGGAGGAGGACGATGTTGCTACTGTTTGGTATTTCACGGCTTTGTCTGTTTAACAAATATTTCCGCTTCATACATGTTCACCTGAACTGCTGCTTCTGCCGATAATTGGCAGCGAAACAGCATCAAAGCCTGTATGTGTGTGTGTGTGTGTGACGCTGCGTCCGTTGCAGTGGAGCCGTATGAGCGGTTCTGCACACCCGTTTCTCTTAAAGTATGTTTCTGCCACTTCAGGAACACAAACAGATTTTTCTGTCCTTGTGGAGTATTTAACAAGCTTCTGTCACGTCACTCCGTCTCCATCTAGTCTGCGTTTACTCGAAGCCACGAGTGAAGCAGAGTATAACTTAACTACCCCCCCCCCCCAATTATTTGTAATTATTTTTAAAACAATAAAAATGATCGTTCTTTAATCGTAATTGAGGAAAAACCTCAAGTAATCACGATGCTACTTGATATTAAGTAATAACCCACAGCCCTGCTGTACACTAATGTGGATTTTTTTTTCAATTCTCATGACCTGGAATAGAGTAACCACTCTATTGCAGTAATTCTTCTCACAATCAATGCAGTTAACACGTCATGCATGCAAAAATACCCTGATATAGAATTTTGGTCATACCGCCCAGCCCTAATCAGGAGGAATGTTTTGGTGCATTACAGTGTTTCTCAGGTTTAGCCCCATATGCTTTTTTTGCACATTACTGGATACAGACCAATAAATGTAAACTGCAGAGATGCAACCTGGTCATTTAAATGATTACACATGTATTTTTTTTTATTTTTTTCCATTTGTTCTTCTTTGGCGGCCCTCAGTCCAATGTTGGGTTCATAAATTGGCCCTCAGCTATCAAAACTTTGAGAACCCCTGTCATAGAGTATCAGATCATGAGATCATCGAAGGCATGTTGGCAACATGTGTCTCCGCCCCTTCAAAGACTTCACGCACAAAGGACTTGTCGTCCATAGACACCATTAAAACACTATTAAAATGTAACCTTGTATTCATTTTTTTATATGCGAGGAGGCCTGCAGGGGGTGCAAGTGACGTAGACGTGCTTTGTGAGAGCTCCAGAATGCTCCAATGTTACCACCGTCCCTCTATAACGCTAACATCAGTGTCATCCCAAAGCCTGGTCGAGATCCCTTATTTTAGTCTCTTCATATCGCCCTGTATCTGTTACCAGCAGAGACCAAAATCATGGGTAAGGTGCTTGCTAAGAGGCTGACACTAACAGATTATTATAACAAAATAGCTTTATATCTATTACCACACTGCGTCACTGTATTCCCAATTACACCATCAGCTGGACTTCAGATTTTAGGGGAAAGACTACACAAAACAGATCAGATTAGAAACGGATTACAAAAGCATGTACAGAGACAAAGGACTGGCAAATCTCCCTCATAATAATGATGCAGGGTAAGCGTAAACTAATAAGGATGAGGACAGTAACAGCACACTTAAGATTATTTTCTTATTCCCCTTACTACAACAGTGTTTCCCTGTTAGTATAACGCACCCTTGTGTCCTGTCGCTCCCTTACAAACATAATGGTAGCGACCCTCTGTGCAGCAAAGTTTATCATTTCTCCACATGAGAAATGTCATGTGTGGTGTGTGAGCGTGTCTCACTTTCAATGTGTCAGACTTTAGAGCTCTGATGTGTGTTAGCTGGTTTGTTTACAGGCTGCTGTTCAGCTCTGGTCATTTCACATGAGAGGTGACAAGTTCATTCAAGCCTTTTCTGATACAGAGGAGGTCATGACAGGTCATTTAGGTGCTGCAATGTCCTACCAGTGAATGATGTGCCAGAATTTAGTTCTTCAGCTGCTGTGAATATGTCGTCAGCTGTTCAAGACAATAAATAAAACATGATATAAGACAAAGATAGAATATTTGAAGTGATACATGTGGCTGAATTTTAAATGAAACCTCTCTTACACTGTTACTTACTGTGTGTTTTTCTTAGGAGGAATCGAAGATTGATGTGCTCATCAACAACGCAGGCATCTACCAGTGTCCCTACACAAAGACAAAGGATGGCTTTGAGATGCAGCTCGGTGTCAATCACCTTGGGCACTTCCTCCTCACTCACCTTCTGCTAGACATCCTAAAAGCATCAGCTCCTAGCCGCATCGTCGTGGTTTCCTCCAAACTTTACAAGCACGGCCAAATCAACTTCGACGACCTGAACAGCGAGAATAACTATGACAAGGCTGCCTGCTACAGCCAGAGCAAGTTGGCCAACCTGCTGTTCACACTCGAGCTGGCCCGTCAGCTCGAGGGCTCGGGGGTCACAGTTAACGCTCTAACACCAGGCATCGTGAGGACCAGACTAGGCAGGCATGTTCAAATCCCCTTCCTGGCAAAGCCCCTGTTCCACCTCGCATCATTTGTCTTTTTCAAGAGTCCACTGGAGGGGGCCCAGACTCCTCTCTATCTGGCCTGCTCCCCTGAGGTGGAGGGAGTGTCAGGGAAGTGCTTCGCTAACTGCACAGAGGAGGAGCTAATGCCTAAAGCTACAGATGAGCAGGCAGCCAAGAAACTGTGGGACATAAGCAGGAGGATGGTTGGACTCTAGATAGTTGGTGAAATGTTGTTTATTAACTGAGTGATGAATTGTGCCAAGTTTGATTCTGAGGTGTCTGTGAGAAAGAGTGCTACATTGCAGTGAGATGATTTGAGATTGTATCAGCACGTGCCTGTAAAGATGATGGTTGAGACATCACAATATGACATTCAGTAAATCTCCAGATTTCCCTCATCCTACAACCTTGAAACACGAGTCTTTGTTTTGCACAACATTTAAGAAATTCACTCAGTATACATATAGTATGTATATAGTATGTGTGGAACTGGTGGTATAGGTGTATAAAAAGGCACTGATCTTGTAAGATGTGTAAAACTAATTTCACCTCATCACTAAATAGAGTTTAGTAACATTTCATTGCAAAGACACAAGAAATTTATCATTAAAAGTTTGCTAATTTGGTGTTTAGGCTTATGGTGAATGTCCTGGACACATGGCAGAACCATTTATAGCACCAAAATGGCAGTGAATATTTTAGGCTCAAGTCATAGTTTTTTATAGTTCCTGCAGCTTGTTGGCCTTCCAATGAAAACACAGCTAAATCTTGCACCGTAGCCTGTTTAGCCATGATGTGCACTCTGCCACAGGTGCTGCAGGCACATCATTGCTTGTGCATTGCAGCCAAAATGTGTGCATACTTTAGCATGTGTTTTGCAGTGTAAAGGGATGACAGGTGGTACATTGGAGCTTCCTCACTTTGATGTGTTTGAAGTGTAAATGCTTGCTGCTGCTGTGTCTGGATGAGCTACAACAATAAGACTGACGTTGCAGATCAGTGAACCTTCTCTGCAGTGCTGTGGCTCCCCCCTGTGGCCAGATCTTTGACAAGTATAGCTCAGGAAGGAGAGAGGAGACAAAGCATTTGGCGTTTACAGTGTGAAATTCAGATGCGTAGGAGTGAATGAGAACATATTCTCATATATAATCAGTTTATTTTCTGCTCTATAAATAATAAGAAAACAGTACAATAAAGTTTTTTTCCCAAACAATAGAAAAAAAACATTTCTGTTAACTGAAAAACATATTTTAAAGGCTGAAGTACGGTACGGCACTAATTTTGACATAAAAAAGAGAATACCAGGTCTCTCAGTCATTTTTCAAAAAAAAATGGCATTTGCAGTGTTTTTTTATTGCATAAGACTGATAATGCGTGTCTGTAATGTCACAAATACAACTACTGTAGTATTTCCTTAGTGATGACACAAGCAAACATTCTCCCTGTGTGCTGATCTTTGCAAAAACCCTTCTCTACTAACCTATTTTTAAATTCAGAGCACAGTGCTTCATAGTGACTCAGCAGGTACACACCGCAGCAATCTCAATGATGAAAGGTCTGCCTCTCAGCTCAGACAGTCATCTCAATGCTGTGGATCAGCAGACAGTAGCAACAACTGTAAACAACACAACCAGGGGTGGTCTCACTCCCAAACCGACATTCTGTTTGGTCAGGATGCGGTCACACCATGAAAACATGGAAAAATTAAAACAAAGGCTAGGTGCTTAAAGTTATAATTTGTGCTTTATTATGTGAACAAAACAAACAAAATATATAAACATGCATCGCAGTCAAAGAAACAGGGTTACAGCAGCTTGGTTTGGGGGGGGGGGGTGTCCAAGTCTGAGGTAGAACAGGGAGGGTGGGGTGAGGTGAGGCGGGGGCAGGAAAACCTCTCAGAGGGAGAGAGAGAATAAAATAAAGTAATACTGACACCTCAAAACGTTCCATCAATAACAATAAAAACACACCCATCAATACTGTCAAATTCAGCTAACAGAAGAAAAACAAAATGTTTCTCACTCATCATTTAAGGGATTTGATTGTTTTTCCCCTCCACTTTATATACTCATGTATAATCTCCGAAAGCCAATTAAAATAACAAAATGTATGTGCAGTTTGAAGTGTCAAATTAAATTCAAATACCTCTCTTGAGTTCTCCAATACAGCATTGGCAGATTTGAATTTATATACAGGATTATTGAGAAGATTTTTACTTGTATGATTTGTTTGAACAGCTACATACAAAATATATCACTCAATTTTAAGTTAGTATATATTTGTACATCTGTAATTTTAATGCATACACATTCTTACAAATTTCAAGGGCTCCTTGAGCTCTGCATGACCCCACAACCAACACTTACTATGACTTATTTCCTCTGGACATTTGTATTTGTAAACAGTTGCCATCCACTGCCATACAATAGATGCCTTTAAATGATCAGCCATACTTACATGTTCATGATACTTAACCTGTTGGCTCTTGGCTGCTATTCAGACCATTTTCTCTTTAAAATGGCTGCACTAACAGAAGGTGTAGCTGGACACACACCAGGGCCTCTACAACCCTATCAAACGTTTCACCTGATCGGACGGTCCTTCAGTTCAGAAGTGTTCCGTACAGCTGGGCTTTCGTCAGACTGTCCTTCCTGGAAAGTCCTAGAGAGCCAAATTTTTGGTTGTATGGAGGAGGTGGGGGTGGGGCTGGTGGTGGTGACTGGCTTGCCTGTGCGGGCAGGCTGTGCATCTCCACCTGATAGTGCTGCAGCTCCGCGGCCATCTCCAGGGACCTCTGGTTGAGAGACTCTGTGGAGCTGTTGGGGCTCGGGTCTACATACTCCGTGCTCTGGCCTCCAGCTGTGACACTGCCTTCCCTGTCTTTGGAGCTCCCTGAGTGGTAGAGGCTATGCTCTGACCCCTGGCTGTCCTCGGCCCGGTACAGGTGGGCTTGGCTGTGCGCCTGCCTGAGCCCTGGGCTGCACTCGGGGCTAGGACTGGCAGCCACCCACACCGGGTCCATGACACCTGCTCCCTGGTGGTAGTAGTCAGCTCCTTCCTGGAAACTGCTGTAGAGCGGCCCGAGCCGGATCTTGGCAGGACGGACCGAGAAGTGCTGCTCTGAGAAACTGTAAGGTGAGGCCCGACCTGGGCTGCGGTAGGTGTGGGCACTCAAGTCCTCCACACTGAGCTGTCTCCATCTGCCAATCAGCTCCTCCTCTTCAGGGGCTAACGTGCTGCCTCGCCGGCTGTCTCCATAGGCCACACTGGGAGAAGAAGATGGAGGGAGCAGCTCATAGGGCTCACTGAAGCAGGAGGACATGGTGCGGCTGTAGACCGGTGAGCTGCCATTCTGGTGGTAGCTCATCTCCGTCTGTTGGAAGGGATGAGCATTGGCAAAGACCCCTGGACTGTCCCTCTCCCAGGATGAGTCACTCTTTCTCTCATAGTCCCCTGAATCTCTCCAGTCCATGTAGAGGGAGTGATGACGTGGGGACGAGGCTGCACTGCTAGGTGGGCCGTTGCCTTTGTCCTCGGAGCCCCCTCCACTAAAGCTGGAGTAGGAGCTGGAGCCTCCACCCAGTGTGGCTTGAAACTTGGCAAAGTGCTCCTGCGAGAAACCAGCCCTCAACCCCACCGAGCCCTCCTCCGGGTTGCTGTCAGTGGAGTTCTGTGGCCCGTACAGCAGCTTCCTCTGACCATGAAGATCCATGCTGGGCACCCTCTCACGGTGACAGTCATCAGGGCAGTACAGCGCCGTGTCACTGCTGTACAGGTCAGATTTGTAGGTGGCGCGGAGCCCCAGACGCTCTCCTACACATCATCATTGGATAAAGTAATAAAGTTTCTAAAATTTCTTTTCTCATTTTTCTATAGATATTGTAACAATAATGAATTATTTTCACCATGAATACTAAGTGAAAATCTGGAGCCAAAATGACTGCTCACACCCAGAACTAAAGAAAAACAGCCTGCATCGTATAGTATGAACTGAAAACATGTGCTCACAGTCCTATTAGTCATCACTGATAAAGACATGATTCTGTGGTTTCATTATGCCCCGTAAACGAGTACTCGTAGACTGTTACGAGTTAGGTGGGAAATATGACTCTATCAAGTCAATATAACACTATTATCTCTGCACTTGTCATGTCTATGTAAGTCATGCATAGAAATTATTCAGTGCACTTTTTAAGAATATATTTATACCATGAAATTCAAATATCTTAAATGTTCAGTCTCAGCTTGTGCAGAGTTTTTCAGCTTTGATTGTGCTTACTGTTGAGTTTGGTCAGTACAGTCTTCTCCTGGCTCAATAGTTACATTTGCATTCTCTTCAGTTCGCAGTTCAGCATTTTATTGAGAAGCCACTATAAAAAAAAAACAAAGATATCAGAGAGAAGAGTCAGTTCAGATACAAGTCAATACCTAGGATGATATTACATATAAATCAATTTGTGCTTCATTTCACTGCTAAGCACTCTATCCATTAATCCAGCCAGGCTATCATGTGTTGCACGTTCACACTCCCACACATCTGCCAGGGAATAAAAAAATGTCTCTTCACCTCTGGAGGTCCTTCAACTGCTGACAGAACCTGGAAGAGAAAAAGCAAACAGACATGACCTAAATCAGCTGAGAGGAGCGTAAAGACAGACAGACAGGCAGGCAGGCAGACAGACAGGCAGACAGACAGGCAGACAGACCAGCAGGCAGGTAGATGTTGTCCACATACCTTGCTGTATTTGACTTGACAGTGGCACGTCTTTGGAAGAAACCCTTTTCTCCACTTAACCAGCACACTAGAAGAGGAGGCAGCTACTGCTTCTAACTTTGGACGGCTCAATTTAACTGAGGGAATAAAATCATGGCATCATCATTAAAACACAAAGAGATCAATAGGAAACATGTGTTTCTATACAATGTTATACTTACATATGTGATATGGATCAAATGAATATGACTTGGATTCAGTCTCCCAGGCTGCAGTTTTAGCTCTCACAGTAACGGTAAAATTCTGATTGATAAATACGTATTGGCCTTCACTGCGAATGAACTGTATGTCATGAGTGTCATGAACTGTCTTTCTTGAACTGCCTGAACGAGAGACACTGAAAGAAATGAACACGTTTGATAGAATAATTACAGCCAAATGAGAAAATGATGCATGCATTTGTGAAGAAAGCAAAAGAAAAGAAAACCCTACCACAGCACAGTGTAGTTCACTTTCAGTGAAGGAGGGTCCTGATGTTTCCAGCTGCAATTTAGAAACGGTGGGAGCAGATTGGAAGAAGACTGATATCCATAATGTAATAGGCATGATATATTTGTGGGTTTCGCTGTGAAAAAAAAGCAAAAACGTGTCACATACTGTTAAACATGATATGGATTTATTTCCATATTATGTACAATAGTGTCAGCCAGTTCTGTGACTGCAAGAAAGTGACTTCATACGGATGCTTTTGATGATGGTGCCTCCGAGGATTTGTTTGGTGTCTTCACTGTGACACTGCACTGTTGCCTTCTGTTGCCTGAAGTTTCTCAGCGACAGCAGTGTGTGTGTGGAGTTGACTCGGACAGACAGGGTTTCGTTGATGGGGCTGCTGTTCAGCGTCCAGTAGATTTTGCCATTTACACATGAAGTCTGGCACATGATGTCTATGCTGGAGCCGAAGTCAATGTACTGATCTTTAGGGACAACGTTGCAGGTGCTGGAATGATTGCCTGCAGACAATGATGTGTTTATTCAATGGTGTAGCAGCTTAACATACAGAGAATTGTGCGTGTTAGCTTAGCTTGAACACTGGAAACAAAAGGAGTCATGTGACATAGCTGTCTCGTGTTTCCTTCCCTTTTAGAATTTAATTGGGAAGTTAGGTCTTGAGTGAGATTTGTTGGGTATGAAGGAAGACCTTTAAACAGTAAAGTCTCCCTAATGTCTCCCCCTTTTGGCAGTTAGAGACATTACAGAAATACCGATGATGTGGTTTAACAACTTAACATGTTCGAGATTTAAATGCTGACCTCAACAAAATGTCTGATGTAAAAAAAAGTAAACAAAAAAGGTTTTTACAGCATGTATGTAACTGCCATGTAAACTGTATCTTGCAATGATGTGTGGCTTTCTGTTCCTGTGCTAACATCTTATCTTCTTCTTCTTCTACTTATCGTCTAGCCACCATCGATGAAGCTCATTTTACTAGGTTAATTAAAGGTTAATCCACATATTCTCAGCAGCAGTAATGTTACTAAACACACTCTCCCATGTTGTTTTTCTTTACTGGAAATGTTGCACTGCTCACCCATCCAAAAACCGGCAGAGTTTCTGGGAGTCATTAGAATCACTCAATCAGAACATGTACCACATCGTAAATGTAAAACTTTTCCCTGGAAGGAAATAGCATATATTCATTATTTGATGTGTGACATGTATTGGGGTTAATGTTAGGTTAATGTTTCCCACAGAGCCTCAGCAGACAGTGAGTAATTAAGGTATCCTGCATCACCGGCTCACCTAACTGGAATGTGGTGTTATGTTGTTAATACTACCATTGCTGATGTTCCTGCTGTAACAAGTCAAAGTGTCTGTCTGTCTGTAGTAGTGAAACCTGTTCACTCACGCTCTGTCTCCATGCTGAATTATTCCTGCTGCTCTGCTCTCTCCATCACTTACACTTTGACCACTATTCTCACTATTTTTGTTCAATAATCTATTTTTTCTGATTGTCGAGCAGCCCTCTTCCTACCACTCTCTACCTCATCCCCCTTTGTGCAACATAAGTCCAGTCATACAATAACAACGACAAACAATGATTTTAAAAGATATAATGATATTTAAAATAGAAACAAAGAGACTATCTCCAGGTTAGGTGCATGTTTACAGAGCAAAGTCCTTAGTCTCAGATAGGACAGTTATTATATATACATTATTTTAAAATCACTGTTAAATTACCACACGGCGTATGAAGTATTAATAATGAATAAAATGCACATTTGTAGTATAGATGTTGAAGGAGTTTTGGTGGTGGTGGTTAGAATAACTTATAATATGTTTAAAGTGCTTGTTGTTGGTGAGTTGAGCTCCTAAATGAAACCAAAACCAGAAAATGAAAAAAACCAAAAAGTAAGAATGCATAATTCACAGTATACTTTCTATCACATTTCAAGAGACGTGAATTGTGTCAAAGATCTGCTTACCGTCCGCACAGCAGGATGAGACTGTAGCCAGGACACACAGGACTAAGAAAATAGACATTCTTAAACCCTATAATCAAAACAGAAGAAGAAACGGTCCTTTAAAATACATTTGGAGCTGCGAGATATTCATCTGCACATAACGTCAAATAAAGCCTGAGTCTGTAACGGCAGACGCTGGAACTGGAAGCACAGCCTGAAATAAACGGGTGGTATTACTCAACTGGAAACACAGCAACAAGAAGAAAAACGGAAAAAAGGGGGAAATGAAGAAATTCGTCGGCAAGGCTGCAAACTTTGGTTCGAGTCTGTTTATTACCGCAGAGACGTGAATGCAGCACGAAAGCTCTACTGACGCGGCTCACTACAAGCAGGCAATAAATACTAATCAATGACGCACGTTTCAGTGCAGAGAAAGCATGAGCTCTCAGCAGGTAGCTAATGCATACGGGAATATTTCAGTGTGCATCAGATTTCCGGGGAATGTTACTGTGTAATATTAGATTAAGTCTCTCTGTACATTCAATAAAACTCTGACAAACACCGTATCTTTAAAAGCATACAGATATATACATAGCACTGCAGCGCGCACATACACACACACACACACACAAGAAATATTTGATTTTGGTTAAACTGCCTCTTTAAGAAGGCTTTGGAGGAGTGAATACTCTGAATAATTCAGTGAATGAGTTCATTTCTATTACAGTAAATTGATTCTAACGAGGAAACCCTAAAGACTAAAGACTTTAGGGTAACTATAACTATATATATTTTTTCCTGTCCGTCTTTGTGCATATTTTAAATTAATCTATGACTTTCTGACAAGATATATTAATCCTACTTCTTCATATTCTTCCTCTTCCTTGAATTAATCAGTTAATAAACATGTACGGGAATTTATTATTTAACAACCAAGACTCCATATCGCAAAAGCTATTTAACCTCCCTCTGGAACACTTTGCCTTTGTAAGCCCATAGATGATGGGAAACTAAACCTGTTGTAGCCTTGGTGCTCTTCTCTTGTGGGGTTTTTTATAGCGCCACCTAGTGGTCAATGTTTATAATTTAGAGGAATAAGAAAGAAGAACAAAAGTAGATCAGCGATGAAAATCAAAGCAGCCGTAGATACAATTAAAATTATATTATCTAAAAATTAGTAACTCGCTACTAGGAGCAAATATCCAAAAGCATTAACACTTTTTATTGGCTTAATTAAGGGTGTAATGTTTCTGTTGGCACATCGTGTATTACGGTTCTCTTATGGAAATATGCCGCCCCGGAAGTAGTTTTGTGCTGTTACTAGCTTAGCCTTATTAGCTTGTTATTTCACCATTAAACTGCTCTCTGTGCTTATGATACTCAACAATGATAGTCGTGCTCGTTTCAAACATTCGCCGTCATTTAAAAAACACAGTTAATAATGCAGTGCAGACTGTTTAGCTAACGAGTCTGCGCAATAACTATTTCCGGGGTACGTCTGGAACTTGTCAACACAGCGAGCTGCTGACCTGTCTCCAGTCCCCGCTTCCATGTCTATTGCGGTGCTAATCGCCGCTGTAGTCGGCGGTGGGGTCCTGCTGTTTTTGCGCCGTTTATTCCCTCAACAGAAAGCCGTCAAGCTGCTCCAGTACCCAGCCGACACAATGCGAGGAAAGACGGTCATCGTGACCGGGGCTAACAGCGGGATAGGGAAAGCCGTGTCCGCCGAGCTGGTGAAGCTCCAAGCCAGGGTCATCATGGCCTGTCGGGACCTGCGGAGCGCCGAAGAAGCAGCCCAGGACATCAAGAAGGAAGCGGGGCCAGAGCACGGGCAGGTGGTCATCAAACACCTGGACCTCGCTTCTTTAAAATCTGTCCGAGAGTTCTGTGAGGAAATTAACAAAGTCAGTGAATGGGAAGGGGCGCGGGTGTGCGGCCCATCCCCGAAACTAGCTTCTTAAAAAAGCTGGAAGTAGCCTATAGACACAGGGATTTAAAAATTTAAACATTTCTACTCATGTTGAAGTACAGAAGCATGGGGTTTGAAAGATGCTTTAAAGTATAAAAGTACAAAGTAAGTACTCTAAAAATAACATTTAAGGAAAAACTAGGTTTGTTAGACAGTTGCATGCCATCAGTTCCAACACATTACTGTGTGTGTGCATCTTTCTTGTTTCTAGACCTGTTTATTAGTCACATGCGGAGATGTTTCACATACAAACTAATAGGATGTCTCACAGACAACTAACCATGTGGCCTAAGAAAAGATACACACGGAAGTGTTAGAAGTAGTTAACTACTGAAAATAACTTGTGTGAGAGAAAAATCAGGATATCACTATCATTAAGCAAACATACCTGCTCCAGTGCATTACAGTCGTACATGTCAACAGCTAGATATTGAAGTCTAGGTTGCGTCTGACACAGCAAGGCACTACTACAGTAAACTTTTTAAGTTGCTCAGCATTTTCATCATTGTACGCAGCTCCTCTGATGACATGGTCAAAAAATAAATAAATTGTGGCCACGAAATACTAGTTCGCTCCCTGCTGCCCGGGGAGGGTGCGTCCTGGCTGGGGACCCCGCTCCCCTGCGCTCTTGGAGCTCCTGGATGTGCTGGAGCTGCCCAGTGCTCCAGCACATTTCCCCAGAGAGGGACACTGATTGCTCCCTGCTGCCCGGGGAGGGTGCTCCCTGGCCGGGCAGCCTGCTCCCATGCACCCCGTCAATAACAACACTAATTCATGGCCACAAATTAGTATTTCGTGTGCATGTTATACATATTTCGTGGCCACGATTTATTTACTTTTTGACCATGTCATCAGAGGGGCTCCGTATCACTGTCACCATGACTAATTTAGTACATGAATCCATTTTAAAGAACTTTTGCTGCATAAGGTATTTTCAGCTTGCTGTCACTATAGTTTGTACGTTAAGGTCAGATTGCTGCTACAGACGTTGGGAGCAGCACAGTTTTTTGAAAATCACTGTTAGGATTCTGTGTTTCTTGATATGTTTTCTGTTTAGTTTTCATTCCTGCCTGTCTGTGATCTGTGTGTTTGCAGTTGTGTCTTGTGTTTCCTGTTTTATTTTGAAAGTCCATGTTTCCCCTTGTGTTCCTGTGTGTTTTACTTCCTTGTGTTTCCCGCCTTTAGGATTGCTTGCCCCACCCTGATGTGTCTCACCTGTGTCTTGTTACCCTTCTGTATTTAAGTCCTGTGCTCCCCTTTGTTCTTGTTAGTCCGTCCGTTTATCCATGGCGTGTTGTGTGTGTGTTCCCATCATCCCTTTTGGCTCTCTGTTAGGTTTGGTTTGTTTTTTACTTGTTTCTTCTTGTTGGTTTAGTTAGTTGCTTTTTACACCTTTGATTTGTACTTTGCATTCTAGAATTTTATGTTGTTTGCCATTTCGGCTTTATTAAAAGCTCACTTTTAGTTCATCTCAGTCTCCACGTCTGCATTTGGGTCCAAACTCCCCCCATAACATAACAGAACGGACTAACCATAAAATGGACCCAGCAGACTGTGTTTCAGCCTGGAAGGCTGTCAAAAGACAGTGGAGATTCCTCCAAGCTGAGGTGGACGAGGTGGACTCCTTGATCCCTCCCCCAGTCAGGAGACCCGGCAGTGGGTCTCCTACCGGATTTCGGTTTTACAGTTGCTGGGGGACCTATGCCTCGAAAAGGAGAGACTATCTACCCGGATAATCGATACTTTGGAGGATAAGCCTTGGCTTATTGACCTGCTCCTACCTGCATATGAGGAAATGGAGAGGTTCCCCACGCCAGTGGCCCCAATGCTTCCCCCCTGGTTCACCCAGCCTGTATTCAAACCAGCCGGTCCATCCCTGTCTGTTCCTGCTCCGGCTCCAGCTGCAGTCTCCGTCTCCTCATCCCCTGACCCTGTCGAGGTTTACCCCTCGTCCTCAACGGAGGCAGTTGGATTACCGTCCTCATGGGTTTCTGCAGCAGCTGGTAGTCTGACATCTTCATGTCCACCAGTTCACTCCTCCCTGTCTGTTCCTGCTCCAGCTGAATTCTCCGCCACCTCTTCCCCTGACCCTGTTGAGGCTCCCTCCTCGTCTTCAGCGGAGCCAGCTGGACTCCCTTCCCCGCCTGTCCCAGTGTCAGCTGGTGGGCTGAAGTCTACGCCATTGCCAGCTGAACTCCTCCCGTTAGTTCCCGTGCCAGCCGGTGATCCTGAGCCTTCTATGGAGCCGGTTGGGTCTACACTGTGTGTTCCTGTGTCAGCTGGTGATCCGACATCCTCGCCATCACCAGCGTCTTCTGCATCTCCAGCCGTGGCCTCCGTCTCCTCATCCCCTGGTCCCACGGGGGCTCGCCCCCCATTCTCTATGGAGCCAACTGGACTTCCTCCTTCGTGGGTTTCTGCAGAAGTTGGTAGTCTCACATCCTCACCCTCAGTGGAGCCAGCTGGACTCCAGAAGACGTCGCTCCTCCCTGCTCCGTCAGAGCTCCTCCCCGCTCCGCCAGAGGGCGGACTTCAGACGACGTCGCTCCTCCCCGCTCCGCCAGAGGGCGGACTTCAGACGACGTCGCTCTTCCCCGCTCCATCAGAGGGCGGACTCCAAATGACGTTGCCTACTCCTGCACCACCTGAGGGTGGGTGTTTCGGTGCTGCCTCCAAGGATTTATCCGCCGAGAATGTGGATTTTTAATACTTTGGAACATTTGCAGCATTGACACTGACTGTGGGGGTGTCTTTTCTAAACTCTAGAGGGTCTTCCACCCTGGGTTCCAGCCCAGGCCTCGATGAACCCTCAGCTCAGGGTCCCAGCCCTGAGCCTGGTGGGGTTCCGCCCCCGGCTTCCTGTCCGGACCCCGGAGGGTCCTCGTCCCTGGTTTCCTGTCCGGACCCTGGAGGGTCTTCGGTTCTGGTTTCCTGTCCGGACCCTAGAGGGTCCTCGGCTCTGGTCTCCTGCCTGGACCCTGGAGGGTCCTCCTCCTCTCTGCCGGCCTTCTGCCCTGACCCTGGTGGGCCAGCCTCCTCGTCTCTACCGGCCTTCTGCCCTGACCCTGGAGGGCCAGCCTCCTCGTCTCTGCCGGCCTTCTGCCCTGACCCTGGAGGGCCAGCCTCCTCGTCTCTGCCGGCCTTCTGCCCTGACCCTGGAGGGCCAGCCTCCTCATCTTCGCTGGTGTTCTGCCCGGACCCTGGAGGGTGCGCGTCTCCATCTCTGGTGGTTTTCCGCCCGGACCCCGGAGGGTTCAGATCTCTGTCCCTGCTGGTCTTCCGACCGGACCCCAGAGGGTTCAGCTCTCTGTCCCTGCTGGTCTTTCGCCCGGACCCTGGAGGGTTCACCTCCCTGTCCCTGCTGGTCTTCCGACCGGACCCTGGAGGGCCCATAACTTTGCCACCACTGGCCCTTTTGCCCTTCTCCCTGCCTCTGTTGGGCTTCTGCCGGGACCCAGAGAGTCCCAGGCCCCTGACTGTTTTGGCCCCCTGGCCGTTTTTGACTCTGTGGTCTCACAGTGGCCACTTTGAACTTCGTTTCCCTCTTCCTGAACTTCTGCCCATTGGGTCCCCTTTTGTTTGAACTCTGATCCTTGTGGTTTTGTTTTGATCCCTCCTCCGGACCTCCCCCCTCCCTCCCGGCTCAGCTGTGACTTGTTTTTTTTTCCCTGGGACGTCTGGGATCCGTCCCTTGAAGGGGGGGGGGGGGGGGGGGGGGGGGTTACTGTTAGGATTCTGTGTTTCTTGATATGTTTTCTGTTTAGTTTTCATTCCTGCCCTGAGTCTGTGATCTGTGTGTTTGCAGTTGTGTCTTGTGTTTCCTGTTTTATTTTGAAAGTCCATGTTTCCCCTTGTGTTCCTGTGTGTTTTACTTCCTTGTGTTTCCCGCCTTTAGGATTGCTTGCCCCACCCTGATGTGTCTCACCTGTGTCTTGTTACCCTTCTGTATTTAAGTCCTGTGCTCCCCTTTGTTCTTGTTAGTCCGTCCGTTTATCCATGGCGTGTTGTGTGTGTGTTCCCATCATCCCTTTTGGCTCTCTGTTAGGTTTGGTTTGTTTTTTACTTGTTTCTTCTTGTTGGTTTAGTTAGTTGCTTTTTACACCTTTGATTTGTACTTTGCATTCTAGAATTTTATGTTGTTTGCCATTTCGGCTTTATTAAAAGCTCACTTTTAGTTCACCTCAGTCTCCGCGTCTGCATTTGGGTCCAAACTCCCCCCATAACATAACAATCTGCAATCACACTTCATATAACCCTGCCTTAAAGAGGTGAAACTGCCCATTTAATACTCCAGCAATGGAACCTAACTGGGATCGAGTGAGGAGTCTGTGCATTAAAAGGAAGCTAAGACTCATATAAAGCTAGTGTAGGTTAGTAAACATGTATTTTCAAATTTTCTATGATATCAAAAACCCTGATATTTGTCTGTTTTGTCATTTTGTCAACACACTCATTTCTTTTACATGTGCTGTCCTTTGTATATTTGTACATTAAGAATCTAACGTATTATTGCAGCAGTCAGTTATAATTAGTATATAGGAGAAGGTTCATTTATATTACAAGTCACAGTTTAATTTTATATCTCTATTGATCTATTCCATAACCGTGGTGACACAAGAGGAAGATGTTTGTTTGATTCTTGCAGCTCTGGACAACTCTTGTTCGGCTATCTACAAACGCATATAGCGAACAGACTTTTTTCAAATTTCACCGTGGTATTAAACTGGTATGAGCCAGTCCCGATGTGTTTCTGTTTGTTTTTGCAATTTTATCATGTTAAGAGAGCAGCATTTTGTAATTACTTATATAGATATAAGTGGTAAGTCACTACCTGTGTGCCCTGCCGGTATACCTTAATACCTTAATACCGCCCAACCCTATTGTCAAACCCTATCAACTATCCTCGTCAACTGACAGCTTAACACACGAACACATAAACCATACTATCACTGCTCTTTTTACAGATCTGCATTTGTAAAAGTACACAAAATACCCTCGTGGTCACTAAAAAATGTAGTCAGTACTGTCTGTTAAAATCTCCCACAATGGCTACTGTCTTATACTTAAAGGTTCGAGCAATTAAAGTAGTCTGTTTACATTGACTTTAAATAGTGACGGGATCTGATGGTGGATGATAAACCACAGCTACTGAAATGTTCTGCCTTACACTGTTGTATACCATACATTCCAAATTCAAATTCTGCCTGCCCCCTTGTCCTGTTTTGAGTAGGATCATAAAAATTGGCACACATATGTATCACCCCAAGATGCGCAAAAGTGTCTCTTGGACCAATTTTAAAAAAAAAAAAAAAAAAAACACATTAAAATTTGACAGATGCGAGTTTAGTAGATGAAGTTTAATAGACTGTAGATGGACATCTAATAAACATCTAACCTTATAAACAATGTCAAAGCCAGACATGTCTTTGACATTCTGCAGAGGAGAGAAGGTTGACAGCAATGCCAAAAATGATATGTCAAAGACATGTCTGGCTTTGACATTCGGATACATTCGCAGATACTTTCCACATTTTTTCTCCTCTGCCTCTGTAGACATCCTCTTCTTCTTCGCCTTTGGGGAGAACTCTGGCATATTTCTGCCAGGCTTGTGCAGGCAGACAGGTGCCTTTTTAGAGGTTTTCTCCTCTCTAATTGTGGATGGCATCTTTCTTTTTAAAGAGAACTTGCTGTTTGTGGAGGTCTCTGATCTCTTGTCTCTGCTCTTATGCATTTTGTTTTGATCTGAGGATGCACCCATTAGCATAGCACATGGCTCGGATACATTCGCAGAAGAAGTAGCATCTTTCCACGTTTTTGTCATTGCTGTCAACCTTCTCTCCTCTGCCTCTGTAGACATCCTCTTCTTCTTCGCCTTTGGGGAGAACTCTGACATATTTCTGCCAGGCTTGTGCAGGCAGACAGGTGCCTTTTTAGAGGTTTTCTCCTCTCTAATTGTGGATGGCATCTTTCTTTTTAAAGAGAACTTGCTGTTTGTGGAGGTCTCTGATCTCTTGTCTCTGCTCTTATGCATTTTGTTTTGATCTGAGGATGCACCCATTAGAATAGCACATGGCTCGGATACATTCGCAGAAGAAGTAGCATCTTTCCACATTTTTGTCATTGCTGTCAAGGATGCGCCCATTAGAAGAGCACTACACTTCACATATGGACTTGTCTCAAATGTGGCTATCAGTTGTTTCATAGTGATAAATGAATGCTCCAAAACCTGTGCTGGATGAATTCTTGTACTGGGATCTATTGTTAGCATGCTACTGAGCAAGTCCAGAAAGGCTGTCGCATCACAGAGTTCTGCTTTGGTGGCTAGTTTGTGTCTTCTTGGGTTCACCAGGAACTTGTGGCCATCGAATAAACAAGTTAAATTGTTTCCAAATTCTACTGGTGACATAAGATTTAAAGAGTCACACAAATCCAGCTTGTAAAATGTGTTTGTCTTCCATCCATTGGATAGGAAAGCCTTTGGAAATGGACCGTGACTTTGGGTTATCTGCCAAAGCATGTCATACTCAGTGTTCCCATTATAAAGTGCAAAGCCCAAAAACATCTCAGCAGCTATGCAGCCAAGAGACCACATGTCCACATCATTACTAAAGGGGCATGCCAACATGATCTCTGGGGCCCTGTACCACAAGGACTGAATGAGCCAACCCTGCTTTGCTTTTGACGTTTCTAAAGAAATGCCAAAATCGAT
Organism: Parambassis ranga; assembly: GCF_900634625.1. Lineage (NCBI taxonomy): Eukaryota > Metazoa > Chordata > Actinopteri > Ambassidae > Parambassis > Parambassis ranga. Next base: position 3,237,712 of record NC_041043.1, on the reverse strand, counting down.
TATTTTTATCCTCAAGGGCTGCTTGGCTTGGTCTACCATCATGATATTATCGGGCTTGAGATCTGCATGAATGATCCCTAAGTTCTTCAGAATCTGAAGAGCACTAGCTGCCTGGTGTAGAATCTTCCGAATCTCTGGCAGCAAAACTCGTGACCTTGTCCTGATGAACTCTCTCAGGCTAATATCTAGCAGTTCAAATTCCTGACAGATATAGTCCTGGTGGATAAATGAGTTTTCAATCCCATTGAAGTATTCGTCAAAAGCCTGCAGCTTTCTCAAAATGGTTTCTTCATTCTGTGCCCCTTTGTTGAATTTTGCTACTTTCACAGCCACCATCTGATTTGTTGCTGACTTCAGGCATTTAACTACATATCCATAAGTGCCTTCTCCAAGCATTTTATCCACTGTGTAGTTTGAAGAAATCGATGTTAGTTGGTATCCTTTCTCTAGCAGCATTCTTCTAACTGGAGTAGAACCGGTCCTCTGACTATAATAATAATAATAATTTTTTGAACTGACCTTCGTGCTGTGTGAATTCTCTCGAACACTGCTGCTTGTTTGTGGTTGCCCAGGTGATTATGACAAACTCGTCGAGTTTGACATCATAGACATCATAGAGCATAGGTTCTCAATGTGCGGAATTATGTGAATTTGTGTTATGATATGATTTTTTCATATACTGACGACACGGGCCTAAATAGTCCGGAACTCAGCACGGTTGTAAATTGTTGCGCATGGGCAGAGCACAGGTATTAGTGGAGTTGTTGGTGAGGGGACGTCACACGGCTCTCAGCGCACATCGCGGCCACACACACATACAGGTTTTGGAGACTTTTGGAGACGCTGAACAGCGGCTGAAGCAGTGGTTAAAACACTTGAACAAACATGTTTGACGCGGAGGAGGACGATGTTGCTACTGTTTGGTATTTCACGGCTTTGTCTGTTTAACAAATATTTCCGCTTCATACATGTTCACCTGAACTGCTGCTTCTGCCGATAATTGGCAGCGAAACAGCATCAAAGCCTGTATGTGTGTGACGCTGCGTCCGTTGCAGTGGAGCCGTATGAGCGGTTCTGCACACTCGTTTCTCATAAAGTATGTTTCTGCCACTTCAGGAACACAAACAGACTTTTTCTGTCCTTGTGGAGTATTTAACGAGCTTCTGTCACGTCACTCCGTCTCCATCTAGTCTGCGTTTACTCGAAGCCACGAGTGAAGCAGAGTATAACTTAACTACCCCCCCCCCCCCCAATTATTTGTAATTATTTTTAAAACAATAAAAATGATCGTTCTTTAATCGTAATTGAGGAAAAACCTCAAGTAATCACGATGCTACTTGATATTAAGTAATAACCCACAGCCCTGCTGTACACTAATGTGGATTTTTTTTTCAATTCTCATGACCTGGAATAGAGTAACCACTCTATTGCAGTAATTCTTCTCACAATCAATGCAGTTAACACGTCATGCATGCAAAAATACCCTGATATAGAATTTTGGTCATACCGCCCAGCCCTAATCAGGAGGAATTTTTGGTGCATTACAGTGTTTCTCAGGTTTAGCCCCATATGCTTTTTTTGCACATTACTGGATACAGACCAATAAATGTAAACTGCAGAGATGCAACCTGGTCATTTAAATGATTACACATGTATTTTTTTTTATTTTTTTCCATTTGTTCTTCTTTGGCGGCCCTCAGTCCAATGTTGGGTTCATAAATTGGCCCTCAGCTATCAAAACTTTGAGAACCCCTGTCATAGAGTATCGGATCATGAGATCATCGAAGGCATGTTGGCAACATGTGTCTCCGCCCCTTCAAAGACTTCACGCACAAAGGACTTGTCGTCCATAGACACCATTAAAACACTATTAAAATGTAACCTTGTATTCATTTTTTTATATGCGAGGAGGCCTGCAGGGGGTGCAAGTGACGTAGACGTGCTTTGTGAGAGCTCCAGAATGCTCCAATGTTACCACCGTCCCTCTATAACGCTAACATCAGTGTCATCCCAAAGCCTGGTCGAGATCCCTTATTTTAGTCTCTTCATATCGCCCTGTATCTGTTACCAGCAGAGACCAAAATCATGGGTAAGGTGCTTGCTAAGAGGCTGACACTAACAGATTATTATAACAAAATAGCTTTATATCTATTACCACACTGCGTCACTGTATTCCCAATTACACCATCAGCTGGACTTCAGATTTTAGGGGAAAGACTACACAAAACAGATCAGATTAGAAACGGATTACAAAAGCATGTACAGAGACAAAGGACTGGCAAATCTCCCTCATAATAATGATGCAGGGTAAGCGTAAACTAATAAGGATGAGGACAGTAACAGCACACTTAAGATTATTTTCTTATTCCCCTTACTACAACAGTGTTTCCCTGTTAGTATAACGCACCCTTGTGTCCTGTCGCTCCCTTACAAACATAATGGTAGCGACCCTCTGTGCAGCAAAGTTTATCATTTCTCCACATGAGAAATGTCATGTGTGGTGTGTGAGCGTGTCTCACTTTCAATGTGTCAGACTTTAGAGCTCTGATGTGTGTTAGCTGGTTTGTTTACAGGCTGCTGTTCAGCTCTGGTCATTTCACATGAGAGGTGACAAGTTCATTCAAGCCTTTTCTGATACAGAGGAGGTCATGACAGGTCATTTAGGTGCTGCAATGTCCTACCAGTGAATAATGTGCCAGAATTTAGTTAAGTTCTTCAGCTGCTGTGAATATGTCGTCAGCTGTTCAAGACAATAAATAAAACATGATATAAGACAAAGATAGAATATTTGAAGTGATACATGTGGCTGAATTTTAAATGAAACCTCTCTTACACTGTTACTTACTGTGTGTTTTTCTTAGGAGGAATCGAAGATTGATGTGCTCATCAACAACGCAGGCATCTACCAGTGTCCCTACACAAAGACAAAGGATGGCTTTGAGATGCAGCTCGGTGTCAATCACCTTGGGCACTTCCTCCTCACTCACCTTCTGCTAGACATCCTAAAAGCATCAGCTCCTAGCCGCATCGTCGTGGTTTCCTCCAAACTTTACAAGCACGGCCAAATCAACTTCGACGACCTGAACAGCGAGAATAACTATGACAAGGCTGCCTGCTACAGCCAGAGCAAGTTGGCCAACCTGCTGTTCACACTCGAGCTGGCCCGTCAGCTCGAGGGCTCGGGGGTCACAGTTAACGCTCTAACACCAGGCATCGTGAGGACCAGACTAGGCAGGCATGTTCAAATCCCCTTCCTGGCAAAGCCCCTGTTCCACCTCGCATCATTTGTCTTTTTCAAGAGTCCACTGGAGGGGGCCCAGACTCCTCTCTATCTGGCCTGCTCCCCTGAGGTGGAGGGAGTGTCAGGGAAGTGCTTCGCTAACTGCACAGAGGAGGAGCTAATGCCTAAAGCTACAGATGAGCAGGCAGCCAAGAAACTGTGGGACATAAGCAGGAGGATGGTTGGACTCTAGATAGTTGGTGAAATGTTGTTTATTAACTGAGTGATGAATTGTGCCAAGTTTGATTCTGAGGTGTCTGTGAGAAAGAGTGCTACATTGCAGTGAGATGATTTGAGATTGTATCAGCACGTGCCTGTAAAGATGATGGTTGAGACATCACAATATGACATTCAGTAAATCTCCAGATTTCCCTCATCCTACAACCTTGAAACACGAGTCTTTGTTTTGCACAACATTTAAGAAATTCACTCAGTATACATATAGTATGTATATAGTATGTGTGGAACTGGTGGTATAGGTGTATAAAAAGGCACTGATCTTGTAAGATGTGTAAAACTAATTTCACCTCATCACTAAATAGAGTTTAGTAACATTTCATTGCAAAGACACAAGAAATTTATCATTAAAAGTTTGCTAATTTGGTGTTTAGGCTTATGGTGAATGTCCTGGACACATGGCAGAACCATTTATAGCACCAAAATGGCAGTGAATATTTTAGGCTCAAGTCATAGTTTTTTATAGTTCCTGCAGCTTGTTGGCCTTCCAATGAAAACACAGCTAAATCTTGCACCGTAGCCTGTTTAGCCATGATGTGCACTCTGCCACAGGTGCTGCAGGCACATCATTGCTTGTGCATTGCAGCCAAAATTTGTGCATACTTTAGCATGTGTTTTGCAGTGTAAAGGGATGACAGGTGGTACATTGGAGCTTCCTCACTTTGATGTGTTTGAAGTGTAAATGCTTGCTGCTGCTGTGTCTGGATGAGCTACAACAATAAGACTGACGTTGCAGATCAGTGAACCTTCTCTGCAGTGCTGTGGCTCCCCCCTGTGGCCAGATCTTTGACAAGTATAGCTCAGGAAGGAGAGAGGAGACAAAGCATTTGGCGTTTACAGTGTGAAATTCAGATGCGTAGGAGTGAATGAGAACATATTCTCATATATAATCAGTTTATTTTCTGCTCTATAAATAATAAGAAAACAGTACAATAAAGTTTTTTTCCCAAACAATAGAAAAAAAACATTTCTGTTAACTGAAAAACATATTTTAAAGGCTGAAGTACGGTACGGCACTAATTTTGACATAAAAAAGAGAATACCAGGTCTCTCAGTCATTTTTCAAAAAAAAATGGCATTTGCAGTGTTTTTTTATTGCATAAGACTGATAATGCGTGTCTGTAATGTCACAAATACAACTACTGTAGTATTTCCTTAGTGATGACACAAGCAAACATTCTCCCTGTGTGCTGATCTTTGCAAAAACCCTTCTCTACTAACCTATTTTTAAATTCAGAGCACAGTGCTTCATAGTGACTCAGCAGGTACACACCGCAGCAATCTCAATGATGAAAGGTCTGCCTCTCAGCTCAGACAGTCATCTCAATGCTGTGGATCAGCAGACAGTAGCAACAACTGTAAACAACACAACCAGGGGTGGTCTCACTCCCAAACCGACATTCTGTTTGGTCAGGATGCGGTCACACCATGAAAACATGGAAAAATTAAAACAAAGGCTAGGTGCTTAAAGTTATAATTTGTGCTTTATTATGTGAACAAAACAAACAAAATATATAAACATGCATCGCAGTCAAAGAAACAGGGTTACAGCAGCTTGGTTTGGGGGGGGGGGGGGTGTCCAAGTCTGAGGTAGAACAGGGAGGGGGGGGTGAGGTGAGGCGGGGGCAGGAAAACCTCTCAGAGGGAGAGAGAGAATAAAATAAAGTAATACTGACACCTCAAAACGTTCCATCAATAACAATAAAAACACACCCATCAATACTGTCAAATTCAGCTAACAGAAGAAAAACAAAATGTTTCTCACTCATCATTTAAGGGATTTGATTGTTTTTCCCCTCCACTTTATATACTCATGTATAATCTCCGAAAGCCAATTAAAATAACAAAATGTATGTGCAGTTTGAAGTGTCAAATTAAATTCAAATACCTCTCTTGAGTTCTCCAATACAGCATTGGCAGATTTGAATTTATATACAGGATTATTGAGAAGATTTTTACTTGTATGATTTGTTTGAACAGCTACATACAAAATATATCACTCAATTTTAAGTTAGTATATATTTGTACATCTGTAATTTTAATGCATACACATTCTTACAAATTTCAAGGGCTCCTTGAGCTCTGCATGACCCCACAACCAACACTTACTATGACTTATTTCCTCTGGACATTTGTATTTGTAAACAGTTGCCATCCACTGCCATACAATAGATGCCTTTAAATGATCAGCCATACTTACATGTTCATGATACTTAACCTGTTGGCTCTTGGCTGCTATTCAGACCATTTTCTCTTTAAAATGGCTGCACTAACAGAAGGTGTAGCTGGACACACACCAGGGCCTCTACAACCCTATCAAACGTTTCACCTGATCGGACGGTCCTTCAGTTCAGAAGTGTTCCGTACAGCTGGGCTTTCGTCAGACTGTCCTTCCTGGAAAGTCCTAGAGAGCCAAATTTTTGGTTGTATGGAGGAGGTGGGGGTGGGGCTGGTGGTGGTGACTGGCTTGCCTGTGCGGGCAGGCTGTGCATCTCCACCTGATAGTGCTGCAGCTCCGCGGCCATCTCCAGGGACCTCTGGTTGAGAGACTCTGTGGAGCTGTTGGGGCTCGGGTCTACATACTCCGTGCTCTGGCCTCCAGCTGCGACACTGCCTTCCCTGTCTTTGGAGCTCCCTGAGTGGTAGAGGCTATGCTCTGACCCCTGGCTGTCCTCGGCCCGGTACAGGTGGGCTTGGCTGTGCGCCTGCCTGAGCCCTGGGCTGCACTCGGGGCTAGGACTGGCAGCCACCCACACCGGGTCCATGACACCTGCTCCCTGGTGGTAGTAGTCAGCTCCTTCCTGGAAACTGCTGTAGAGCGGCCCGAGCCGGATCTTGGCAGGACGGACCGAGAAGTGCTGCTCTGAGAAACTGTAAGGTGAGGCCCGACCTGGGCTGCGGTAGGTGTGGGCACTCAAGTCCTCCACACTGAGCTGTCTCCATCTGCCAATCAGCTCCTCCTCTTCAGGGGCTAACGTGCTGCCTCGCCGGCTGTCTCCATAGGCCACACTGGGAGAAGAAGATGGAGGGAGCGGCTCATAGGGCTCACTGAAGCAGGAGGACATGGTGCGGCTGTAGACCGGTGAGCTGCCATTCTGGTGGTAGCTCATCTCCGTCTGTTGGAAGGGATGAGCATTGGCAAAGACCCCTGGACTGTCCCTCTCCCAGGATGAGTCACTCTTTCTCTCATAGTCCCCTGAATCTCTCCAGTCCATGTAGAGGGAGTGATGACGTGGGGACGAGGCTGCACTGCTAGGTGGGCCGTTGCCTTTGTCCTCGGAGCCCCCTCCACTAAAGCTGGAGTAGGAGCTGGAGCCTCCACCCAGTGTGGCTTGAAACTTGGCAAAGTGCTCCTGCGAGAAACCAGCCCTCAACCCCACCGAGCCCTCCTCCGGGTTGCTGTCAGTGGAGTTCTGTGGCCCGTACAGCAGCTTCCTCTGACCATGAAGATCCATGCTGGGCCTCCTCTCATGGTGACGGTCATCAGGGCAGTACAGCGCCGTGTCACTGCTGTACAGGTCAGATTTGTAGGTGGCGCGGAGCCCCAGACGCTCTCCTACACATCATCATTGGATAAAGTAATAAAGTTTCTAAAATTTCTTTTCTCATTTTTCTATAGATATTGTAACAATAATGAATTATTTTCACCATGAATACTGAGTGAAAATCTGGAGCCAAAATGACTGCTCACACCCAGAACTAAAGAAAAACAGCCTGCATCGTATAGTATGAACTGAAAACATGTGCTCACAGTCCTATTAGTCATCACTGATAAAGACATGATTCTGTGGTTTCATTATGCCCCGTAAACGAGTACTCGTAGACTGTTACGAGTTAGGTGGGAAATATGACTCTATCAAGTCAATATAACACTATTATCTCTGCACTTGTCATGTCTATGTAAGTCATGCATAGAAATTATTCAGTGCACTTTTTAAGAATATATTTATAGCATGAAATTCAAATATCTTAAATGTTCAGTCTCAGCTTGTGCAGAGTTTTTCAGCTTTGATTGTGCTTACTGTTGAGTTTGGTCAGTACAGTCTTCTCCTGGCTCAATAGTTACATTTGCATTCTCTTCAGTTCGCAGTTCAGCATTTTATTGAGAAGCCACTATAAAAAAAAAACAAAGATATCAGAGAGAAGAGTCAGTTCAGATACAAGTCAATACCTAGGATGATATTACATATAAATCAATTTGTGCTTCATTTCACTGCTAAGCACTCTATCCATTAATCCAGCCGGGCTATCATGTGTTGCACGTTCACACTCCCACACATCTGCCAGGGAATAAAAAAATGTCTCTTCACCTCTGGAGGTCCTTCAACTGCTGACAGAACCTGGAAGAGAAAAAGCAAACAGACATGACCTAAATCAGCTGAGAGGAGCGTAAAGACAGACAGACAGGCAGGCAGGCAGACAGACAGGCAGACAGACAGGCAGACAGACCAGCAGGCAGGTAGATGTTGTCCACATACCTTGCTGTATTTGACTTGACAGTGGCACGTCTTTGGAAGAAACCCTTTTCTCCACTTAACCAGCACACTAGAAGAGGAGGCAGCTACTGCTTCTAACTTTGGACGGCTCAATTTAACTGAGGGAATAAAATCATGGCATCATCATTAAAACACAAAGAGATCAATAGGAAACATGTGTTTCTATACAATGTTATACTTACATATGTGATATGGATCAAATGAATATGACTTGGATTCAGTCTCCCAGGCTGCAGTTTTAGCTCTCACAGTAACGGTAAAATTCTGATTGATAAATACGTATTGGCCTTCACTGCGAATGAACTGTATGTCATGAGCGTCATGAACTGTCTTTCTTGAACTGCCTGAACGAGAGACACTGAAAGAAATGAACACGTTTGATAGAATAATTACAGCCAAATGAGAAAATGATGCATGCATTTGTGAAGAAAGCAAAAGAAAAGAAAACCCTACCACAGCACAGTGTAGTTCACTTTCAGTGAAGGAGGGTCCTGATGTTTCCAGCTGCAATTTAGAAACGGTGGGAGCAGATTGGAAGAAGACTGATATCCATAATGTAATAGGCATGATATATTTGTGGGTTTCGCTGTGAAAAAAAAGCAAAAACGTGTCACATACTGTTAAACATGATATGGATTTATTTCCATATTATGTACAATAGTGTCAGCCAGTTCTGTGACTGCAAGAAAGTGACTTCATACGGATGCTTTTGATGATGGTGCCTCCGAGGATTTGTTTGGTGTCTTCACTGTGACACTGCACTGTTGCCTTCTGTTGCCTGAAGTTTCTCAGCGACAGCAGTGTGTGTGTGGAGTTGACTCGGACAGACAGGGTTTCGTTGATGGGGCTGCTGTTCAGCGTCCAGTAGATTTTGCCATTTACACATGAAGTCTGGCACATGATGTCTATGCTGGAGCCGAAGTCAATGTACTGATCTTTAGGGACAACGTTGCAGGTGCTGGAATGATTGCCTGCAGACAATGATGTGTTTATTCAATGGTGTAGCAGCTTAACATACAGAGAATTGTGCGTGTTAGCTTAGCTTGAACACTGGAAACAAAAGGAGTCATGTGACATAGCTGTCTCGTGTTTCCTTCCCTTTTAGAATTTAATTGGGAAGTTAGGTCTTGAGTGAGATTTGTTGGGTATGAAGGAAGACCTTTAAACAGTAAAGTCTCCCTAATGTCTCCCCCTTTTGGCAGTTAGAGACATTACAGAAATACCGATGATGTGGTTTAACAACTTAACATGTTCGAGATTTAAATGCTGACCTCAACAAAATGTCTGATGTAAAAAAAAGTAAACAAAAAAGGTTTTTACAGCATGTATGTAACTGCCATGTAAACTGTATCTTGCAATGATGTGTGGCTTTCTGTTCCTGTGCTAACATCTTATCTTCTTCTTCTTCTACTTATCGTCTAGCCACCATCGATGAAGCTCATTTTACTAGGTTAATTAAAGGTTAATCCACATATTCTCAGCAGCAGTAATGTTACTAAACACACTCTCCCATGTTGTTTTTCTTTACTGGAAATGTTGCACTGCTCACCCATCCAAAAACCGGCAGAGTTTCTGGGAGTCATTAGAATCACTCAATCAGAACATGTACCACATCGTAAATGTAAAACTTTTCCCTGGAAGGAAATAGCATATATTCATTATTTGATGTGTGACATGTATTGGGGTTAATGTTAGGTTAATGTTTCCCACAGAGCCTCAGCAGACAGTGAGTAATTAAGGTATCCTGCATCACCGGCTCACCTAACTGGAATGTGGTGTTATGTTGTTAATACTACCATTGCTGATGTTCCTGCTGTAACAAGTCAAAGTGTCTGTCTGTCTGTAGTAGTGAAACCTGTTCACTCACGCTCTGTCTCCATGCTGAATTATTCCTGCTGCTCTGCTCTCTCCATCACTTACACTTTGACCACTATTCTCACTATTTTTGTTCAATAATCTATTTTTTCTGATTGTCGAGCAGCCCTCTTCCTACCACTCTCTACCTCATCCCCCTTTGTGCAACATAAGTCCAGTCATACAATAACAACGACAAACAATGATTTTAAAAGATATAATGATATTTAAAATAGAAACAAAGAGACTATCTCCAGGTTAGGTGCATGTTTACAGAGCAAAGTCCTTAGTCTCAGATAGGACAGTTATTATATATACATTATTTTAAAATCACTGTTAAATTACCACACGGCGTATGAAGTATTAATAATGAATAAAATGCACATTTGTAGTATAGATGTTGAAGGAGTTTTGGTGGTGGTGGTTAGAATAACTTATAATATGTTTAAAGTGCTTGTTGTTGGTGAGTTGAGCTCCTAAATGAAACCAAAACCAGAAAATGAAAAAACCAAAAAGTAAGAATGCATAATTCACAGTATACTTTCTATCACATTTCAAGAGACGTGAATTGTGTCAAAGATCTGCTTACCGTCCGCACAGCAGGATGAGACTGTAGCCAGGACACACAGGACTAAGAAAATAGACATTCTTAAACCCTATAATCAAAACAGAAGAAGAAACGGTCCTTTAAAATACATTTGGAGCTGCGAGATATTCATCTGCACATAACGTCAAATAAAGCCTGAGTCTGTAACGGCAGACGCTGGAACTGGAAGCACAGCCTGAAATAAACGGGTGGTATTACTCAACTGGAAACACAGCAACAAGAAGAAAAACGGAAAAAAGGGGGAAATGAAGAAATTCATCGGCAAGGCTGCAAACTTTGGTTCGAGTCTGTTTATTACCGCAGAGACGTGAATGCAGCACGAAAGCTCTACTGACGCGGCTCACTACAAGCAGGCAAGAAATACTAATCAATGACGCACGTTTCAGTGCAGAGAAAGCATGAGCTCTCAGCAGGTAGCTAATGCATACGGGAATATTTCAGTGTGCATCAGATTTCCGGGGAATGTTACTGTGTAATATTAGATTAAGTCTCTCTGTACATTCAATAAAACTCTGACAAACACCGTATCTTTAAAAGCATACAGATATATACATAGCACTGCAGCGCGCACATACACACACACACACACAAGAAATATTTGATTTTGGTTAAACTGCCTCTTTAAGAAGGCTTTGGAGGAGTGAATACTCTGAATAATTCAGTGAATGAGTTCATTTCTATTACAGTAAATTGATTCTAACGAGGAAACCCTAAAGACTAAAGACTTTAGGGTAACTATAACTATATATATTTTTTCCTGTCCGTCTTTGTGCATATTTTAAATTAATCTATGACTTTCTGACAAGATATATTAATCCTACTTCTTCATATTCTTCCTCTTCCTTGAATTAATCAGTTAATAAACATGTACGGGAATTTATTATTTAACAACCAAGACTCCATATCGCAAAAGCTATTTAACCTCCCTCTGGAACACTTTGCCTTTGTAAGCCCATAGATGATGGGAAACTAAACCTGTTGTAGCCTTGGTGCTCTTCTCTTGTGGGGTTTTTTATAGCGCCACCTAGTGGTCAATGTTTATAATTTAGAGGAATAAGAAAGAAGAACAAAAGTAGATCAGCGATGAAAATCAAAGCAGCCGTAGATACAATTAAAATTATATTATCTAAAAATTAGTAACTCGCTACTAGGAGCAAATATCCAAAAGCATTAACACTTTTTATTGGCTTAATTAAGGGTGTAATGTTTCTGTTGGCACATCGTGTATTACGGTTCTCTTATGGAAATATGCCGCCCCGGAAGTAGTTTTGTGCTGTTACTAGCTTAGCCTTATTAGCTTGTTATTTCACCATTAAACTGCTCTCTGTGCTTATGATACTCAACAATGATAGTCGTGCTCGTTTCAAACATTCGCCGTCATTTAAAAAACACAGTTAATAATGCAGTGCAGACTGTTTAGCTAACGAGTCTGCGCAATAACTATTTCCGGGGTACGTCTGGAACTTGTCAACACAGCGAGCTGCTGACCTGTCTCCAGTCCCCGCTTCCATGTCTATTGCGGTGCTAATCGCCGCTGTAGTCGGCGGTGGGGTCCTGCTGTTTTTGCGCCGTTTATTCCCTCAACAGAAAGCCGTCAAGCTGCTCCAGTACCCAGCCGACACAATGCGAGGAAAGACGGTCATCGTGACCGGGGCTAACAGCGGGATAGGGAAAGCCGTGTCCGCCGAGCTGGTGAAGCTCCAAGCCAGGGTCATCATGGCCTGTCGGGACCTGCGGAGCGCCGAAGAAGCAGCCCAGGACATCAAGAAGGAAGCGGGGCCAGAGCACGGACAGGTGGTCATCAAACACCTGGACCTCGCTTCTTTAAAATCTGTCCGAGAGTTCTGTGAGGAAATTAACAAAGTCAGTGAATGGGAAGGGGCGCGGGTGTGCGGCCCATCCCCGAAACTAGCTTCTTAAAAAAGCTGGAAGTAGCCTATAGACACAGGGATTTAAAAATTTAAACATTTCTACTCATGTTGAAGTACAGAAGCATGGGGTTTGAAAGATGCTTTAAAGTATAAAAGTACAAAGTAAGTACTCTAAAAATAACATTTAAGGAAAAACTAGGTTTGTTAGACAGTTGCATGCCATCAGTTCCAACACATTACTGTGTGTGTGCATCTTTCTTGTTTCTAGACCTGTTTATTAGTCACATGCGGAGATGTTTCACATACAAACTAATAGGATGTCTCACAGACAACTAACCATGTGGCCTAAGAAAAGATACACACGGAAGTGTTAGAAGTAGTTAACTACTGAAAATAACTTGTGTGAGAGAAAAATCAGGATATCACTATCATTAAGCAAACATACCTGCTCCAGTGCATTACAGTCGTACATGTCAACAGCTAGATATTGAAGTCTAGGTTGCGTCTGACACAGCAAGGCACTACTACAGTAAACTTTTTAAGTTGCTCAGCATTTTCATCATTGTACGCAGCTCCTCTGATGACATGGTCAAAAAATAAATAAATTGTGGCCACGAAATACTAGTTCGCTCCCTGCTGCCCGGGGAGGGTGCGTCCTGGCTGGGGACCCCGCTCCCCTGCGCTCTTGGAGCTCCTGGATGTGCTGGAGCTGCCCAGTGCTCCAGCACATTTCCCCAGAGAGGGACACTGATTGCTCCCTGCTGCCCGGGGAGGGTGCTCCCTGGCCGGGCAGCCTGCTCCCATGCACCCCGTCAATAACAACACTAATTCATGGCCACAAATTAGTATTTCGTGTGCATGTTATACATATTTCGTGGCCACGATTTATTTACTTTTTGACCATGTCATCAGAGGGGCTCCGTATCACTGTCACCATGACTAATTTAGTACATGAATCCATTTTAAAGAACTTTTGCTGCATAAGGTATTTTCAGCTTGCTGTCACTATAGTTTGTACGTTAAGGTCAGATTGCTGCTACAGACGTTGGGAGCAGCACAGTTTTTTGAAAATCACTGTTAGGATTCTGTGTTTCTTGATATGTTTTCTGTTTAGTTTTCATTCCTGCCTGTCTGTGATCTGTGTGTTTGCAGTTGTGTCTTGTGTTTCCTGTTTTATTTTGAAAGTCCATGTTTCCCCTTGTGTTCCTGTGTGTTTTACTTCCTTGTGTTTCCCGCCTTTAGGATTGCTTGCCCCACCCTGATGTGTCTCACCTGTGTCTTGTTACCCTTCTGTATTTAAGTCCTGTGCTCCCCTTTGTTCTTGTTAGTCCGTCCGTTTATCCATGGCGTGTTGTGTGTGTGTTCCCATCATCCCTTTTGGCTCTCTGTTAGGTTTGGTTTGTTTTTTACTTGTTTCTTCTTGTTGGTTTAGTTAGTTGCTTTTTACACCTTTGATTTGTACTTTGCATTCTAGAATTTTATGTTGTTTGCCATTTCGGCTTTATTAAAAGCTCACTTTTAGTTCATCTCAGTCTCCACGTCTGCATTTGGGTCCAAACTCCCCCCATAACATAACAGAACGGACTAACCATAAAATGGACCCAGCAGACTGTGTTTCAGCCTGGAAGGCTGTCAAAAGACAGTGGAGATTCCTCCAAGCTGAGGTGGACGAGGTGGACTCCTTGATCCCTCCCCCAGTCAGGAGACCCGGCAGTGGGTCTCCTACCGGATTTCGGTTTTACAGTTGCTGGGGGACCTATGCCTCGAAAAGGAGAGACTATCTACCCGGATAATCGATACTTTGGAGGATAAGCCTTGGCTTATTGACCTGCTCCTACCTGCATATGAGGAAATGGAGAGGTTCCCCACGCCAGTGGCCCCAATGCTTCCCCCCTGGTTCACCCAGCCTGTATTCAAACCAGCCGGTCCATCCCTGTCTGTTCCTGCTCCGGCTCCAGCTGCAGTCTCCGTCTCCTCATCCCCTGACCCTGTCGAGGTTTACCCCTCGTCCTCAACGGAGGCAGTTGGATTACCGTCCTCATGGGTTTCTGCAGCAGCTGGTAGTCTGACATCTTCATGTCCACCAGTTCACTCCTCCCTGTCTGTTCCTGCTCCAGCTGAATTCTCCGCCACCTCTTCCCCTGACCCTGTTGAGGCTCCCTCCTCGTCTTCAGCGGAGCCAGCTGGACTCCCTTCCCCGCCTGTCCCAGTGTCAGCTGGTGGGCTGAAGTCTACGCCATTGCCAGCTGAACTCCTCCCGTTAGTTCCCGTGCCAGCCGGTGATCCTGAGCCTTCTATGGAGCCGGTTGGGTCTACACTGTGTGTTCCTGTGTCAGCTGGTGATCCGACATCCTCGCCATCACCAGCGTCTTCTGCATCTCCAGCCGTGGCCTCCGTCTCCTCATCCCCTGGTCCCACGGGGGCTCGCCCCCCATTCTCTATGGAGCCAACTGGACTTCCTCCTTCGTGGGTTTCTGCAGAAGTTGGTAGTCTCACATCCTCACCCTCAGTGGAGCCAGCTGGACTCCAGAAGACGTCGCTCCTCCCTGCTCCGTCAGAGCTCCTCCCCGCTCCGCCAGAGGGCGGACTTCAGACGACGTCGCTCCTCCCCGCTCCGCCAGAGGGCGGACTTCAGACGACGTCGCTCCTCCCCGCTCCATCAGAGGGCGGACTCCAAATGACGTTGCCTACTCCTGCACCACCTGAGGGTGGGTGTTTCGGTGCTGCCTCCAAGGATTTATCCGCCGAGAATGTGGATTTTTTATACTTTGGAACATTTGCAGCATTGACACTGACTGTGGGGGTGTCTTTTCTAAACTCTAGAGGGTCTTCCACCCTGGGTTCCAGCCCAGGCCTCGATGAACCCTCAGCTCAGGGTCCCAGCCCTGAGCCTGGTGGGGTTCCGCCCCCGGCTTCCTGTCCGGACCCCGGAGGGTCCTCGTCCCTGGTTTCCTGTCCGGACCCTGGAGGGTCTTCGGTTCTGGTTTCCTGTCCGGACCCTAGAGGGTCCTCGGCTCTGGTCTCCTGCCTGGACCCTGGAGGGTCCTCCTCCTCTCTGCCGGCCTTCTGCCCTGACCCTGGTGGGCCAGCCTCCTCGTCTCTACCGGCCTTCTGCCCTGACCCTGGAGGGCCAGCCTCCTCGTCTCTGCCGGCCTTCTGCCCTGACCCTGGAGGGCCAGCCTCCTCGTCTCTGCCGGCCTTCTGCCCTGACCCTGGAGGGCCAGCCTCCTCGTCTTCGCTGGTGTTCTGCCCGGACCCTGGAGGGTGCGCGTCTCCATCTCTGGTGGTTTTCCGCCCGGACCCCGGAGGGTTCAGATCTCTGTCCCTGCTGGTCTTCCGACCGGACCCCAGAGGGTTCAGCTCTCTGTCCCTGCTGGTCTTTCGCCCGGACCCTGGAGGGTTCACCTCCCTGTCCCTGCTGGTCTTCCGACCGGACCCTGGAGGGCCCATAACTTTGCCACCACTGGCCCTTTTGCCCTTCTCCCTGCCTCTGTTGGGCTTCTGCCGGGACCCAGAGAGTCCCAGGCCCCTGACTGTTTTGGCCCCCTGGCCGTTTTTGACTCTGTGGTCTCACAGTGGCCACTTTGAACTTCGTTTCCCTCTTCCTGAACTTCTGCCCATTGGGTCCCCTTTTGTTTGAACTCTGATCCTTGTGGTTTTGTTTTGATCCCTCCTCCGGACCTCCCCCCTCCCTCCCGGCTCAGCTGTGACTTGTTTTTTTTTCCCTGGGACGTCTGGGATCCGTCCCTTGAAGGGGGGGGGGGGGGGGGGGGGGGGGTACTGTTAGGATTCTGTGTTTCTTGATATGTTTTCTGTTTAGTTTTCATTCCTGCCCTGAGTCTGTGATCTGTGTGTTTGCAGTTGTGTCTTGTGTTTCCTGTTTTATTTTGAAAGTCCATGTTTCCCCTTGTGTTCCTGTGTGTTTTACTTCCTTGTGTTTCCCGCCTTTAGGATTGCTTGCCCCACCCTGATGTGTCTCACCTGTGTCTTGTTACCCTTCTGTATTTAAGTCCTGTGCTCCCCTTTGTTCTTGTTAGTCCGTCCGTTTATCCATGGCGTGTTGTGTGTGTGTTCCCATCATCCCTTTTGGCTCTCTGTTAGGTTTGGTTTGTTTTTTACTTGTTTCTTCTTGTTGGTTTAGTTAGTTGCTTTTTACACCTTTGATTTGTACTTTGCATTCTAGAATTTTATGTTGTTTGCCATTTCGGCTTTATTAAAAGCTCACTTTTAGTTCACCTCAGTCTCCGCGTCTGCATTTGGGTCCAAACTCCCCCCATAACATAACAATCTGCAATCACACTTCATATAACCCTGCCTTAAAGAGGTGAAACTGCCCATTTAATACTCCAGCAATGGAACCTAACTGGGATCGAGTGAGGAGTCTGTGCATTAAAAGGAAGCTAAGACTCATATAAAGCTAGTGTAGGTTAGTAAACATGTATTTTCAAATTTTCTATGATATCAAAAACCCTGATATTTGTCTGTTTTGTCATTTTGTCAACACACTCATTTCTTTTACATGTGCTGTCCTTTGTATATTTGTACATTAAGAATCTAACGTATTATTGCAGCAGTCAGTTATAATTAGTATATAGGAGAAGGTTCATTTATATTACAAGTCACAGTTTAATTTTATATCTCTATTGATCTATTCCATAACCGTGGTGACACAAGAGGAAGATGTTTGTTTGATTCTTGCAGCTCTGGACAACTCTTGTTCGGCTATCTACAAACGCATATAGCGAACAGACTTTTTTCAAATTTCACCGTGGTATTAAACTGGTATGAGCCAGTCCCGATGTGTTTCTGTTTGTTTTTGCAATTTTATCATGTTAAGAGAGCAGCATTTTGTAATTACTTATATAAGATATAAGTGGTAAGTCACTACCTGTGTGCCCTGCCGGTATACCTTAATACCTTAATACCGCCCAACCCTATTGTCAAACCCTATCAACTATCCTCGTCAACTGACAGCTTAACACACGAACACATAAACCATACTATCACTGCTCTTTTTACAGATCTGCATTTGTAAAAGTACACAAAATACCCTCGTGGTCACTAAAAAATGTAGTCAGTACTGTCTGTTAAAATCTCCCACAATGGCTACTGTCTTATACTTAAAGGTTCGAGCAATTAAAGTAGTCTGTTTACATTGACTTTAAATAGTGACGGGATCTGATGGTGGATGATAAACCACAGCTACTGAAATGTTCTGCCTTACACTGTTGTATACCATACATTCCAAATTCAAATTCTGCCTGCCCCCTTGTCCTGTTTTGAGTAGGATCATAAAAATTGGCACACATATGTATCACCCCAAGATGCGCAAAAGTGTCTCTTGGACCAATTTTAAAAAAAAAAAAAAAAAAACACATTAAAATTTGACAGATGCGAGTTTAGTAGATGAAGTTTAATAGACTGTAGATGGACATCTAATAAACATCTAACCTTATAAACAATGTCAAAGCCAGACATGTCTTTGACATTCTGCAGAGGAGAGAAGGTTGACAGCAATGCCAAAAATGATATGTCAAAGACATGTCTGGCTTTGACATTCGGATACATTCGCAGATACTTTCCACATTTTTGGCATTGCTGTCAACCTTCTCTCCTCTGCCTCTGTAGACATCCTCTTCTTCTTCGCCTTTGGGGAGAACTCTGGCATATTTCTGCCAGGCTTGTGCAGGCAGACAGGTGCCTTTTTAGAGGTTTTCTCCTCTCTAATTGTGGATGGCATCTTTCTTTTTAAAGAGAACTTGCTGTTTGTGGAGGTCTCTGATCTCTTGTCTCTGCTCTTATGCATTTTGTTTTGATCTGAGGATGCACCCATTAGCATAGCACATGGCTCGGATACATTCGCAGAAGAAGTAGCATCTTTCCACGTTTTTGTCATTGCTGTCAACCTTCTCTCCTCTGCCTCTGTAGACATCCTCTTCTTCTTCGCCTTTGGGGAGAACTCTGACATATTTCTGCCAGGCTTGTGCAGGCAGACAGGTGCCTTTTTAGAGGTTTTCTCCTCTCTAATTGTGGATGGCATCTTTCTTTTTAAAGAGAACTTGCTGTTTGTGGAGGTCTCTGATCTCTTGTCTCTGCTCTTATGCATTTTGTTTTGATCTGAGGATGCACCCATTAGAATAGCACATGGCTCGGATACATTCGCAGAAGAAGTAGCATCTTTCCACATTTTTGTCATTGCTGTCAAGGATGCGCCCATTAGGAGAGCACTACACTTCACATATGGACTTGTCTCAAATGTGGCTATCAGTTGTTTCATAGTGATAAATGAATGCTCCAAAACCTGTGCTGGATGAATTCTTGTACTGGGATCTATTGTTAGCATGCTACTGAGCAAGTCCAGAAAGGCTGTCGCATCACAGAGTTCTGCTTTGGTGGCTAGTTTGTGTCTTCTTGGGTTCACCAGGAACTTGTGGCCATCGAATAAACAAGTTAAATTGTTTCCAAATTCTACTGGTGACATAAGATTTAAAGAGTCACACAAATCCAGCTTGTAAAATGTGTTTGTCTTCCATCCATTGGATAGGAAAGCCTTTGGAAATGGACCGTGACTTTGGGTTATCTGCCAAAGCATGTCATACTCAGTGTTCCCATTATAAAGTGCAAAGCCCAAAAACATCTCAGCAGCTATGCAGCCAAGAGACCACATGTCCACATCATTACTAAAGGGGCATGCCAACATGATCTCTGGGGCCCTGTACCACAAGGACTGAATGAGCCAACCCTGCTTTGCTTTTGACGTTTCTAAAGAAATGCCAAAATCGATTATTTTTATCCTCAAGGGCTGCTTGGCTTGGTCTACCATCATGATATTATCGGGCTTGAGATCTGCATGAATGATCCCTAAGTTCTTCAGAATCTGAAGAGCACTAGCTGCCTGGTGTAGAATCTTCCGAATCTCTGGCAGCGAAACTCGTGACCTTGTCCTGATGAACTCTCTCAGGCTAATATCTAGCAGTTCAAATTCCTGACAGATATAGTCCTGGTGGATAAATGAGTTTTCAATCCCATTGAAGTATTCGTCAAAAGCCTGCAGCTTTCTCAAAATGGTTTCTTCATTCTGTGCCCCTTTGTTGAATTTTGCTACTTTCACAGCCACCATCTGATTTGTTGCTGACTTCAGGCATTTAACTACATATCCATAAGTGCCTTCTCCAAGCATTTTATCCACTGTGTAGTTTGAAGAAATCGATGTTAGTTGGTATCCTTTCTCTAGCAGCATTCTTCTAACTGGAGTAGAACCGGTCCTCTGACTATAATAATAATAATAATTTTTTGAACTGACCTTCGTGCTGTGTGAATTCTCTCGAACACTGCTGCTTGTTTGTGGTTGCCCAGGTGATTATGACAAACTCGTCGAGTTTGACATCATAGACATCATAGAGCATAGGTTCTCAATGTGCGGAATGATGTGAATTTGTGTTATGATATGATTTTTTCATATACTGACGACACAGGCCTAAATAGTCCGGAACTCAGCACGGTTGTAAATTGTTGCGCATGGGCAGAGCACAGGTATTAGTGGAGTTGTTGGTGAGGGGACGTCACACGGCTCTCAGCGCACATCGCGGCCACACACACATACAGGTTTTGGAGACTTTTGGAGACGCTGAACAGCGGCTGAAGCAGTGGTTAAAACACTTGAACAAACATGTTTGACGCGGAGGAGGACGATGTTGCTACTGTTTGGTATTTCACGGCTTTGTCTGTTTAACAAATATTTCCGCTTCATACATGTTCACCTGAACTGCTGCTTCTGCCGATAATTGGCAGCGAAACAGCATCAAAGCCTGTATGTGTGTGTGTGTGTGTGACGCTGCGTCCGTTGCAGTGGAGCCGTATGAGCGGTTCTGCACACTCGTTTCTCATAAAGTATGTTTCTGCCACTTCAGGAACACAAACAGACTTTTTCTGTCCTTGTGGAGTATTTAACAAGCTTCTGTCACGTCACTCCGTCTCCATCTAGTCTGCGTTTACTCGAAGCCACGAGTGAAGCAGAGTATAACTTAACTACCCCCCCCCCCCCCAATTATTTGTAATTATTTTTAAAACAATAAAAATGATCGTTCTTTAATCGTAATTGAGGAAAAACCTCAAGTAATCACGATGCTACTTGATATTAAGTAATAACCCACAGCCCTGCTGTACACTAATGTGGATTTTTTTTTCAATTCTCATGACCTGGAATAGAGTAACCACTCTATTGCAGTAATTCTTCTCACAATCAATGCAGTTAACACGTCATGCATGCAAAAATACCCTGATAATAGAATTTTGGTCATACCGCCCAGCCCTAATCAGGAGGAATTTTTGGTGCATTACAGTGTTTCTCAGGTTTAGCCCCATATGCTTTTTTTGCACATTACTGGATACAGACCAATAAATGTAAACTGCAGAGATGCAACCTGGTCATTTAAATGATTACACATGTATTTTTTTTAATTTTTTTCCATTTGTTCTTCTTTGGCGGCCCTCAGTCCAATGTTGGGTTCATAAATTGGCCCTCAGCTATCAAAACTTTGAGAACCCCTGTCATAGAGTATCGGATCATGAGATCATCGAAGGCATGTTGGCAACATGTGTCTCCGCCCCTTCAAAGACTTCACGCACAAAGGACTTGTCGTCCATAGACACCATTAAAACACTATTAAAATGTAACCTTGTATTCATTTTTTTATATGCGAGGAGGCCTGCAGGGGGTGCAAGTGACGTAGACGTGCTTTGTGAGAGCTCCAGAATGCTCCAATGTTACCACCGTCCCTCTATAACGCTAACATCAGTGTCATCCCAAAGCCTGGTCGAGATCCCTTATTTTAGTCTCTTCATATCGCCCTGTATCTGTTACCAGCAGAGACCAAAATCATGGGTAAGGTGCTTGCTAAGAGGCTGACACTAACAGATTATTATAACAAAATAGCTTTATATCTATTACCACACTGCGTCACTGTATTCCCAATTACACCATCAGCTGGACTTCAGATTTTAGGGGAAAGACTACACAAAACAGATCAGATTAGAAACGGATTACAAAAGCATGTACAGAGACAAAGGACTGGCAAATCTCCCTCATAATAATGATGCAGGGTAAGCGTAAACTAATAAGGATGAGGACAGTAACAGCACACTTAAGATTATTTTCTTATTCCCCTTACTACAACAGTGTTTCCCTGTTAGTATAACGCACCCTTGTGTCCTGTCGCTCCCTTACAAACATAATGGTAGCGACCCTCTGTGCAGCAAAGTTTATCATTTCTCCACATGAGAAATGTCATGTGTGGTGTGTGAGCGTGTCTCACTTTCAATGTGTCAGACTTTAGAGCTCTGATGTGTGTTAGCTGGTTTGTTTACAGGCTGCTGTTCAGCTCTGGTCATTTCACATGAGAGGTGACAAGTTCATTCAAGCCTTTTCTGATACAGAGGAGGTCATGACAGGTCATTTAGGTGCTGCAATGTCCTACCAGTGAATGATGTGCCAGAATTTAGTTAAGTTCTTCAGCTGCTGTGAATATGTCGTCAGCTGTTCAAGACAATAAATAAAACATGATATAAGACAAAGATAGAATATTTGAAGTGATACATGTGGCTGAATTTTAAATGAAACCTCTCTTACACTGTTACTTACTGTGTGTTTTTCTTAGGAGGAATCGAAGATTGATGTGCTCATCAACAACGCAGGCATCTACCAGTGTCCCTACACAAAGACAAAGGATGGCTTTGAGATGCAGCTCGGTGTCAATCACCTTGGGCACTTCCTCCTCACTCACCTTCTGCTAGACATCCTAAAAGCATCAGCTCCTAGCCGCATCGTCGTGGTTTCCTCCAAACTTTACAAGCACGGCCAAATCAACTTCGACGACCTGAACAGCGAGAATAACTATGACAAGGCTGCCTGCTACAGCCAGAGCAAGTTGGCCAACCTGCTGTTCACACTCGAGCTGGCCCGTCAGCTCGAGGGCTCGGGGGTCACAGTTAACGCTCTAACACCAGGCATCGTGAGGACCAGACTAGGCAGGCATGTTCAAATCCCCTTCCTGGCAAAGCCCCTGTTCCACCTCGCATCATTTGTCTTTTTCAAGAGTCCACTGGAGGGGGCCCAGACTCCTCTCTATCTGGCCTGCTCCCCTGAGGTGGAGGGAGTGTCAGGGAAGTGCTTCGCTAACTGCACAGAGGAGGAGCTAATGCCTAAAGCTACAGATGAGCAGGCAGCCAAGAAACTGTGGGACATAAGCAGGAGGATGGTTGGACTCTAGATAGTTGGTGAAATGTTGTTTATTAACTGAGTGATGAATTGTGCCAAGTTTGATTCTGAGGTGTCTGTGAGAAAGAGTGCTACATTGCAGTGAGATGATTTGAGATTGTATCAGCACGTGCCTGTAAAGATGATGGTTGAGACATCACAATATGACATTCAGTAAATCTCCAGATTTCCCTCATCCTACAACCTTGAAACACGAGTCTTTGTTTTGCACAACATTTAAGAAATTCACTCAGTATACATATAGTATGTATATAGTATGTGTGGAACTGGTGGTATAGGTGTATAAAAAGGCACTGATCTTGTAAGATGTGTAAAACTAATTTCACCTCATCACTAAATAGAGTTTAGTAACATTTCATTGCAAAGACACAAGAAATTTATCATTAAAAGTTTGCTAATTTGGTGTTTAGGCTTATGGTGAATGTCCTGGACACATGGCAGAACCATTTATAGCACCAAAATGGCAGTGAATATTTTAGGCTCAAGTCATAGTTTTTTATAGTTCCTGCAGCTTGTTGGCCTTCCAATGAAAACACAGCTAAATCTTGCACCGTAGCCTGTTTAGCCATGATGTGCACTCTGCCACAGGTGCTGCAGGCACATCATTGCTTGTGCATTGCAGCCAAAATTTGTGCATACTTTAGCATGTGTTTTGCAGTGTAAAGGGATGACAGGTGGTACATTGGAGCTTCCTCACTTTGATGTGTTTGAAGTGTAAATGCTTGCTGCTGCTGTGTCTGGATGAGCTACAACAATAAGACTGACGTTGCAGATCAGTGAACCTTCTCTGCAGTGCTGTGGCTCCCCCCTGTGGCCAGATCTTTGACAAGTATAGCTCAGGAAGGAGAGAGGAGACAAAGCATTTGGCGTTACATTCAGATGCGTAGGAGTGAATGAGAACATATTCTCATATATAATCAGTTTATTTTCTGCTCTATAAATAATAAGAAAACAGTACAATAAAGTTTTTTCCCAAACAATAGAAAAAAAACAACATTTCTGTTAACTGAAAAACATATTTTAAAGGCTGAAGTACGGTACGGCACTAATTTTGACATAAAAAAGAGAATACCAGGTCTCTCAGTCATTTTTCAAAAAAAATGGCATTTGCAGTGTTTTTTTATTGCATAAGACTGATAATGCGTGTCTGTAATGTCACAAATACAACTACTGTAGTATTTCCTTAGTGATGACACAAGCAAACATTCTCCCTGTGTGCTGATCTTTGCAAAAACCCTTCTCTACTAACCTATTTTTAAATTCAGAGCACAGTGCTTCATAGTGACTCAGCAGGTACACACCGCAGCAATCTCAATGATGAAAGGTCTGCCTCTCAGCTCAGACAGTCATCTCAATGCTGTGGATCAGCAGACAGTAGCAACAACTGTAAACAACACAACCAGGGGTGGTCTCACTCCCAAACCGACATTCTGTTTGGTCAGGATGCGGTCACACCATGAAAACATGGAAAAATTAAAACAAAGGCTAGGTGCTTAAAGTTATAATTTGTGCTTTATTATGTGAACAAAACAAACAAAATATATAAACATGCATCGCAGTCAAAGAAACAGGGTTACAGCAGCTTGGTTTGGGGGGGGGGTGTCCAAGTCTGAGGTAGAACAGGGAGGGTGGGGTGAGGTGAGGCGGGGGCAGGAAAACCTCTCAGAGGGAGAGAGAGAATAAAATAAAGTAATACTGACGGTTTACACCTCAAAACGTTCCATCAATAACAATAAAAACACACCCATCAATACTGTCAAATTCAGCTAACAGAAGAAAAACAAAATGTTTCTCACTCATCATTTAAGGGATTTGATTGTTTTTCCCCTCCACTTTATATACTCATGTATAATCTCCGAAAGCCAATTAAAATAACAAAATGTATGTGCAGTTTGAAGTGTCAAATTAAATTCAAATACCTCTCTTGAGTTCTCCAATACAGCATTGGCAGATTTGAATTTATATACAGGATTATTGAGAAGATTTTTACTTGTATGATTTGTTTGAACAGCTACATACAAAATATATCACTCAATTTTAAGTTAGTATATATTTGTACATCTGTAATTTTAATGCATACACATTCTTACAAATTTCAAGGGCTCCTTGAGCTCTGCATGACCCCACAACCAACACTTACTATGACTTATTTCCTCTGGACATTTGTATTTGTAAACAGTTGCCATCCACTGCCATACAATCGATGCCTTTAAATGATGCCATACTTACATGTTCATGATACTTAACCTGTTGGCTCTTGGCTGCTATTCAGACCATTTTCTCTTTAAAATGGCTGCACTAACAGAAGGTGTAGCTGGACACACACCAGGGCCTCTACAACCCTATCAAACGTTTCACCTGATCGGACGGTCCTTCAGTTCAGAAGTGTTCCGTACAGCTGGGCTTTCGTCAGACTGTCCTTCCTGGAAAGTCCTAGAGAGCCAAATTTTTGGTTGTATGGAGGAGGTGGGGGCGGGGCTGGTGGTGGTGACTGGCTTGCCTGTGCGGGCAGGCTGTGCATCTCCACCTGATAGTGCTGCAGCTCCGCGGCCATCTCCAGGGACCTCTGGTTGAGAGACTCTGTGGAGCTGTTGGGGCTCGGGTCTACATACTCCGTGCTCTGGCCTCCAGCTGCGACACTGCCTTCCCTGTCTTTGGAGCTCCCTGAGTGGTAGAGGCTATGCTCTGACCCCTGGCTGTCCTCGGCCCGGTACAGGTGGGCTTGGCTGTGCGCCTGCCTGAGCCCTGGGCTGCACTCGGGGCTAGGACTGGCAGCCACCCACACCGGGTCCATGACACCTGCTCCCTGGTGGTAGTAGTCAGCTCCTTCCTGGAAACTGCTGTAGAGCGGCCCGAGCCGGATCTTGGCAGGACGGACCGAGAAGTGCTGCTCTGAGAAACTGTAAGGTGAGGCCCGTCCTGGGCTGCGGTAGGTGTGGGCACTCAAGTCCTCCACACTGAGCTGTCTCCATCTGCCAATCAGCTCCTCCTCTTCAGGGGCTAACGTGCTGCCTCGCCGGCTGTCTCCATAGGCCACACTGGGAGAAGAAGATGGAGGGAGCGGCTCATAGGGCTCACTGAAGCAGGAGGACATGGTGCGGCTGTAGACCGGCGAGCTGCCATTCTGGTGGTGGCTCATCTCCGTCTGTTGGAAGGGATGAGCGTTGGAAAAGACCCCTGGACTGTCCCTCTCCCAGGATGAGTCACTCTTTCTCTCATAGTCCCCTGAATCTCTCCAGTCCATGTAGAGGGTGTGATGACGTGGGGACGAGGCTGCACTGCTAGGTGGGCCGTTGCCTTTGTCCTCAGAGCCCCCTCCACTGAAGCTGGAGTAGGAGCTGGAGCCTCCACCCAGTGTGGCTTGAAACTTGGCAAAGTGCTCTTGCGAGAAACCAGCCCTCAACCCCACTGAGCCCTCCTCCGGGTTGCTGTCAGTGGAGTTCTGTGGCCCGTACAGCAGCTTCCTCTGACCATGAAGATCCATGCTGGGCCTCCTCTCACGGTGGCGGTCATCGGGGCAGTACAGCGCCGTGTCACTGCTGTACAGGTCAGATTTGTAGGTGGCGCGGAGCCCCAGACGCTCTCCTGGACCCAGGCTCTCCAAAATAAAAGCATGTTCCTGGGCTTGCGGGCTCGGGGAGCGCGAGGCCTGGCTGCTGCTGCAAGCCTCGTCTGGCTTCTCGAGCACTTTGGCAATGAGAGAGGCTGGGACAGAGTCAGTGTAGGTGTGACAGAGAGGAGACTCCTCCAGGTGCATGGTCAGTCGCTCCTGGAAATCAGCAGGCAGCTAGAAGTGTTGGAGAACATAGAGAAAATGTGTACAATTGAGTTTATAGCATGTTACACTTAGGTTTAATAAAATCATCTGTGTCATGTATCAGTTTGCTGTATAGTGTACTAACAATGCATAATGATTTAGATTGAACACTTCTCTGTCCATGGACAACAGTGACGATGAACCAGAAGTTTGTTGAGTGTAAGTGGGTAAATGACAAATACTGTGAAGTAAATTGAGCACCAGTAGGAGAGGAAGAAAAGTGAAGGAATTAAGTGCAGACCATGTACTGTTTTTGTGGTTATATGTCTGTCCATACAGCCCATACTCATGGATGTGGTTCACTAGAAAGGCTGAATAAGATGCAGATTTTCACTTGTATCAGGGATAAACTGAGCAGAATTTGTTGGTCAAAGGCCAAAACAAAACCAAAGAATACTGTAGATAAACTGAATGACAATGACAAAATCTTACACGCTCATCATCGTCATAGTCAATCTCACTATGTTGTCATATTGATATGCAATAACAATCTTTCATTAAATTGCTCCAAAGACTTCACTACATTTCATGAGTCTGGACAGACATGGATGTAAACTTGACTTGGTTATAAATAAATCATGCTGGTGGAAGCAGCCACATTGTGAGAATTTGGTCTTCTGACTCTGACAGTATTTCGCCACAGGCTGTTTTCAGTCACAGATGATACGAATCGGCTGCTGGTGTCTCACAGCGTGAGCCAGGACCACACTTCGCTCAGGACTGACAGCGTCTGCATTACACTAGCCCAAAATTGCACAGTGTAAACATTTTAATTAGCAGAGAACGGTGTACTCCCATTACACTACAGTTCATTTAATGTAATGTATGTGGCTTCATATCTTTGATTTTGCCTCTCCTCACTGCAATATGTGTGTCAGTGTGTCACTTACTACTCTAGGGGAGCCTATAAATGTACACACATACATGCAAATATTGTATGTACCTGTTTTCAGTACAATAATAGTGTTCACATTTACAGTAAAAAGTGTCATTTTACGAGATGAAAATCTCAACAAAGGACAGGAACGTGAGTGTGAAGAAGACGGCAAACTGAGCTGCCTTCTTCAGATATGAAAGACGTTGTTCTATTTCGAGACTTTCTCAATAAAAGAGCCTCCAACCACTATCTGCTTCTCCATAGCAACAAGCAGTAAGCTAACTGCAGCACATAATCAACAGGAATCTAGCCAGTTGTTCCTAATTGGCAATGAAAGAGAAGCTAATTATAACTTTGTAGATGGGGAACAGACACTATAGAGAACATGAACAGACATGTTATCGTAACAGTTTTTATTACAACTTAGGCCAAACTAAATGCCACTTAATTACTGTCCACACATTGTAGGATCGCCCTGAGTTAGTGTTTAAATGTGCTGTCACTATGTCTCCTCTCTGCTTGTTTTGCAGCAACAACAAACAACTGAAGCACTTCAGCAGACGCTGGAGAGCCAGTGCACCTTTCAAAATGCTGCAGCACCATTCATCAATATGCCTTCGATCTGCCCCCTCCCACAGCACCAGCAGACTGCTGGACATACAAGGAGTGCATGTATAGCCTCTGACCTCCATTATGTTTGGCAGAGCAGTTTTGCACTCTATAATTGATCCTATACGGCACACAGGGCGGCCATGCATGCGTTGTTTGTGCTGCATATGTGTATAGATATTTTAGCGTCCTGCGCAACCAAATGCAGTTAGCATTGATATTTCCTTTCATGACTTTTTTTTGACCTCATGGATGATTTCCAGCTTTAAAATCTACTCTTGACACATGGGCCTGCCACAGCTGATGCAGCGGAAAGTGGCACCAAGCTGGCTTAGTGTTAAAACACTCATCAATATCCCCATGCATTCTTTTCACAGGCAGCAGAAAGGATGGTAAGATGAGGTCGCAGTGGAGCTTTCATTTACATTTTGCCACACACTGTAGTTTTACCTCCTCTGAGTGTCCTTCACATTTGTTCACCATGTGCTTTGAAGTAGTTTTAAAGCTGCTTCATGCTTAATCGAACTTTTATTATGACCAAACCTGGTGCAGTGTGACTACAGCAGCAGGTGGCAGTAATGCATCTTAGTGGTGATAACCACAACCATACATCTAAGGAGAGAAACACATTGTGTGGAAGCAAAATCATGTGACAGCCTGATAGATTAGGTGTGTTGTTAAATATGACGTTAAACAACAAACCCTTAAACCACAAGACTGAGCATTTGGTTTCTGACCTACTCTGACACCCTACATACATCAGTGCACTCACATTTCAGAACCATCTGACCTGTTAACACCTCCACCAAACAGTGATTTTTCGAAATGTCTCATCAATGTTCAACTCATCATCATCATCATCATCATCATCATCATCATCATCATCAACATCATCAAAGATCGGAGACAAAGGATAAGAGATAAGAGCTGTCTTCCTTCTCCGTTAGTCATCTGATCATCAGTGGATCTATCTGCTGAGCCTATTGTACACTTGTTAGTTTCAACCTGAACCAATGCTGATCACAGAGGTGACTAGTGCAGATAAAGTTAGTATGCATGTCCAGACTGGAGATATTTCAACAGGCCTGTTAGGCTTAGATCCGCCAACTTTGTGTAACCTGCCTCCTCTTACATTTTACTCAGGTGAAGGTTATGGAGCTCCCCCCAAAAAACTTTAATTCTTCAATCTCAGTCCTTCCTGCAGTGACCCACAGTGCAGGAAGTCTTGTCTCTTCTTTTCTGACTCACAAAGGGCAAGATGACCTTCCTGTTACAGTCGAGACAGACATTTCTTCTTCTTTCTCACATCATGACCTGAAAATTCAGCCTCTCAGACACCAGTCACACCTTCACCACTTATCCACACTGCTGTTTCACCAGAGCTTTCTCCCTTTTTTACCTTGCTACAGCTATATTGAAAAATTATCAGCTTTTTTTGGGTTCAAATGTCAGCACAAAAAGCCTGAAGCTTTTATGGTTCTTGCTTTATTTCAACTGCCAGGGATAGAAATGAAAACTCCCCAAAAACTGGAGTAGAACTATGTTTTTAGAGAGGGTAAAGAGCAGCAGCGAATTCAAGAGGAAAAAGTAGGATTATATCCAGTGAAAGCATAAAAGCTCACCTCAGAGAGCTGGGGACTGTAAAGAGACTTGTTGCACTGGAGAAGCTGAGCAGCCAGATTACAGTCTTTTCTGTACACATCCTGAGGAAACAAAAAAAAGATAAGACAAGAAATTTGATGATGATGATAATGATGATGATTATCAGTTATTACTAAATACTATTTGCACCAAGGTGAGAATAGTCAAACAGCAACCATTCAGCAATTTATGAGCAGAAAATTTACAACTTTTTTAATGGTGTGAAGGACAGTTTGGCTTAACAGAAATGAGGAAACACCAGCACGAGCAGCGTGACTCTCACTGTGCTCCTACTTACGTTGTCCTCTTGTAGCTTCTCGATGGTGAGCTTTGCCTCCATCAGGTGGTTATTGAGGACGATGATCTCTCTGCTGAGAGCTCGCTTTTCATCATCATGGTGCTGCGTCTGACCACAGCAGGAGTTTTAGACATTACAAGCATTAAGACAAAATTAAAATTGATCAAATCACATTTTTATATTATTACACACTGTTGGTGTTGGAGACAGTAAAACAATTTCAGAGTAAGCAGGCCAGTAGTGATACATGGTATCAAAAAATGCTGTATGTGTTGTTTTGGCCAGTGAGAAACCATGACATCAGAGGTTCTGTCAGTCAGTAAAACCAACTTTGGCCGTGCTCTTTGGATACATAGCAGCTGTGCAAAAGTTTGACTGTTTGGAAAAATGGTGTGAGTAAAGGCGCAGACGCTAAACCATTTTTATCTGTCTTGTAATTACATTCTCTGTAGTTGTGTGGGCCACGGGGTCAGATGGGTCTGTGGCACCTCTGGAGTAAACAAGCCTTACGATTACAGAGAGACTTACTCAGCACCTCTCTCACCCTTGAGGAGGGTTTACGTGAGATGAATCAATAACAGCTGATGAGAACACTTCACGAGGGGAAAAAGCAGCTGTCAGGCTTTATTTAAAAAATTTTCTTTACGCAAAAAGCAGGGTGACCTTCAGCTCCTTATTATCTGTACCTGGTATCTCACATTGTAATCATGGCAATGATTATTATCCTGTGATGTAACAAACCTATTCGATGAGAGTTTTCAACCGTCTATTCAACACCAAAGACACCTGATGGTCATACAGTGTTCTTCGGCAGACTAGTTAATTGTATCTTTCCAACAGTGAAAGCCATGTCTGACAAATGAAGTGAGGTGCCGTGCACTGAGGAACAATGGGTTTGCTATCAGTCTGCCACTGGAAGGAGGACAGCCAATTGTAATAAGCCATAATTAACGTCAGTGGAACCAACAGCAGGGCATTCATATTCAAAGTGGCTCTCCCAGTGTTCTGTACCATCTCTAAACCCCATGACTTGCTTACATGCTTCTTTCGTCCTGCGTCTACAGGTACTTAACCGCACACTTATGTGCACACACACACAGAGACAGAAACTTACATTTCTGTGAATTTTTTCCTCCAGATCTTGGTTGATCCTCTGCAGTGCTGAGTAGCCGCTTTGTATTCTGAACAACACAATAAACCACACTGCTCACTTGCAGATAATGGTGGGTAAATACATACATATATTTATATAACATTATATATAATATATACAGTTACAGAAGACTTAAAATAAGCAGGCTCAGCAGTATACATGTGAGTTGCATGCTGCTGTTTTAGTTAATCCGAGTTATGAGCGTTGCTTGTCATATATTTTTATACACGGACCCTCACTCTGCTGATATCATAACAGTGTGTTGTTATTGTCCATGAGGAAGAGACACATAATGCAACACTTCCAAAGCCTGGGGTCCTGAGATAAGTCTGAAGGATCACAATTAATTAATGTAAAAAAAAAACTGTCTTTTTAAATTCAGATAGTTCTTGAGGTCTGAAAACATCCCTCTAAAGAATCTAATTAGACTGATGTTTTGAGCTTACAAGCCTCAAAATTACAAGAAACAACAAAATGATACAGTTTTATAATCAGTTGAGAAATAATGTATTCCTCTGCTGCTGACCTGATAAATTACATTGTCATGAACTGGATTATCTTATTCTCCACAGGTTTATATGTGTATTGACGGTCTCGATATAATCCTAATTATAATTATGTGAAGACCCCCTCCAGACAAGTTTAATGACATATAAAACTGCTCCACGATGACTCATAAAATTGATGTGTTTTTTTTTCTAATACTCTACCTTAAAAATCTTCCCTCATCTATGAAAATGGAAATATTTGCATACATCCACACTTCATGAATATGTCTGATAACTGCACACACAGTTTGGTTATGGAGAAGCAGATTTTCAGCTACTCTCTGCAGCAGGGTTTCCCCCCCTTGAAGTCAGGGGATCTGCAGAGGCTGGACTTGGGATCATATTTCTCAATATACACTTACAGGTCTCTGCTTGTCTTGGCCAAATCCATATCAAACAGTCTGGACCTGATCTTATCCAAACACATTTGTTTTGGTTTCATCTGACCAAAGACTCTGCAGCCAATATTTATCTGGCCTCCTTTCATGTTCTTTGGCAAAGTTTATTCCTCCAGTTTTGAGTCTGTCTTTAAAAGCTGGCTTCATGCAGAGAAGTCATAAGATTCCACAGGTACTCCTCGTGCTGTGAGGTGTGTGTAGATGACTTTCACTCATTTGACATCTCAGTACTCAATGTTATTTTATACAGTCCATCATTAGGTGAAGTAACAACAAGCACAACATTGTTTTAAGACTTTCACAGAGTACCCCAAGGTACTGTTCTTGATCCATGTGTTTTTTTTCTCTTTGGTTAAATGGCCTGAAGTTATTTTCCATCTCTTCAGTTCTAGCAGTGTAAGCATGTTTTTCAAAAACCACTACACCCTCCTGGACGTCCTAGTAACCAAATGCTCGTAAGACATTTGAACCAAAGTTTCCCAGCATGCTTCCTCTTTTCTACCAGTACTCACAAGTGATGTTTTCTGGAATTATTTTCATATCAGGCTAATTATAGGAAAACTATGTCCTTTGATTTCTTTGAGCTGTTAGTCAGTATTTGGTTTATCAATTTGCTTTTAAAGATGAATCTGTATGAAATAGTCAGCTGATCCTCATTAGCAGCAAGAGAGCTATTACATAACAGCTTTTATTAAAGCTACAAGGGTAGCCTGCCCAAACACCCTCAGTATATTTCATCTGCACAGTTTTAAAGCTTCTGTTCAGTAGACCAGAACTCCAGTCTGGCTAACTGCAGACACCCATGGGTAAATGCAGAGTTTCCAAAAATCACTGCAGCACTTTGCACCACAGACATAATGTGAAAAGAATGGATGTAAAACCTGAATGTCTGATTCCATTAGATTTTTTCTTGACTGTATTAATTTGTATGACAGAACATCATGTGCTCTTAGGAGTGATTGATACATTTGTGTGAGTTTGACAGCTTTTCATTCAGGTGCTTCTACATTCTTTCTTTGTGTGAAACAAGAAGCCAGAATAACCTATCACAGAGTGTTGTACAGTGTGCACTACCTGCGCAGTTTATCAGTAAATTTGTCCAGCTCCTCCTGTGCTCGCCGCAGCTCTGTCTCCAGGTACTGTCGCGTGGAGTCAAACTCGCTCTGCAGAAGCTCCAGCTTGTGTGTTGTGTAGGAAAGCCTCTTCCGTAAGTCCTCCTTTTGCTCCAGCAATGAGCTACAACACATACACATGCAACAGATGATTGGGTCGGGAATGAGCCTTATAAGTCTTATAAGGGTCTACAAATCTTGTTAATGCACCCCTGGAATGGCTGTGATGAGAACAACATGAGAGGGTGGTAAAAGCAGTAAAAGTGCTTGGTATGAAGAAAACATGGGGCCAAAACACAGGTCTCTATTTACGAATGCAGGCAAGGTGCTGGTTTAAGTCATTAGACCTTTGAGTGTGGGGCAGGACATCACAGAAACCCAATCAGCAGTGAGACTGGTCCCATTAAAGAAAAGACAGGGCATAATCTATGATGAAATATGCACCAATGAACTCTTAATACATCATATCAATAGACCCTGAAGGCTCAGATTTACACAACAGTGATATCCCCCACGCGTAATGCAGCAAGACAGCACAATGACGACTATTTTTAGAGTACCGTATGTGCATTACCTGAGCTTCAATCTACTAAAAGGGCAAGCGTGAGTGGTAAAAGAGGAAATGTCTGTTTGCCATGATAGATCTGAGTGTGCGCGGCTGGGCTTAATGGACCTTGTATTGACGGACAGATGGAGGAAGGAGGGTAATGACTCTATCTGCAGGCCGGATAACAGATAGCACTGAGTGGATGGAGATGTGGTCACGTTGCTCTTTTCACTTCTTCTCTTTGTCTCTCTTTTAACAGGATCATAGACATGGAAGGTGGGGACTGAGACAGACAGAAACTAAATCAGGGACAAATTCCTTTTAGTGATTTTTTTTTTATCAGGTCAGTAAGTAGAGGTATCACCCAGTTTCCATCTCATTAGCCTGTGTGACAATATTGATGAGATGAAAAGTGGACCAGGTCAATCCAAACTTTACAAAACTAGTTTGGTAAAATAAACATTTCCTGCCTATCTTAGATGTTTTAACCCATCCATCCACCCCAACCTCCTCAAAATGCTGTTGATTTGATTTTATTGTTGAATATATTTGCCTCCAGCTCAGCTCTGTTACATGTGTTCTTGTACAAGTCCTTTAAATAATGCTAAATATGAAGAATATTGAAGCAAAGGGACATCAGAAATGTCAACATCATTCTGGATTTGGAATTATGTTGATATTTTGCTTCTTTATCTACAACTAAGCGAGTAAAAAAAAGATACCTGCCTACAGAGTGATTCAGAGAATGTCTCCACTGACTGAATGGCATTTGAGTGCTGCATTATCCAGCAGCCCCCACCTCCTCACCTCCTGATTGGCAGGCATTACCAGGGGAATACAGGTGTTTGTTGTGGTAGAGGATGAATTTACGTGAAGTAGCTCCCAGGATGAAAAAAAAATCCCCCCCATTAGTGACCTCCTCTGTGAACAGGAGCTGAGTCAGACATAATGAGTGTTTTCATTCCGGTGAGATGAGATGACGAGTCAGCATGACTTCTGGGCTTTGAGAGGCGAGATGAGGCTGCTTTAGCACCGTCGGACGGTGAGAGGAGACGCCTCGTGGGCGGACGAACGGACAAACAGATATAAAAACGAGGATGGATGGAAAGATGGTGTCTGAGAGATTCACTCTTACCTCTTTTTTGGATGTTTGCCGCCATTTCGGGGGACTTTTAAGGCGGTTTTGCCAATGTATATCTTTTTCATGGTTTGCCTGTGTTCCTTCCCTCTCATGTGTTTAAAGGGCTTGACCACGAGGAGCCGGCATGTATGTTAGTTTTTCCAAAGGAGACCAGCTAAGTCTGGCCTGTGGAGTTACTGAATGCTCTATCTGTGGAGACCCTGCCAAACAAAGCAAACAGACAGGTTGGTAACTATTAGTAACTACAGGTAGGGATCCTGTTTGAAGGGCAAAGTCGATAATAAAAATGCTGATGTTGCTGACATTTTGCAACGTTTCAATGGCAAGAATCCCAGATAGGTTTGTCCTTGGCAGGAAAAGAAAAGCTTAAAACAGCATTAAACTGCATTAAAGAAAGAAGAGACCACTTGTCTTGGTTAATGCCTTTAAAAAAGGTTAAATTCTCATCATTGGAGCTTTTGTTTGTTTTTCTTTCTCCACTGAGGTCACACTGTGTTGTCTCTAGCAATGAAACATCAGTGAGACATCAGTGGTATATGTCATATAATTACAAATATACAGTCAAAAGCCTCATCAGGGCTGTGTGGCAATAGATTTTGTCAGCAGTCTGGAACACACTTCTGGGCGAGTAATTAAATTACAAAATAAACGTCATCGTAATCAGTTATGGTTATTTTGAAAAATATGTAATTATATTACAGATGCTAATGAAGATGCTGCTAAAAAGCTGAAAATGCAAAAAAAGTGCCATCCTGTTTTTTATTGGTTCCCTTGTTTGAATTTGAACCACCTCTCATCTGCAATTCAAATTATTCACCATGTCTGTAACCAGACAATCAGGTGTATAAAGATAGATAGAAGTATAGATAGTTATGGCAAAGGACAGATGTAACAACCAGGCAGCTAGTCCTTCTTCACCATTTTACAGCATCAGATAATACCCAAATCAACATGGTGTGCTGAATATGTGCTGGTATGTGGTACCAGGCTGGATTTATAGTATTTGAGTTAATCTTTGAGACAAGCACTCAGAGAGGGAAAAAACTACATTACACTTTTTAATGAGAGTCCAATTAAGAAAATCTGCTTTCAGGGCTTTTAAAAGAAATTAAGTCATATGTTTAGGTTTAATAAACTGTATGCGGGTCCTTTCAGGACACAAACTTGCTGGAGGATGAAAGTCCCTTGTGACAGGCCAATATCTGACTTATCAGGAAAAACAAACAACTCTCGCTGGCCCAATGTCTTTATATGTCCAAACACAGAAGACATGAGCTGACACATCTATCCGGTGTGAATGAAAACTGTTTGACAAGGCCTAAAGACTGAGAGCTCCTTGTATAAATATTTCCTCCGTCCTTCCACTATCACACCGATGGTGTCCACAGCACAGGTGCTGCCTTCAGCACGCTGGCAAAGGCTGCATGTTATTAGACGGGACAGCCCGTCAAAGGTTGATCAAAGCTCCTCTGATCCCAGCGCTGAACGGACTGACCATTTATGAGGTAAACGGTGGCAGACTGGATGTGACTGCAGCAGGTTACAGTGTCGTATAGCTCTCGAAACCGTATGCACATGTGTGGAAACCAGATAACACAACGAAACATGTTGATCCTATAGCACCTGTTTGTTGGGAGGTGATTTATACTGTGGGCTGTGGAGGCAGGGAGACATGTACTCCTCCAGATGGTGACAGCTCACCACTGCCACTAGAGCCTTCACTCCAGCTGCTCCCCTCTGAGTCATAGCACACCAGCTAAATGTGTGTGTCTGTGTGTGTGAGAGGGAGATTTGGCAGGTGTGAGCATGTCTTTGTGTACAAATGTGTCAGTTTATACATAGGTGCACCCTTGTTAGCCTGTATGCATATGTGTGTGTTAATGTAGCAGCATCAGCTCTGGCCATTAAATCTCCTTCTTAAAGCGATGTCCCATAAAAGTAAAAAAAAAAAAAGGATGAAACACATCTCCAGCCATGTCAGGTGTCTGCTGTCAAAGCGCCAACACTCACTCCCTCGCTCATTCACTCGCTTGCTTTAGCCGATCCTCACACTGCAGCAAAACCTTAGAAGGGGCTCGTTCAGATGGCGCTGCCTGCCACCCACTCATGCCATGCTGACATTTGAGAGGAGCATTGAAAAGGAGAGGAAGAGGGAGGAGGTAAAGAAGGAGGAGGACATTAAAGTTGTGAAATGGGGAAGAGGAGAAGGCAGGAAGCTTTTTTTTTTTTTTTGGGGGGGGGGGGGGGGGGTAATGTTAGCCAGAGTCATTGCAATTTATCCAAAGAAGTAAAGAGGAAGCAAGAATTGGCAAATTACAAAGAAAAAGCAAAGAGGGTGGGTGGGAAGTCTCTTCTTCCTCTCCTTCCTCCTGCCTTGTTTCTCCTCCTCTGCCTTCCTGATCTACCTTGCAGATAGATTGGCTCTAAGGAAAAGCCCTTATCACAGGCCCAGACCTCAGCATTAGAGTGCGGGGAACCCGAGTGGCTGACTCATCCAGCAGCAGAGGAAGAAGATGATGCTCTTTCTACCCTGTATGCCTTCAGATTAACAGAGGAGCTAGCCTGCAGCAGTCATCCAGTCCCAACACATGTGCAGTATGACTCATTTCACAGAAAAGAAGACATTTCACATTAAGGTGCTATTCTCTGAGTGTGTCTTTGTCGTCTCTATGTCCAGCATTGATCAACTCAGTAAGCAGACACCTACGTAGTTACACACCAACTACCAACATCATTAGCAGCAGCAGGGGATAATGACCTGCTGAAGGGATTTCATGTGTTGCTGATGGCATTCAGCACAGGGGAGTGTGTAATCACAACAACATCCCAAGAGGATTTTGGGATCAGTGGAAGAAGAGGTGATGGAGGCAAACAGTCCCAAATAAGAGCAAAAAATATAAAGTTCTGTGCTTTTCAAACAAAACACAAGACAGAGACTGCAGACCCACAAAATGCTGTAAGCAGACAGACACAGAAAACAGATGAGAAACATAAAATATAATCCCTGAAGGCCAGTTTGAATATCAAGCATGAGTTTTAATAGTTTTTCGTGAACATGCTGAGATAAATGAGCAAATAATCGCCATCAAGGACAGAATCAGGTGATCTGCCAATGAAACAAAATACAGTATGTGGTCATTTGTTTGATAGCAAATTTCCGGTCTCCTAAAATTGAATAATGAATATTAGAAAAACAAGAAATATAACTGTGGACTTCGAATACAGAAAAAAATCAAATAATCTTAAAGTTAATTTAATATTAAAAAACACTTTTTTGTGTCCTCTTCTAACAAAAATAACCTAGGCTTAAAATAAACTAAAATAACACATACATTCTAGGACTAGTTCTTTAAAAGTGGTTTCGATACATTCTGCCCACTAAAAATGCAAGTTAGGAGCAGAAGCACGAAAAGCCTCAAGCCATAAGAGCACTGACACACACACACACACAGAGTGCCCATTACGCACACATACACAAGCACATGCTGTTCTACAAAATACAGCATCAGCCTCCAGACAAGAAATTCATGTTACGGTGCCAGTGAATCCTACTGAGAGCTGTCCTAGCAAAGCCACTGAGACCACGTCTTTCTCCAACCCAGAACACACACATACAAACTCTCTCACCCAAACGTTTCCCAGTGATTACTGTGTTCCAAGTCAGTGGGTCTGAATTGCTTTTGCATTTCAAATTTTCTATAAAGTTGAGTTTAAAAAAAAAAATCCACTCCTGTCCAAGTTCTTTTCGACAAGCTCTTCATATTTTTGGGGGTTCTGACTCATTGGTTGAACAATTCTACTGCTCTAAATAAAACAGGGGACTGCATGTTGTGGCATTTGAGTCGTTTGCAACACAAAAATAAGGCCGGCGTTTGCCAGCCACTACCAAAAGGAGACGGGATGGAAAAGCACAAGCAGCTTTTCAAAAGGGTTCAACTCATTAAAAATAGAACAGACACAAACACACAAGCATGCACACGTACACAAACACAGCCCAGCCGCCCACCATCACAACATATTGTTTACGAGTGGAGCTCGAGTGGACAGGTAGTGATTAGACACAACAAAGGAACAACCTCTGCAAATCTGCAGAGTACTGCGCTGTGTGTGTGTCCATGAGCATTTGCTTCATGCACTTAGGTATACACATATTGAAGGCAGCTAAGATGTACTTACAGGTCCATCCATGACTCTCAAGAGGCCGCCTAAAAAGCTCAGGGATGCATGAATGGAGCTTTTACAAAAAAGGCTATCTTGAGAAAATATAGAAGCAATATAGGACTAACAGCTTTGCAGCCATTAATGCAGCAGCTTAGAAAAAATATGTGTAGTCTGTGACCTCCAGCTCAGATCATCACAGCAAAACAAGCGACAGACATTTGTTAGACAAGCATTTATCTATCCCTCTCAGGCTTCTTAATAAGAAAGTTTAAAGCACTGCTTAGACACATTTTAGAAGTTTTTTTTTCCTCTGAACTCAATACGACAAGGATTACTAGACTTGTGTCTGGTCAAAAGCAATTAAATCTGCTAAAACAACATGGCAAGCAAATATAACAATAGGTTGAACTATCCTTAAACTGTATCTTGAAAATGGTGTGTCCTTTTTAAACTGACAAGTTGGAATTTCAGACTTTCCAGGATCAAGTTCCTACGTAAACAATCCACACATCAAGAGTATTATATACTCCAATTTGTGTCATATACACAGTTATGTCCAACTACCCGTGAATACGTTGCTATGACTTTTATATGGATAAAACAGTAACATATTGTGTTATTATGCTCTGATTTGTTGTACCAAAGTCAGATACCTGTGATTTTCTTATGCTGCGTTTGGCCTTATTTGCCTTTAGCTCTAGCTTATGATGGCTAATGTTAAGCTGGATCCATACTCCGCGAGACAAAGACATTTTTCCCCCCCTGCAGATGTTACGCCCACAAAATGACGTCATTTTTTGTCTCTGACCGCCCGCTGATCCGCACTTTTGTGCACAGGGTCCGGGCC
Organism: Parambassis ranga; assembly: GCF_900634625.1. Taxonomy (NCBI): domain Eukaryota; kingdom Metazoa; phylum Chordata; class Actinopteri; family Ambassidae; genus Parambassis; species Parambassis ranga. The sequence continues at coordinate 3,197,942 of NC_041043.1, read as the reverse complement.
GAACTTTGTCTTTCAAGGCTGTGCGGCAACCATGCTGTGATTGGTCGAAATTTATTGTGGGCGTGATGAAAGTGGAGAAGCGCAAGAGCCTCTCCAGGTATATAGGTAGGTGTATAAACAGCACTGATTCAACAGATACCGGTTTTGCATGATGAGCAATAAAAGAAAGAAAGAAAGGCAAGTAAGGGTGATTTGTCACCAATAACTCCAGACAGCCGTTCACACATACCAGATGGTGACTGTTATTACCATTCTATATACTCCTACATACCCGGGCATAACAGGCTCGTTAACAATGTCTGTATATCTTTGCTATTGTTACTTTTAATGTCGCATCTTCACAGCTCATCACCAGACAGTCTGAAGTATCGCAGGCACATTGGAACACAGTAGATGTGCAAATGTGGTCATAAAGGCACAAACACTGAATCTTTGCTATTGTTACTTTTAATGTCGCATTTTCACAACTCATCGCCGGACATCTCACGCTGTTGCAGGCACCCTCTCTGTATAATGCCCTCTTGCCATGGCACAAGTCCTTGTGGTGTGTTAAAAAACTCAGTAAAGTCTTTCCTTATAGTTTAGTGGGCGGGCCGTATGAGGAGTTCTGCACACACACGTCTCGCGGAGTATGGTACCTCAGTGCGGAAAAGACATTTTTTTTGTATCTCTTACCACCCGTGGAGTGCGTTCTCCGCTCTTTGTCTCGCGGAGTATGGAACAGCCTTTAGCAATCGCAGTTGACTGTAGAAAGACAGATGGTGAAAGTGAGACCAAAACAACTGGATTGCCCCCTGGTGTCTGGCTACATAAACCACACCTCCTCGATGCTAGCTGAAGGGACACATAATACATGTACAGCACCAATCCATCCATCACAGTTATGGTTTATGGATTGTTAGTTTCATTCAAGCTCAGAGTCAACCTCTACTGAGCATACTCTGGTTTTCCAAGATGTTTTTTAAACATAGTATCCGTAAGCTAGATATTTTGGCCTCACTTTTGCACAATGGGCGAAGGCACAGCCGTGTCATCCATGTGCATATGCTATTGATCCACAGTGCTGTCACTTGCTGCCTTTATGTCTTTCCTCCTTTTCTTGTAGTTTTAGATTAGATTAGCGCTCTAGTTGCTATCTAAGCACTGGCTAACATGTATTGTGGTTCCATGTCAATATTTCCCCCTGAAGCAGCTGTCACATGCAGTAAAACTGTTTAGGCTTCATAACTAAGAAGAATAAATCTGACCTGTACAACCTGACTGCTGCTGCTGCTGAAGAGGGCAAAGGGGAGGAGGAATAATGGGGTTGAGCTGATAAGATACAGTTAATGACCCCCAGGGGAGCTGTCAGTGCTTCAGAAGGGAAAGACCCACAGACAGAGTGGGAGAGAGAGGCCGACAGTTCAGACCACACAGAACAGAGGAGGGAGTCTGTCAGAGCAACACTGTCCACTCAGGCAGGCCGGGACTACACTATGTCTCCTCTCCCACACCACTTTTATACAATTACGAGTCCTCTATTGACCTCTCGGCTGCACTGTTGAGCCCAAACAAATATTACCATGCTAGGTTGGTGGATCAGACTTTTTCCAGCACATCCCAAATAGTCCATCACTACTTCATGATTTGTCCTTCCTCTGACCATCACTGCTCCCTGGGAGCCCCTCACAAGCCTCCCTGTTTTAGAGGTGCTTCCACGCAGTCATTTGACCTCAACAATCTGCCTCTTGTTGGAGTCATGCAGTCTTTACACCTGCACATCTCTTCTGTATGCAACATACTCACAATCAGAACCAAGTTATCGACAAATCCAGACACCTGACAAGCCAATTGAAACAGAGTTGTTTGTTTCATACGTTTCAATTTGTATCTAACTTAAATGGATATGCACTTACATTTGCATATCTAGGCAAGCAGGACAGGTAAAAGAATAGGGTTCAGGAAGTAGTTTTAGGACTAACAAAACTACTTTCTTCTCAATAATTGGATGAGAAGACGGATACAAAAGACAACTGATATGAACAAACATGCTACACATTAATTAGACAGCTTTACAGGCGTGGGTGGCTTGCATTAACAGACCCAAGACAAGCATTTGTTTCCCCATTTCCTAAAACATCCTCAAACACAAGAACCCGAACAGGCTGACTGCACTTCCAACATGATTTGTTGCTTGGTTAACATTTACAAAACTACTTGGTTAGGGTTAAAACAGACCTGTTCACATTGTTACAGAGTTCTGCTTTAACCTCGGCCTAAGAATTTAACCACTAACCTGCTAAGCTGACCATTTCCTGGATGTAGCTTTAAACTCAACCAACAGACAGCTGTATCTGTCATCTAACAATGAATAAGTATGTTTCCAAAAATAACCTTTGAAAGGAAAACTGAATAAATCAGTGGATAAACACAACACAGATGCTTTGATTCAGGACACACAGGGTCACTGAATGGTTTAATGAGTATAAAATGAGTCGGTCACCAAACCTCAGACCAGCTCAACACCTGGTACATCATGTGTTTGATAGCGTTCTCCATCACCATCATTAAAACACAAAGTAAAGGAGGAGCTATTTATAGCATTGATGCTAATGAGCATTCAAGCTGCTAGGGGAGCTTTTTATGGTGCCTTTTTTTCCTACCTTTGTACTCCTATCATATAGATGGATACAGAGTAGGCCACAAAAGATTATAGTTGAGCCTCTGAAAACCTAGGAAGCATACAAAAATGGTTCCTGAAACTCAAGAAATAAAGAAATCTATTGATGGCAAAGACAAATGTCCACAAAGAAATATTATTTAGGAAGAGTAACTGTAAAGGCTACATTGTTATTAACAACACTTGTGTAATTCCATACTATAGCTTAATATTGCTATTAAATATCATAGTTTAAATAATTAGCTTAACCCCCTAGTAAGGACATATTATTCTATTATCTCAATCAGCATCCTAAAAAATCTCAAGTTAAGTCAAACTTTTGTTTCCACCCAAGGATGCCAATCCATCACCACTCTGCTCGACAGCAGTATAATAATTTCATTCATTTTTGGGCTGTCAATCATCCTGAAAGTGCAGCTGTCGCTTCTCTAAAAGGCATCAATCTCATTTTTAAATGCTTCAAATTGCTAAACATGAGCTAATTTTTAAAGAAACTTTAAATCTGTTTGTCCAACCAAGGTCTCTCTTTCTCTCTCTGCACTGGAGCTCCACTGCTCCCAAGGGTCGCCATGTAAAATTTACATCTCCATCTCTGCCACAGGGCCCCGACGCAGGAGCCCGGCCAAGGGAGCGTTAGAGAGAAAAAGTGAGAGAGATTTCAGGACATTTCATCATTTAGTCTAGAAGGCATTTTGGAGATGAGGTGTGGGGGAGGAGGTGGGGTTCTTTGGTTGTAGGGGGAAAGACTCACAGGTTGGTCTGGCTCCTCGCTTAACCTCATCACGACTTCTACAGGTGACCTTGTTTCCCATGCAAAGAGCAAGGAGGAAAAAAGGGTCCCCCCCTCTTATCTGTGCAGAGCTGCTGTAATTCAATTAAAGCTATAACACAGAGGTGAGAACAGTTGATGCCTCATATTAGAGAAACACCCTGACAAGATTAATTACCCCTCATCGGCTGGTAAAACGGCTTTTAAACTGTAATCTGCCTAAAGTCATAATAATACCATCAGTAATCGAAGACAAAAGAGAAAGCTTGGGATCTATTTCCATCTGTGCCGGATTAATAATGGTTCATTAGTAATAATATTAATTAAGTCTACTGTAGGACAGTGAGGTAAAAAGAGGTAAAGCGAGACAGGGAGAGGAAGGAGCTCCTGCAGCTCGTCATGTTTCCTTTGCAGCTTTAATTCCTGTGTAATGCAACTTTAATCAGAAAAGTGGGGGAGCACTTGTCATTTTGTAATGAGCTCATTAAAACCTGTTTACGCAGGAATCAGTTCAGTTATCACACAGGTCTATGTTAACATCTGAGGCTTATTTAAACACATAAAAATCAGAGATGGTGGAAAAGCAGCATGTAGAGTTATTAATCAGGTGCATTCCGACAGGTGACAGTCCAAAAATCACACAGAAACACATGAGTGGTGGATGGATGTTTTTACAACCGCCACACGTTTTAGACTAATTACAAAAATCTTTCCTCATTGATCTTTACACTAACGCCTCATTCACCGCAATGAAGAGATTCTATGCATACGACCATCAGCATTGTTCCTGCAAAAACACACACACAAAAAACAGCCTTTATCTTTGACAAACTATCAGAAAAGAGAGCTCCGCATCAGCGCACAGAGACCACAAACTGACACTGCAAGTGCAGCCACATCACATACAGATGAGCACATAAACACACGCACACAATCAAGCCAGCTTTGTAATCCAAATCAAAGATGCAAACGGTGAGCAGTACCTTCCGCTCAGGCAGAGCTTCATCCTGGAAGACCGAGAGATAAAAATCCTGCTGCCTGTGCCTCGCCGGGGATGGAGGAAAACCCCCCTCTATATGCAATCTGGATTGGCTTACCCAGCTCTCCCTTAATGCTCAGAGAAATCCCAGCACATGCACACCCCACCAACACCACCTCACCACTGATGCTGCCGCCACCAACACCACGCCACTCCAACAGCAGCAGCAGCAGCAGAGCCAGGACGAAAGACAGAGCGAGAGAGACTGTGCAAGAGTAGAAAGAGAGGAAGAGTGGGAGGGAAGGAGCTTAAAGGAAGAAGACAGGGAGAACGTGGGGGCGTGATGATGGAGCGCTGAAAGATATGGGCAGGAAAGGAGAGGGAGAAAGAGAGAGAGTGAGAAAGGGGGAAGCTTACCTGATAGTGTCCATGTTGTCCATCTCATCATCAGGCACCTAAAGAAAATGACATGACATGTTAGTAAAGGGGGGCGACCCATCAAACTGGCCCAGGAGCGGCCAAGTAGAGCATCACTGCGTCCAAAGGAAAGACATAAATATTCAGCAGGCACACTGTTTTTGTTTATGCCCTCCCTTTTCTCATCCTCCCCCTCCACCTCTTCCCCTTCCTCTCCTGCTCGTGAGAAAGCCCAAGCAACGCTTATCAGACTGCAACCCGGATGTCTACATCTGCGCTTACTCGAGGTGAGAAGAGAACAATCATATCATACCAAGAGTGTGAGAGTGAGAAAGAGAGGGGAAGGAAAGAGGGGAGGGGGAGGGAGGCAGAGTGGAAACCTCCATTGCAGCCAGACTGCAGATACATGGCAAGCCCCCCCATGAGGGATACTGGCAGCGACTCAGTATCTCTGAGGTGCTGAATTGAAAAGAAGGGGAATATAGAAAGGAGGAGAAAGGGGGAGGTGAGGGAACAGGTGGTTCAATCTGTTGAATCTTACATCTCAAGTCCCAGGCTGTTAGAGAGAATACGTTTTATACCACTCTGCTGGTGCCCCTTTTTCTGAGAGCCATGAATTATACATCATCTTGAGAATATTCCCCCAGAATTTTCATTCAGATTTAGGACGCAGGCCCGATCGAGTGTGGCATCTGTGCTGCCACGTTATCACACTTTATGATTTGGTCAATGCTGGAAAGTAACTGTGTGTACTTAAAGGATGGGCTTGCACTTGTTTGCCTGTTGTTAAGGATTATTTGATCTCCAGAGTCAGTGGGAAAACATGACTGAAGCTTGGGGGAGATGATCAGTGAATTTGGTTTGCATGTTCAGCAGGCGCACAGCAGAAGGTCGAGCGCCTGCAAAGAATGTGTCGTTTCTGCGCTCGCATGAGTACAAGGACTTGTGTGAGGAGACGAAAGTTTGCAGAGACACACTCACACACTGCACTGAGACGAACACCAACAGGCTCACATGCCTGCCTCTCAGCCCCCACACCACCCACCTTTTTTCAAGCAGTTGCTAAGGTGACGGCAAAGGCTGAATTTTAATCAGACAATAAATTACGGCAATGTGATCTTCTTCTTTATTAGTAAATGGCAGTGCTGCTGATTTTGAATAAGTATATTTGGGGTATGAGGAGAAACACTGATCGATTGTCAGAGACGCTTTACATTATGCAGGGAATGTGACACATGAGCTGAACTTGTATGCTTTCTACTGAGTGATGTGCAGTTTGAAACAAGATAACCACAGACACATGGATTACCATCTACTGCTGAGATTAATGCCATGCTGAGATTGCAAATACACTCACTTCTGATGCAATTATTGCTGATTGAGCCTTCAGGCCTGTCTTTGTGAGACATGCACACGGTTGCTATAAGTCTGTGGAAACACCAGTTGCTATTCCAGAAGAAAACCGACTTTTAAACAGGTTCTCTGCTTCCACAGCCATTTTAACAAGGTTATGTCTCAAGCCGAGTAAATGATGGATGTCACAAAACAAATTCGAGTGAGTGGGCTGATTCAGTAAATGACTGCATTGTTCAGTTCAGATTGTTTGTGTGGAGGAGTTGCTGATGGGTAGAATGCTAATGAGCATACCTAGGCCTGCTAAATGGTCAGCGTGGAGCAGCGCTCCTGCGTGGACTCACAGATACATCATCATCTACCTGAACTGGTCGATCAGCTGAGGGGTAGCATGTCTGTGTGCAACAGCAAAAGAAATTAGATTGCAATAATTCATACTTCAAGTGTTTCACCCTTTGAATCAATATTTGTTCTCCCAGAAAAAACTCATTTTTTTGTCCACTTGGGGGCAACAAGCTGTTAATAGTGAGATATGTGTAATCACATGTTACTGTAGAGTTTAAACACCCAGGAGATCTGGGGTCATTTTAGCATTCATTTAGAGCCACCTGATGATTGTACTGTCAGTCCCATCACTACCCATCACTTTGCAGAGAGCTTTTTTTGCTGGAAACAGCTGCCTGCTAGATCATGCCTATAATTAAATAAAGAGGAAACTGCTCGTTAAAGTTTGTTGAAGATTTGTTATATCAGTGTATTATGTTATGTTAAAAATGCACACAATACGTTTATGCAAATAATAATACACTTTAAAACCATTTACATTTCTTAATGTTCTTATAGCTATTAGAAAGTAAACATAGTGGAGCAAAGTGAAGTTAGAACTAGATATTAGAACAGTTAAGAGTGGGAGGACAATAAATACATGTATGCATATACCCATGTTCATTATGTTGCTGCTGCATATATCTTTACAATAAAACCCTGCAGATTACATCAGACAAAAGAGACTGTAACTGTGATTTTCTCTCTTTTGCTGCACCTCTATACACTCTGAATAATAGAGCAGAAAGGCCCTCAGAAATAGCTCACTCAAATCATAGAACAACTTTATTTATTCAGACATTACTTCAAACTCAGAGAAACAATTTCCGCTCCAATCATAACATATGTTTAGAGGCCTGGCTTTGATTAAAGACTGGGACGATTTTCATCACTCACCATGTTGATGCCCTTGGGCAGAGAGGCAGATCGGTTGGGGTATCGGGGGAAGTCACCATAAAATTCAGGAAAGGGAGGCTTCATCTCAAATCCTTGACAGAACTCTGGTGGAGGTGGAATCACGTTGTCGTCGTCTATTTCCAGCTGTGGTGGCGTCTCTGCATTTATCTCCGGGCCTTGTGGCTCGTCATTCTTCCTCACAGTGTCAATATCAGTCTCCAAATATGTTTTCTGTGCTACATCAGAGGGATCTGGAGCCTTCGGGTCAAATAAAGTGCCCGGATGCTGATTGGCCATTGAGTGGGGCAGCCTGGGGCTCACCACTTGGATCTGGTCTTCCGGCTGATCTGGATTTGTGGAGGAGGAGCCAGAAGGAGACACTGGTCTTCCAAAAGCCTGCAGGCTGTTTGGGTCAAACACGTTGGATGTCACCTCATCCAGGAACTGGGAAAACTTAACTTTGGCTTCACTCTTCTCCTCCAGCGTCCACTGTAATTTTTTACCACTGTTGTGGGTATGTGCAGAGCCCCTCCCCTGACCCAGCCCGCCCCTCTCCGGCCATACATGGAGTTTGTTGTTATGATATTTGCCTCCTCCCTGCTCCGCCTGCGGATGAGCTCTTCCATGAGGCCTGCTGGGAGCGCACACTGCAAGCTTCTTCCACCTTCTCTCATCTCTACATCGGGCTTGAAAAGCTTCCCGACTCTGCTTCTTGATGGAGCTGTGCAGGACACAAGTCACTCCAGAGCTCCAGCTGCACACGCTACCAGTGCCCACACTGCTGCTCTGGCTGCCTCCCAGGCTGCTGGCCGCACTGGGGCTGGATTGCTGGCTAGGGGAGGACTGGTTAGATAATGGGCCAATCAGCTCCTCCAGCCATATCTGATCACTGTTGTCCCAAGACCTGGAGAATGGTTGATCATGATTTACTGTGTCTCTTTGGGAGATGACACAGGTCGTGCTGCTTGTCCCATCCATAGCTTGACTCTGGTCTGTCTGGATGTCTCCTCTCTCTAATTGTTACAAATGGCAGATAACACATGGTCCAATGGATAGCTCTAATTTTAAAGAGTTCTACCCCAATCCTGTGTCATTATTATGCAAGCCTGACCTAAAAGTGGTCCAATACATTTCACTCTAGGCTGAACAGATGGCCTCCTTCAGTGCCAGGATAACCCCCTGCTATGTCAGGAAAGGACATCCACATTCTGAGGCCAAAGTCAAAGACGGTGAGAATTACAGCTCCTTTGCTGTTAATCTGCAGAAGCTTCGGGTTTGGGTTTAATGAGGGAATTTTCATACAATCAGCAAGTGTCTTTGCTAGTTGAGCAGTGCTTACTCCGAGGGTGCTGTTCTTAATTAGACTGTCTATTGATAGCAGAGCAGGCAAAGCTTTTTCAGCTTTTTCCAGGTCAGTGGTCATAGAAGAGCATTGATTCAACAGAGCACATGGCAACTGACACATACACAGCCTAATGGACGGGCATGTTGAGCATTGGATTACATTAATCTCATTATCAGTATCTCTCATTAAAAAAAATGGTGCTTGTAAAAAAAAAACGCATAGCAATAATGACACTGTCTTAATGAGTTCCTATTACACTGCAGTGGTAAATGAATACTAAACTTTGATTGGTCAGTCATTGCAGTCTGCAAAGTGTTTTTTCCTGTAGAGCACTTCACTGCTATGCAGAACTGACTGTTGCTGTGAATGCTGTTTAGGTCAACGGTGATCACATGACATCAGCAAAAGAAGTCAGCTAAATCTGGTTTTTAATCAACGTTTGTAGAACAAAGCTGCCATGTCATGAGCAGGACAGAACACAACAATCTGGCCATTGACCTGAGCCCCTGATCATCAGCATCACCCTGGCAAAATTTGCCCTCTATCCTCACACACTGTTTATGACATTTGTCCTCTGACAACCAGGCACACAAAAAGTCAACACTGCATATCTGATCCAAAAGATTATCATGCAAATAATCATCAAGCAGAAATCATGCAACAGATGATATTTATGCTATAGCATTGTCAGGCCAACGTAAATGCTTCAATGTCCAAGTGCCATAGAAATAAATGGGGGCTGCTGGGCAAACCATAAAATACAGATTTCGAAAAGAAGCAACAACGACTCTGTATAGCGAAAGATTCTGCACCTTTTTTTTTTACAAAGTGGATCATTAATCCATTACTCAGCAAGACGCCTAAGCTCCAAGCTTGGTATTGATCATTTCAGTCTAACTCCTATGAAGAAAGTGAAGTGTTTCCCACAAAAATCTAATTATTACTTCAAATTAAATACTGAATACAAAGACATCAAGTTCATACACATACAGCAAAGCATACGGTCATGAACGTGTTGTCCATGACTGGATTTCATTTTCATGTCTCACATTCTGTGCAGTTCCTGCATCTTCTTTCATATTCTAAATGTAATCATTTCCTGATACGAATGCAATCTGTATGGTGAGGACAGCTTTCCCATACTGAAGCGTGTATTCATATGGGCATACTGTAGCTGTAATGTTCATCAATATTCAGGGGGTTACATAACCACATCAATAACACCTCTGTTTGTGCATGGGAGGAGAGTAAAGAGATTGAGAGTGAGTGGCAACAGTTTGACAGGAAATATAATATCACATACACACAGACAGGGGCTGCATGACAAACTAATACAATGTTATTTTGTGTAAAACTGGGCAGTGTACAAAGGACATGGGAAATACCACCAAGTGCAGTTTTCAGAATTTGCTCCTCCGATCTTCGTCTCATTGTGATGTCATTTGATGTCTAAGCAGACTTCCAACTAGTCCTACCCACTTTCCCTAATAAATCACCTTGGACTGTACTGTACTATCTTGTCATGTAGCAGCCAGACTGTTTTTGTCTCCAGGGGTATCATTAGCGAAGCATCTGACGTGCAGTTAAAGCCAGGACTGTGGTGGCCTGCTGTGTCCATACGTTGCCTCAGACATGGGCCCCACACCCTGCCTGCCACTACAGCCCATCTAACTCACCCAGGGGACCACCCTGTCTGGGCCCATGGAGGAATACCAAGCATTCAGCACTGACATATATCTCTATATCATTTTCTTTCTGCTCTATCCCTCTTTCTTCAGGCTCTCTCAATTGTGCTGCCATTTCTCACCATTTCCAGACTTTCCAGACAGGCTCAGGTCTCCTCTATGATGAATGTCTTTAATAATCTCTTTTCAATCTCAGGAGGAGGAGAGGGGTGGGAGCCAATTTAGAACTATCGCCCTGATGGGAGAGACTGTCAGCCCATGGCTGCCCAGAGGTAATGGTGCTGAAATGGATTCCTGCTACAAGCACATAGGTGGAGATAATTGGTGATGCTTGCTTGCTCAGTGGTTGCACTCTGCTTTCCCTCACTGGCTAGTTGTGTCCCTGCTTGGCTGGCTGGGGCTGAGCCTCTGCAGGGGACACATTCTGCATCCCTCTGTAATCCTGCAGAGCAGACTAAATGCCACAGCTGATCAGCTCTGGCCATGAAGTAGTATGGCTGTGTGCCGCTCAGCTGTTACTATGGCAGTGTGTCTTGCCTCTGCTCAGCCTGTCTTCCCATCAAATCAGACTGTTCACCCATCTGTCCACACAGCCTCATGCTAAACACTGGCTGGACAGGAAGCCAGTGTGCCGCTACTCAACATGTGTCAACAAAAAAAACGTATTAAAGATGGCAAATACAAGGCCATTTATGCAGGAACAAAGAAAAGTAAAAAAAAAAGTTTTTCCACAGCTTGTGTGGGAGCACAGGGAACCTAAAAGGTAAAGCTACATGCTATCAGGAAAGATCACCACCTGCCCTGGCTTTTCACAACAACAGCAGCGATTGATTTCAGAATTTTCAGAGAATCACTTAACCTGTTTCCATTTTAACATCTGCATATTGGATATTCTGACTAAGAAGAGTGCCTTGTACTTTAGCCAAGCCAGTCAATACTAAGAGGTGCAATCGTGAAAGGCCACAACAAGGAAACAGCGTGTTGATGTAGCATCCGTCTCATGCAGAGATCCTCATCAATGCCTCCAGACTTGTGGGGTCGTTTTCAGAGAACTACCACTGTGCAATAAAATGAGAATGGGCTAAACTGAATAAGGACCAGCTTATTCTGGAGGTGTAGAGTTGTGTCCCTGCAGAACACACAGAATTGTCTGCAATAACATGAAGCAGACTACAATTACGCATGTGCATAATGCATACCATGAGGGCAATGAGCACCTAACAGCCAGTCTGTCACAGACGAACACATCCTATAGTTGTCCTACATCCTACAGCTCTGTGCCTGATCAAAGACTTCAGAAGTGCAAATAGACTCTCCATATGTGAATACTGTAGATTTACAGTATCTCTATCTGCTGCTTTAATTCATGTGTGTTTGATGTGTATGTTCTATGGATGATGTTTCTATAAGGATGTGCTACTGAGGAAAGGGACCAGCTGACCTCAATACATGTCATTATGATACCATACCAGTCCTCTGTCAACAGAGCCTGTCATATCACTGTGTGTGTATGTGTGTGTGTGTGTGTGTGTGTATGTGTGTGTGTGTGTTTCACCCGCTCAGTCACACAGCAAATGGTGACTGTAGCTTCGTGCAGCAGATTCACTGAGATGTGATCACAAGTGCTGAAAGTCTTCACGATTGAACAGACGAAGAAACAGGCGCCACCTGCAGAAGAACCCAAACTTCATCAACAGGAATTCACAACAGAAATCATCAAGCTATTTTGTTACTAGTACTTTACAAGTACGACCATCAAGTGCTTTATGTGAGTATTTCAGAAAGTTGTGGCATTACAGAACCTAGATTAGGTTCTATTATTTAAAAAATTGTGAGAGATTACATTAATGTTTAATCAAATTCTTTGTTTTAAATGCATGTTTGTATGTCTGTATCTGGCCAATACTGGTATTTTACTGATGATGAGGAGGGCATAGTTTCCTATGAATCTTTGTTTTTAATTTTTCTAGAAAAGACAAAACAAATATGCAGACAAACTGCACTAGGCCATTTCCTAGTAATTAAAACAATACATCTACTACTTAGAGACCCAACACATAGAATTTCCTTCTTATTAGCAATGTAAGCCACATAATGCAGGATTACTTGTCTTTGTCATATTTGGAGCAGCTCAAATATTATAGTATAAGTCTTATCTGTAAAAGCATGGCCAGCACACAGAGGACATTGGAAAAGGATCTTGTTCACAGGTATAACTTGAAGCCTCCTCACACTCTCGCTATCACACATTTAATTGTTTCATTCCGTCTTCCCTGGGTTCTTCACTGCACATGTTTCCAGTCTGTCCAGTAACACTAATAAAAAGTTTTAAAACATTCTGTGGTTTCTGGAAAATGCAAGACAAAACCATGAACAATGTTTGTCAAATTAGGGCATTTGAATTGAGTTTGTTTAGTTTAGCTGTTTCCAGCTGACACTGCCATCAAGCCAGACATCACTGCAGCTAAAAACAACTTTAGCAATTGATAAAGCCTCTGTAGAACCATGTCAAAGCTGCACCTTATTACATAAATATTAATTTTCTAATGATGTTTCATAAATGTTTCCAGGATATCCGGTAACAGCATCAAACACTCAACAGAGTGATCCTGGTCCAAATAAATTACTTTCAGAAAACATTCTGAAACACCAACCAAGAAAACATATTTAGAGCAAATTGCTTGTCAAGAAGATAAATGCAGCAGCAGAGAATGAGAGTGCTGTTTCCACGGTTATTTTTTTTTCGGTAACTTTTCTTGTGGCATTCACAAACATAGCATGCATGCTCACACGCACGCACACACACACAGTAAAGGGTGCCAATTATAGTAACTGTGTGATGAGGTTTCTCATACTGAGCCCCATGCTACCTTTGCCTCTAATCCTTTGTTATTAATTATATCTTCAACAAGCCTACACAGTTCTTGTAGTGTCAGCACTGTGTATCCATGGCAACAGCCAGTTGGTCCCAGCTCTCAGGGATGCACACACGCTCTGCTGCCTGAGAAAAACCGTGCCTCACTGCAAAGATGCTCCTCTGACAAGACGAAGAACTCAACTGTAGAAAAATATAATAATTTAAACGAATCTTGTCACTACTCCACAGGATTGTAGTGACCACACTGATAGAAAGCCTTCCAACAACTAAAAGAGTCGCAATAATCAGCACCATTGGAGTGGTTGAACTATCAATCAATTGTACATTTGCTAAAGTATTTCTGGATTATGCCATTTCAAAGGATCATACATTTAGCTAGTTACAGTACTGTACACTTGATTTACTTTGAAAAATATGCTGATGATGATTCATTCTTATTCATACTTATTGAATAAATTAGTCAACATTACATTGTTGCTGAGTACACTAAGCATTAATGTTACTTACAAACTGGTCAATATAATACATGAATAGTTTTCTGTATTTCATGCCATGTCTATATTTTGCTAAAAACATTTACTGGAAATGTTTTTCTTTTATTATAGAAGATCATTTTGAGCTGATTTAGGTCTAATAATTTGCTGTCACCTCAGTCTGAGATTCTTCCACTGCCCTGTTCTTTAGATGGTAAAGATGAAGATGGTTAAACCAGCATAAACAATTAATTCTGCCCGACTCTTTCACCAAAGAGTCGGCAAACCAAATACCAGCACTTCCTTATAACAGTTTGAAAAAACATCTCGATGGGCTCCATTCTTAAATAGATAAAGATGAGATCTTGTTGCTTATCATATGATGGAAAATGTGTGTTCTTGCCTGTCAAAGATGCTGTGGTCCTCCACTTCTGTGTCTTAAGTCGTCTGCTGCACCGTGCATCCATCAACAAGCATACTCCTGCGTATGCTTGTTGATGGATGCACGGTGCAGCAGACAATATTTCATAAGGAATTATGAAATATCACCAATTAGAATACTATTAAATAATTTAATTACAGAAATATAACATTACTATGGCCTGTGTTGAGTAGTTTTAGCACAAAAACATGTAACTTTCTTTCTGCTTTAGCCAGAGTGTCTGTAGCACGATCACTGACCTTTGCTGGACTGAACACCTACTGCTGAGATACAGGTTTTGAGATATATGTTCAACACTGACACCTTGTTCAAACATTCTTACGATAAAACAGACAGACAAGCCAAAAGAAAAAGTTTTGTCGCAAGATCTGCCAATAAAGTTTTTAGCTAGCTAATCTTCGTAAGGCTAAATCAGGCTAATAGCTGTTTATATAGCTCATGATAGCAAAAAACTATTAAAGACTCGAATGTGACAGATACAATTTAAATCCAGACTTCACCTCAAAAACTCAGTATTATTAAACGACGCAGTTATCCACAAGACATTTATATGACACACTGCAGCTTTAGCGTGCTGTCTTTGAACTACATTGTACTAGGCTACCTGTTAGTCGCGCTGCATTGTGGGTAATGGAAAAGAACACAGAAACACTTGAAACTGACCAGTAAGTGTACAAAATATGTCTGCACAATATACTTCATACTGTGATTTAAATGAAGAGGGATAAACTTCTGATATTCTAATATATCTTGAACTGTTGATTGGTTCATTAACTTTCAATTAGACCTAATGTTTCTGTGAGACCAGAGTGATTTGCATCTTATTGTTTCTTTGCACTTGGCAGGGATATTTATGGGACGAGTGGGAGTTCAGTGGTAACAAAAGGAGGAATCTCACAAAACATAGCTGCCCCTGTATAAAAAGTAGTTTAAAATAGTTCACCTGAAGCAGTAACACGCGGCTCATACTCTCAGCAACTTGTTCAATATGATATTTATGCAGGAATTCTATTTTTTAACACATTTACTTTGGTAAAGCATCTAAAATATTTCAAATAAAGTTTTGTGTGCAATCTATGACTTTTCTTCCTTTCTGGTAAATCCTATTATAGTTAACCAGGAGTGCCCCCTTGTGGCTTCTTTTATGTTGTACATGTAAGATGAGAGTGTCCCCTCAGCAGAGGATGCACAGACTCTGAGGAACATGGAGTTTTAATGACAGAGCAGATCTGCCCAGAGATAAGCTGCAGACCTGACCTCGACGATTTTACTTTCAGGAGGAAGTGAGTCCTTGCTAAACATGAGGCCACAGGAAAAACAAGTAACAGTAGGAGCACAGAGCGAAGCAAAAAAAAAAGCTAAAACATCACCTACTGGTGAGACAGACACATTCAGAAAGAGGAGACAAGTAGAACTGTAAACAAATAAAATTAAACACTGCTGTTAGATGAAACGAAAGTAGCATGTATATGTTGGGTAGATGCATTTAGTTACATTACACAGCCTGCACCTACATTGCTCTATTTATGAAACTACCTGCATTGATGGTAAAAATGCCACAATATGAGCTCAATTAAAACACAGAGAAACATTAGCAGCATTTTATAAGTGCGTGGAGCTGCGTAAAAAATAATATCTACAATCATGTAAGTCCTATATAAAGAGTGTAGTTACAGTTTGTAGCACAAAGTGTAAACAACCAGCAGAATATAAGTATAAAAAATAAGAAAAATAGAAAATGTTGTGTCTCAACAGCAAAAACAGCATCAGTGCTCCTTGTAAGCAACTACCCTGATAAACCCTGATAAATATCCCTTTTAAAATGCATGAGACATACACATGGACTTTTACCAAGCCTAACTACTACAAGACACATTCTCACCGTGTACATACACAATCAACAGCCAAAAACGCCAGATAAATAAGTTAAGAAATGTTCTTATAGTATAAAAGTGTAAAACTGTGTTATTCCTCATACAGGAAACCTTCCAAACGTTTAACTGGTAATGATACAAAGCATCGACAGGGTCTATGAAGTGTAACAGTGTAAGGCACCGATTGTGAACCGCCCATGTATTACCTATTGATTACATACATTCTTAAGATTATGTTTAATAGCACATTTTCTTAAAAAAATAATTTAATCTGAAGCACATCTCCTATGATGTAGTGTGTATTTTTTTTACTTCACTCCTGATCATCCTGTTTTGCTGGCTGCTCAATGAGTTTTCCTTTGTGGTACTTTTGTCCGATTCCATAGGGCACATGTGCGGATATGGTCCCCAGCTCCTTGGCGCCCTCGATGTGGAACATCTGGTCATCAAAGAAGATGTGCGGCTTGATCTTCTGCAGCAGTGGCCCTTTAGGAGCCCCTGCCAAGAAGAGAGCCTCGTCAATCTCTAGCCCCCAGCTGCGGAGGGTCTTGAGGACGCGAGCCCCAGAGCTGGCGGCGCTGCGGGCTGTGACCAGGAAGGTTCGGATGGGACAGTTCATGCGCTCATTCTTGGCATAGAATTTTCGCTGGAGCTTTCCCAGAGCCTCCAGGAAACACTTCAAGGGGCCCTGAAAAAAGTCACAGAATCATACTTACAATTTGAATTAGGTCTCAATCTGAGGATTCAATAGTGGGCTTGATGGTACATGTGTCCACTGTTTATTTAATGTGTCTCTCAACTGTAAAAGAAGCCATTGTCTAATAATGCCATTGATTTTCCATTGACTATATATGGAGAATAAGTTAAACACACACAGGGAGAAAAATGACATCTCGCTTGGCTTATATCATATTACAGCTAGCCAGGCAGGTTCCTAAAACCTGCAGACACTTCCTACAGCCTGACAAACCCCTGATAACACATGAAAAGGGTTGAGTGAACTTATATAAAGCATTCCCTACAAAATATTCAGTCAGTTTGTTTGTGAAACAGCAATTCGGCCACCATAACACAATAAAAATATATGCTAATAATCTGTGGGAGGAGCTCAGAGATCAGTGTAAGACACAATACAGCTGAATTAGAGTAACATATATATTAAAAAGTGATGATGCAAATAGAAGCATCTGTTTACCTGAGCAAGAGGTTTGTTCTCAAACTGCTTCTCGTGCTCAAAGAAGGTGTCCAGGCCGTGCTGCTTCACAATGATCTCCGATTCATCTGAGAAGAGGACGGCGTCACCATCAAAAGCCACCCTCAGCTGAGTGTCACTCAGCTCACTCTCAGTTTCTGGCATAAACATAGTGGCTGCAGCAATTCCTGGTAGAACAGAAAAAAGATTTTTCAGTTTTTCCACCACTTATGGGTGGGGCTGCAGGAAAGCTCAAAGTTGCTCTATGAATACTTGAGTGGTTTAAAGATTTCACAGTTCTTTTTTATACAGGAGCAATATGGTCACAGTAAAAAGCCTGGCTTATCAATGGATTTGTCTAAATATCTGGGTATTTATGCTAATTTTATTGGATGACAGGGAGCCATAAATCACATGCTGTCTTCTTGCAGCTCAGTGTGCGGTTGAGAAAGCATGAATGAGTCACACACAGCATGTAAGTATACACAAAAACATCTCCAGGCAGCTAAAGAAGCCAATATTGTTCTGTAATATGCTGTAGATTATATAACAAAACGGAAAATGGAAAATGTTGCCCATCATGCCACAGCAGCATGACTTACCCTCCTCTATGGCCTCGGTGACTTTCTCTGGATCCTTAGAGAGGTAAAGGTTTGTCATGTAGGCCTTCAGGTAACCTGTGGGACTTTTCCCTCCTGTCATACAGAACCTCTCAATGGTCAGATCTGAAAGAATATAAGCACAGTGGAAATCTCAATTTAAATTTAACTTGTCTTTTTTGTTCTAGTGTGTAATTATGAGACTGAGTACTGGGTGAGCCTAACGCTAAACTAATGTTTGGTTTAGGACGGAGTATACCATAGTGATTAATGCTGTTTATGAGACGCACTCCAACTTGGGCATGGTTGTTTGTCATTAAGACGATGTCAAACAGCTCTTCGCTGTCTGGGTAAAGCTTCCTCAGTCGGGAGTTAACATTCATCAGTGCCTGAGAAATAAAGAGAGAGAGAACACAATGCTTTAAAGCCAGGATATTGAGTCAGAGTGTTCCATGTGAGGTTAAGACAGATGTATTACAACACTGTTTGCACACTCTTCTTTCAGTTTAAACATTTACTGTAAACAAGCATAGCAAGGCATTAAACAGATACAGAGCAATGTAGTAGGGTTATTTGTATAGATATTCATTGTGCTGATGATTAGCAGATTAATTGTCAGTAAAAAAAAAATATGAGTCACTAGTAAAATATACAGAGCTTAAAGACACATAAGTCTGCAGCTCAGTTACAGAAACCGATGCACCTCCCTGTTGTTTTTGATATACAAAAATTTATGTTTAAGGAAATCAGACCGGCAATACTAAATATGACTGGTGAGTACTGCACTGACTGACTCTGACTCTGCTTCTTCTGATGGTGCTAAAATGTTTATTTAGGAACAAAAAAAACATTCTGATGTGTTGAACACATAGAAATTGGCTGCCAACATGATAAGGAAAAATATACAACAAAAGTAGACAAATGCTGTGTCCATATATTCAATTTGCATTCAATTAGCCTATAGGTGGGATTATTATTATTTTTCCCCTTCCTCTACACAGCTCATTAAAGCTGACCTGAAAACATGTAAATATTTGGGAACATATCGCACTCAACGAATCCATTGTATGGGAAGTTGTTGGACACAAATAAATAACTGACCAGTTTTGGTGAACCTGAAATACTTCCACAAACCAACACAACACATGATGTTATTGTTCTGAACTGTTCAGAACTGTTTTATTTTGAAAGGTTGCCAATAGTGTCAGTTACCAGCTGCAGGTCTACAACACTCATTATAAATGTGTAAATAGCTGTATAATAGCCTATTAATGCTTTACAGTAACACTAGCAGTGCTAAATACATATGGGAGTGGTTTGAAGAACACATCTTTGGCTTCTGTCAAAGTGATGCCAGTTGATGTTATTTCAGAGCCTGTGTGACAGCATTACAACAGGCAGTTGTTGGATTTCAAGGCAATAAAGAGCTAAAGTGAGGTCTCGACATTATTAGAAATATCTTATTTTGTCTTTCTGCTTTGTAATGTGTGCTTTTTGGTGGAGAGGCCTAACACTATGTTACCATAGTAGTTACTGACATTTGAAACATTTTCATTTAAGTGCCAAAAACCTGCTTTAACAGCACACCAGGGTGTGGCCTCAGGTGCACCACGCCTTTAAGTGTAGCTGACAGTGGGCCTGAGAATTGTGCATGTTTCCATGTTAGATAGACTATATATGTCCTCATAGTGCTTGTAGTATATGTAGTGCATTTCTGGTACCACACCCTTCAATCACCCTGCACAGACCTGCAGCATTTCTACAGTACCTTGACAAAAGGGAATGAAGGTCCTGGCTTCAGAGGCTCGTTTTCATGCTCCAGTTGAAAAGCTACGTACTTCTCCACTCCCTGCTCCTCATAGATCTTCCTCTCTGCCACCATGTTGAAGAGGGTGCGAGAGGACACGGCGATGGTGACAGCATTCTGGGGTTTAGGCTGAAGCAATGTAGAGTAAAACGTCAATATAAAGTATAAAAAAGGTACATTTGGTAGCCAGCAACAGGCACAACTGTATGGACAGCCCAACGCAAAAACGTCAGTGTCAGTTAATTACTTACAGGTCTCGGTTTTTTAGTTTTGAGGTTGTCAAAAAAGGCTTTGGCCGCAGCCCAGTCCTTTTCTTCTGCGTTCTCAGCAGACGCTGCTGACTCGCTGGGTTTAATTTCACTCATTGTTTAAAACTTACAACTTTATCAAAGCCGGAGAGGAGGAGAGTCTGCTCCGCAGCGAGAAAACTTTACGGAAATGTTGTGAGTGGTAAAGCCTGGTGGGCGTGTCCTCCAGGGGGTGACGCAACCAGTCCTGGTCATGATAACTTGTGTTTTGATTGGCTGCAGGAAAGCGGTGAACGAGCATGATTGATGTGAATGTAAAATTATTATTAATTAATTATACACAGATATATAAAAAACTTAATTTATTTTAACCCCTTGTAATTTTTATTTAATAGTTATCCTTGTATGTTTTTACTGTATTTATTTTAAGGTTATTTTAATTTATGCGTTTTTATATTAATTTCTACTTATCTTTTACTATTGTTTTTGTATGGTAACGATTTATTATTTGATGGTTTATTTGGCTAAAAATAGGAGGTGTGATTTTATTTCAAAACGTAAAAGAAGTATGTTTTATTTGAGTTTGTCATTGTTATGTTCTACTGTTCTATTAATAAAGCATTAAAAAATAAAAAAAAAACATACGGAAAAAAATAATAATAAAAAAAAAACAGTTTCAACCAACAGCACCCCAACGGTGTTCTCCACTTTGGTAGAAAATGAGGGGGAAAAACATAATATAATTTTTTTTGTGCAAAAAGTCAAATTAAGAGAAGTGAGGAAAAACTAATGAATAATAAAATAAAATGTATTTTTCCATTTATTTACGTAGCTAACTACTTTATTTTGATAATGTTCCAATCGTAAAATTCCGGTGTTTAATATCGTATATGGTGTCCCGTTGTTGTACTATCAAATGCTTACACAATGTCTTTTTTTACACACACACACACACACACACACACACACACACACACACACACACACACACACCGTCCGCTGGCGCATGAATGACCCTCCTCCCTCCTCCATCACACCCCCCTCTCAGTTGGTAGAGTCCGGGACGGAGCATCATGGCGATTGACGGTAGGTACTCCGTGTCAGGAGTCCTGCAGGACTCGTGTGAAACTTTACTCGGGGCAGAATGAGAGCGCTGTTTGTAATCTGTCGGTTGTATCCACAGAGTGTGTGATGTTTTTTTTCCATTCACTGTAATTCACTGCGCGAGTACCGCAGTGCTCCGGAGCTGGGACAGCTAACATGCAGCGCGGTGCTGATGCTGAAGCGCGGACGCCCGCACTGATGCAGGACGGCTCTGATCCCTTCGTGGGATGCGCGCGTGTGTTCCCGGTGAATTGACTGTAGGAGGTCACGTTATGAAACAGTAGCTGACATCACTGAAAAAGCCTGACCCGTGACTACGTTGTTATTAATTTAAATATCTTAACAGAAAGTCTTAGCATGCTGCTACTTAGCATCACATGGTAAGTAGTTTGTTTTGCTACGGTCACAGAACTACATCACATGGCGGATGAATTAGGTGTAAAATTACGAACCAGCAAAAATAAGGACTCGAGTTTGAAAACACTCCGCTGTTGTCATATGCTTATTTCCGGGCAGCACGTGCGTTTGTTATTTTGCCTCATCTGCATGTTTGGTCCGTTTTTATGAGATGACGACGGAGCAGCGGCTCTGTGAAGGGTTTCTTTTTTATAGTGAAAGTGACCGGAAGGCGACAAAAGTGGAGGCGCGCGTCCCGTTAATGGACACAGTTCTCATTATGTCACGTGCAGCCATGCGTGCAGCGGCGTTTGTTGACACACACACACACACACACACACACACACACGGAGGTGGTGCGGTGTAATACAGACCTGTCAGCAGTGAGGGCAGCACAGGCGCAGGGCCATGGAAATTTCATTTCTCCCTCAGTAATTAGATCATCCACACAGAGTAACGGCTCATTCTTTGGCTGCAGAGTGATCTGAGATTTTTTAATGAATGTTTTGACTGCTCGTAAGGATCCGTATCATCATGTAAAAGGAGCTGAGTAGTGGGACTATTTGATTTCACTGTGGTTGGCTACACCAGGAGTTTTTAGAATAGTTTTATGGATCATAGTTCTGTTTAATTGTCACTGATAATAAACTTTTAATAATAAAATGTTTTGTGCAGTATGCTGTAAAATATAAATCTATTTTCATCATAAGTTCTATTCTTTTTGTTATTTAATCATAGTTCTAACTAATTTTTTTGTTGAGTTTTTGCTTATATGGATAGGGACGATATAATTTTCATCTGTCGATTATTGAGTTTCAGTGTCATTGTTAGGCATGCATAAGGCTTCAAATATTTGATTGGCATTCTAATGAACTGTCACATCCAGTTGTAAAATTCTATAAAAGGATCTTGAAACTGCATTTACTTCTTTATTTTGTTATGTGTGACTTTGAGGCCAGCATTGATAGTACATCAGTAATTACTTCACTTTGGTAGTCTTTCTGCAAGAACAGCCCACACAGAGCTGAAGTAAATTAGTCCAGTGAGGGTCTGTCTGCTGTGTGTCTGCCTCAGACCGCTTCCAGCTTCCAGTCCTTGTTGTGAGTAAAGCAATAAAACATTCAGTGAGGTGTTTTTTATATTTTAATTACGAGGGAGTAAATCATGCTCCTTTAGTTTGAGTGAGGTGCAATCTCTTTCCACATTCTGAGCCAAAGCGCACTCCTGCTGTAGACACCTGAATCATTTGATACTGAGGTGCAGAGCCAAGAGAGATAAATGTGAGAGTAGGCTATGTAAATGTAAAAGCCTGTGGATGTGAAGAAGAGATATGAATGTCAGTATCCTTTATTAAGCCTAACTTAAGTGGGAGTAGTATCAAAACTTAAACTTATTTCCGTATCATCATTATTAAGACAACTTGCAGGGTTTAGCTCCACAAAGTCCACAAAGGTCCTGGACCTTTGGTTTTTTAGTCACTAAACTTTTCACATAATGTTTCATGTTCAGCCTCCAGGCTGCACTGGGTTATTAACCATCTTATGAAAGATGCATGGACGTAATAATTACTGCTTTAGGCTTTAGCACAGTTTTGTCAGAGAATAATTAAAAGAAGTGTTTTCAATCTAAAGGTTATTGCTGCTACAGAGGAGCTTAATGACGTACTTTTATTTATTTGTTAACAAGGATGCTAACATCCCTACAATAAATGAAGCTGGAGTAAGAATATCACAAACACCTAAAAGATCGTGTGTTAGGCACATTCATAACAATGAACACTTTTTATGACACAATGTGTTACCATGGCGATGTGTGCCGCCACCACCAATCATTCATGTACATTGTTTTATATATATATATATATATATATATATATATATATATATGACCCCAGGTGAGCAGGCAGATGTGTACTCAGCTTAGCTTAGCATAAGAAGCTTAATAAAATGATGGTTATTAGGAACAGGAGGATGCTAGAGTCAGATTTAAAATGGAAAAAGTCATTGTTTATTAACCATTTCACAACAATGCAGAATGTAGTATTTTAAAGTTGTAATGCAGACCTATCTTCTTTATCTGGCGGAGGCCAACATAGCTATTACATTTACTCTGCCTAAATAACAGATTATTGTGCTGGACCTGTGGATTAGATCAGATTATAATCTAATACTGGTTTTTGTCTTCAAGTTAGAATCATCTCTTTGTATGAAATGCATAAACTCACTGAATTTCATTGCCCCCCCCAGTGTTCCAGCTGATCAGATTTATGTTTGCTGACTTGTACATCTGCCAGCTCATCTGACCTGAGGGCAGAGCATATGTTTCTAGAGTCCATGGATTCATATTTTAACCTCTGACTCTCTCTCTCTCTCTCTTTCTGTCTCTCAGGAGGGGGGAGGAACTGTGGTGTTCATGAGCTCATCTGTGCCAGACGAGGTAAGACCAAGCTACAGCGAATATGTGCGACAGAGCAGTAATCAATGGTATGTTTGAAGATGTATTCCAAGCACTTCCTGTTTTGTGTGAATTTATGCACATGTATATGTGTTTTGTTTTTCTCTATAGACCTCAGAAAACATATTGTTTGTGTGTGAATTATGCATGGGATATCAAGTTTTAGCTCACTTCAGCAAAAGACAGCAGCTGTGTGTTCATGATTTATTCAGTGTAGAGGTTTTGTTTTCGTATCAGAGGTCCAAGTGTAAGCAACTTTTTCAGGTTGCCTACATGTTATAAACAAGTGTGCCCTATACAGGTCATTATACATGACTTACAGTGAGGTGAGATCTTTATCCATCTGTGTACAAACATAAGAGAATCATTATTTTTTCCTTTATTTTTATTTGTTACAATCATTCCATCTGAACGAGCTCACGTTTCTCTGAGGTTATTGCTCATTTGCTGAATAGTTCAGTGGCTGCATTTTTATGTTAATCCTGAGTTCAGCCTCAGTTCACACACACACACACACTCAGGGAGGATGGAATAAGGTGAAAGAGGGGAGTTTAAAAATCCACTTTAATCTGCTCTGCCCTGAAATATCAGACTTTCTTGAGAAGGATGGGTGTTATATAAAAAAGGGGGGGGTGAGGTTCTTCAAAGGCCCGGTTTCCAGTGTACATTGATGGAGGGTTCAGGTTACCTCGGGTGCTTAAATTATTCAGCTATCGTTGACATTTACAGAGCAGGGCCATGTATGAAGTGTCATCACGCGCCGGGCCATCAGGGCCATAAGCTGTTCATTTTCAACAGACGGCTGCTGTTTGTGGCCGCATAGGTCATTCTGGCTCAATCAGCTCTGCTGTCAGCAGTGAGAGTTGATACGTAAGCTTGGCAAGTGCTGGACTGGACTAAGTGTAAGGGATTTATTACATGTCGGATTACCCCAGAGCAGGACAACTTTGTGTTTTTTCCTCCTCTCAGATCATTTACTATCTATAGCGGCTTTTGGGGACAGCTGGCTTTAAAGCGGATATTCTTTTAGAGAAGGTAAGCCACGATGCTCTCATATCCACTTCTCCTGCCACTGGTGGCAATTCATCATTTTGGCAGTCTGCAGCGGACTACACTAGCTGTCAGGCTGCAGCAGTCTCCGCCTGTTGCCATGGTGAGACAAGTCTGTCCATAATAAGTTTAGTCTGTAGTGGTAATGTTGGAGAAAGTAGGGCTCTCTCTTCCTTTTCTCATTTGTGCGCTCGACAAGATGACAGTTCTCACACCGCTGACCAATTTATCCAGTGACTGGTGATAGCTGCTTCACATGTGCACACCTGCTGCTACAGGCCAGCACAACCTGCTCAGACCAGGATTGAATCTCTTTGTGGTTTAGAGAGCAACAAAAAACATTTACATTAATGTTGATTCATTGTTTAGTCATTGGTTTTTAAACAGAAATAAACAAATCAGCTATTATTTTTATAAATGGACACATAAAAGGACATAAAAGGTACATTTTAAAGGAGCACTACCCATTTAATGTATTATCTAATAGGCCTCTATATGTGCCTCATACACTCCCTTCATATCACAGAGCCTCGCCTTTATTTTACCACTGCCCTTTCCACTGAGGCGCTTGATCTTTAGAAATGCCATTCATGCTTCATTGTCCACCTACTTCCTCTTTTCTTACACTGTGTGTGTGTGAGCCCATTAGGTGCAGACCCTGTCATGTTTTTTTTCTGGTTTTACTGAGTCTACATTTCAGCAGGATACAGTCCCTTTGAGGCTCTCATAAAAATAGCACAGGGCTGCATGGTTGTATGAAGTATGGTTGGCCTACATACAGTGCTGTAGATTATATCTGCTGCTCCCTTTGAAGTGGAAGAAACACAGACTGTTTAAGAGTACCGTACAATAGCTAAGGCTGAGTTTTATTTCAACATAAAGTTGCTGTCAACAAACAGGATTATTTTTGGTATCAAAGTGCAGTTCAGAAGTTCAGAAGAGCATCTGTGTGTTTTTATCTATGGGAACATCTTTCTCTGTAAGTTTAACTCTTTCCTCCATGGTACTCACGTTTGTCTAATGTGTGGTTTTCTCTTTCTCTGTCTGTCTGTCTGTCCTCTCCTCCACTCTTCTGTCCTCCTTCTTGTCCTCCTCAGTCTCTCCTGAGCTTCTGGGTGTCCTGTCTTCCATTGCAGCCTTCATGGCGTTGATGGCTCTGTTTTTTCTTTACCTCAGCAACAAGCTGTCAGTGGCAGCGGCGAGTCCTGACGATCTTTCACAGCTCAGTGGCTATAAGAACAACCACCCAGGTACATGACACACACACACTCTCTTAGCACACTGGCTGTGTTTTAACGCACATATTAAGCATTATATGTGGCTTCGCTGTAACTTTAAAGCTCATCACCAGTCCCACCAGGAAGCAAGCATCTTTTCTGTACATGGCTTCAGAGTGATATCTGATAACATGCACATCAAGTCATGCTCATTATTCGAAGGTGTTTTCACAACAGGCTGTCTGTTTCCTTTACAAGTGCATCATCTGATCAGTTCAAATTCTGATCAAAGGGGTGTAATCAAAGCCTCTGCACAGGATGCACCTTTGATGCCATGCTTCATCTACTATGGGAGCCACGTCTCTCCCCTCTTTTCCTGCTTAAGGAATTGGAACATCCTCCATGATGGCAGACAATGATCAATTATCTGGTCATGGAAAGGGAAGGAAGGGAAACAGAAAGCAGGGTAGTAGAGACAGAAAATAGTATTACTTTGAGTGCTAGGATCAGGTATCTGGTATATCAGTCTGCAGCTGTCAGCTGGATTGTTGTCCAGTATATACCAATATTAGAAAACATGCCACAGTGTGGAAAAAGATGCTTGAGGTTATTTTAAGTGGCATCATTACATAGATTTACCAACAGGGTGCAGTGTGATTGATTTGCTTATATTACTCAAAGTACTGTCTGCAGCACATGTAGCAGACCATGTATATGTGTACGATGATGCAAAACTGTTTACTATGTTAGCAAGGTAGCTAGCAAGCTATATTTCTGTATGAAGAGTAATGGCTGATATTAAGATCTCTTTACTCACTAAAAGCAGCATCAAGACTCTTAGGTCACTAAGAGATTAGGTCATTGTGTTGTTGTTGTTTTTGTATGACACAGGCATAATCTTTACTACCACCATATTGGTGTGTATGTATGTCTGGGCACACACTGTGATGCTGGCACCACACCCTGCTAACAACCACATGTCTGTGCCAGTGCCTCTGATGAGCTAATCTGGTGGTCAGCGTGGCGACAGGATCCCTGGCTGAGAGATGGCCTTCTTCAAAAGCTTCCAGACCAACCTCCCATCTGTCAACATTTCCTCTATCTTGGACTCAGTCACCAGTCGTGTGGATGACTTGGCCAACGCTGTCAGCGATGTCACCTACGCAGTCAGCGACCAGCTGACTGAACAGGTGACTACCATCATCAACAAGGTGCAAGAGGACGAAGATGGCGAAAACAGCGGTGGGCAGGAGTCTGCTCAGGCTTCCGTCCAACAAGAAGGCAAGGCCGGCAGTAAAAGCATATGGCAGATGCCAAGGGACACAGACACGAGTAACACTGGCACCAAAAACAACCAAGCCAGCGATACAACAGAGGCAGAGCACGCTTCAAGCCAGCTGGAATGGGAATGGAGGGACGGATGCTGGCGGGTTAAAAAGACAGAAGCACAGATAGCAGAGGAGGAGAAGAAGAAGAAAGAAGAGCAGGAGCAGCAAGAGAGGAGAGAACAGAGGAGGAGAGAAAGAAGAGAGAAACAGCTGGAGAAGGAATCCAAGAAAAAGCAGGAAGAATCCCCAGAGGAAGGAGAAGAGGAAGGAGAGGAGATAACAGAAGATAGTGGACAAGACAGAAGGGACAGCAGAAAACAATCAGCCCCGCAGCAAAGCAGCGAGGAAACTCCTCTGTCACCTGGCCATGAAACAGAGCGCAGGTCATCGAAACAGAAAGAGCAAAAGGATGATGGAGAGGAAGAAGAAGAGGTGGAGGACGACCCAGAGAGAGAGGCCGACAATGAGGAAGAGGCAGAGCTTTCCAGATCATCCTCCAAAACAAAAAAGAAAAAGTCAGACAAGAAAAAAGGCGAAGGTGCAAAAGAGGGCTCGAAGAAACCAGAAAAAGCGTCAGATGTGGAGAAAAAGAAGGAGAAAGGCAACAAAAGCAAGAAGAAAAAGAAAGGAAGCCAAGGTTAGAGGGTGTGTGCTGCTTCTCTTTCACTGCCACTCTGTGGATCTTCAGGCTCTCACCCTAAAATTCACCTGTTTATAGCAGCTGCTTGCTTCTTCTCATGTTGCACATATTTACGCATAGTTTATGAGATTAATGCAGTGTTTACCACAGAGTGTCCGTGTGTCCCGAGCAGAGGGAGCTTTGTCAGACAGTGAGGAGGACAAAGGCCCCCAGGCCATGCCCCAGCAGAACTCAGCGTCTGCGTGGAGCAGCAAACAGCCCACAGAGCAGGGAGGGTCCAGCAGCGAGGCCTCCAGTGAGCGGGGTGAGGGATCCCACATGAATCAACTTCATATTTACTGCATATTAGCTATACCTGCTTAGGAAACTAGCTACTATGCTAACAGTGCTAAAAGGCTGTTCTACAGGCAACTAGCAATTTAACCCCTCAAAAGTTTTCCTAATGTATTTTTAGTATTTTTATTCCAAACACACAACAGGATGTATTTGAAACATGTTTTGATAGAGATGCCGTGTGCTCGAAAAGGTTTAACGTGACACTGTGTTCGACTATATGTTGCATATCTAATGCAGAGCACAGCATGTCTCCAGTGACACTCCTTCCTTATCACGTTACTTCTTCTGTATCCCCGTTTGTCCTGAGAGCAGCCAACTGCATCCAGAGGATACAGAAGGATTCCTCCCTCGTTGAGCTCCAGCCCCCTCCGTATCAGGATGAGGGCTCAAGGGCCCGCGTGTCCTCTCGCGGGTCCCGCTCAGAGCGAGGCGTCAGGAGGGTGTCGTCCCCGCAGCATTGCGACAGCGAGGCCACCGAAGCCAGCGAGGACCAGGACACTGAGAGCTACCTCAACAAAGGCTGCGAGGAGGACATACCCAGCGACAGCACTGCAGTTGTGGGTCCTGAGGTGTGATGAAAAGTTTCTCTTTGGTCCCCTTTTCTGTGTCCAACCAATTGTAATTCAGTGGACATGTACATCAGAGCACTGCTGTAATTAGATCACTTACTACAGTTTCAGTGTCAGCTACAGTTACAGGTCAGCAGTAACAGGCGGGCGATAAGGTGCTTGTTTCTTCCCACTTCAGATTGCAGCATAATAATTTATTTTTTCAAAATACTAAAATAGTTTTATTTAAAATTAGTCTGTGATTGTGACACAAACTTTCTTCTTTGTGCATCCAGGACAGTTCTGGTCCTCAGCTCCCCACGGCCTACGAACCCGAGCCTCTCGCACAATACGGCACATTGGATGTCGCTTTCGAGTACGACTCCGGCCAGCAGTGGTTGGCTGTCACGGTAACCGCAGCAACCGACATCCCCGCTCTCAAACAGACGGGCAACATCTCATGGCAGGTCCACCTGGTCCTGCTGCCGACCAAGAAGCAACGGGCCAAGACAGGCGTGCAGAAGGGGCCGTGCCCCGTCTTCACCGAGACGTTCAAGTTTTCCAAAGTGGAACAGGACGCCCTTGGGGACTATGCTGTTCGCTTCCGCCTATACAGCATCAGGAGGATGAAAAAAGAGAAGGTCCTGGGAGAGAAGGTGTTCTACCTGACTAAGCTCAACCTGCAGGGCAAGATTGCTCTCCCTGTCACCCTGGAGCCCGGCTCTGAGCTCACAGTGAGAACACTTTGTCATACACAGTCTACTTCCCCTGTTTCTGCTCGTTCACCTGTCTCTGCTCTTGTTCTGCCAGGGTTGCGGCTCTCTGGTGAGTGTGTCTCGCAGCGCGGGTGCCCTCTCCTACCGCTCAACCGAGGACACATCAGTGCCAGAGATCCTCCTGGGTCTCATCTACAA
Source organism: Parambassis ranga (assembly GCF_900634625.1). Classification (NCBI taxonomy): domain Eukaryota; kingdom Metazoa; phylum Chordata; class Actinopteri; family Ambassidae; genus Parambassis; species Parambassis ranga. The sequence goes on along the minus strand of NC_041043.1, from coordinate 3,168,014 downwards.
CTCTGCCACAGGACAGCTAGCAGCTGAGGTCATCCAGGGGAGCCACTTCAAAACCGCAGCATCCGACAAAGCTGTCAGTACGTACAAAAGACGTGGAAGCCTTTCATTCTCGAGCTTTGTGGCAGCTGTAAAATTTTCTGTTCTCCGCTTACATCCGGCAGTTGTTTTGGCAAAGCAACAAAAACATAATGTTCAAATGTTTCCTGGCAACTAGTTCTTAACAATCACATCTACTGAAGTCATGATGCTGAAACAACGGCTGCTCTTGTAGGCTCTGAACTTCTGGTGTCTATCACAATCTCTCTTTCTTCTTTCCATGTTGTGTGTGTGTGTATTGTGGTGTGTCTGCCACAGATGGTCTCTTTTGTTGTGTAAAACACTTCGTAGGGGGACAACTTTATATCATGCGAGGTGAGAAGATTACTTTATGTAACCAGAGTAAAACTGCTTTTCCTGCAGCGCTCACATCCCACCACTTGATGGCACTGTCTCACCGCTCTCCTCGCTTCCTTCCAGACACCTACGTGAAGCTGTCCATGCTGGACTCCAAGGGGAAGGAGATGTCCAAGCGCAAGACAGCCGTGTGCCGCGGCCATCCCAACCCCACCTACAAGGAGACGTTCGTGTTCCAGGTGGCGCTCTTCCAGCTTTCCGAGGTGTCCCTGGTGCTGTCGGTGTTCTGTCGGCGGAGCAGCATGAGGCCCAGGGAGAGGCTGGGCTGGGTCTCCCTGGGCCTCAACAGCACCAGCGAGGAGCAGCAGGCCCACTGGACAGAGATGAAAGAGGCTGAGGGACAGCAGGTCTGCCACTGGCACACACTCACTGACACATAGGGGGACCGGTTCAGAGAAAGACTCAACTGTCAGCATTCCCTGGACGCGCTCCCCGGAGAGCAGCAGCCACCTTGTGTGTGTGCTTGTGTGTGTGTGTGTGTGTGTGTCGCATACAGGTGTGAGGATGGGTTTGCTCCCAGTCCACACTGCCAGACTTCATGAATACCCTTTAAAATCTGCCACTTTTCTACTGGAGGAGGTGGAGGTGCCAGATCTTTTTTTTCACTGGCAGAGAATTAAGGATAAATCTGCATGTTCACTCAAACTGTTTACACTTAAACATTTCCTGTCTCGGAATCTTGGACCAAAGAGCTTGGTCCAGGACTATCAGACTCCCTCAGCTGCCACCAGCATACCAGACATTTCTCTATCAAGTCTTTGCCACTGAGAAGACTGTTACAAAGGGCCTGCAACATGCTGCAACTATGCCTACAAGCTATGCTTTGTACAGTTTGTTTACACGCATGTGACATTATGCAAGGTTCATTCATTTCTTTCCCATTTTTCTCTGCAGGGTTTCTGTTACACAAAGCAAAGACGGTTTTCCTTTTTTTTTTATGATGCGGTCTTGCGTAATACAACACACTATGCATCTGATGCCACTTTAAACGAGAGGAATGCCATTCTTTCTTGCAGAATTGGACACAGCTCGGCATGCCACTGGTTTCAAAGAGCAGCTTCCTTTTCAGTGTAACGCAAATTGAGCCTGTTTTCACCATTCAGCCTTCTGACACCTCAGCCATGTTCATTCATGTAGAAACACGGTGCTTCCTGCTGAGGAGGAGGAGGAGGAATATGCAAAAGCCTGCGCAGTCCTATAAACTTGGCTGCGAAAGAAACCACAGGACATGACATGAATCAAATTTTTAACTGAATATTATAAAATAACTAACAGAAAGCTAGGTGAAGGTGTGAGGTCTTCATCTGGAATGCAGCCACATTTAAACTCAAAAAATACCCCAGAAAACTACTGAAGACTGCACAGACACGCCCATGTTTCAGTGAAGGAAGCCCCCTCCTCCCTCCCTCCCTCCCGTCCCATGTCTCTGTGCTGCTGGCTGAATTTGACGGGGTGTGGGATACATTTTTCTTTCTCCTCGTCCCACTGATGTCAGACACAAGCTCTTCAGCTGGGTTAGAGGTGCTGCAGCCACACCTCGTCCCTTCAGCTCTCACACTGGGACAGAATTTGGGCTTTGAGTTTTCGCTGGGTTTAATGAAAACCATATGCAGCACTGCAGAAAAGGGGAATACAGCACTTTTAATTGTGGCCACTGATCGTGTCTCCCTGACTGAGGCTAACATCTTCCTGGTTGCCTGGCAACCAATGCAGTGTGGTCCTCAATGTAAACTCTAGTGTACCAGCAAATTTGTGACTGGTAGCCGTTTTTTTTTAACCCTCAAAGCCAAACCAGCCATATCCCCCTTTTATGCTAAGCTAGCTAAAAGCTGGACTTGTCGATCCCCAACTTAAACACTGTTATTTTCCATTATCCGTTATTTAAGCATTCAAAAAATACCAATCTGTAAATCCAGGAATGTATTTTCTATGGGTGTTGTACATACAAATGAGGACATGAGTCAGATGTTTTCTTAACAATGTTGAGAGTTTTTATTTCCATTCATCTGGCCTTCAATGGTATGTTTGACGCTGTCATCAGTCAGTGTGAGCAGCGTTGCAGGTGGCTGGAGCCTCACCCACAGCTGTGGATCAGACCCAGGAGAACATAGTTTCACAGCTCTGTACACCTAGCAGACTGACTGCTAGCCCTCCAGGCTAATGTATCCTGCTCCAAGCCATGGAAAACCAGCTGTGCCACGGATCCCCAAGGGTCAGGAAACCACAGGGATGGAAAGGAACACCAGCTGACCCCAAAGTGTGCCCTGAGGACTGGTTTACAGTCAGCCAGGTAATTATGAGGCCCCTTGAGCTCCAATAAAAAGAGTTCAGGCTGGTTTTTCAAGTTTGGAGTGGCAACACAAAACAGAGAATTGGCCGACTTATTTTAGCCTCTTAGCAGGTATTTGGCTTTATTAAAGACACTTCATTTAGCCTCCACTGTTGTTGAAGCTTAATTTATTATCGGTAACCTCTGTTCCCTGGTCAGTGAGGTTTCCCCGTGGCAGCAGCTCCTTTTCCTTGGCAGTGAAAATAATCTGACTGACCTCTTTGTGGGACAATGAACTACGATGTCTTGTAATTTTATTGCATGATGTCTTATTATCAGTTTAAAAAAATCTTTTTTAATAATATATTCAATAAATATACAAGAATCATGGGCTTGTGAGAGTTTTTGTTTTATAAAAGCATCCTCTGGAATCTAATGTGGGGGGGGGGGGGGGGGGGGGCAGTAATTTAAATATCTTTTGTTTGGATTGCAGGAATTAAAGACTGACGAGGTCAAATGAAGGACTTTGGATTCATAATACATGACAGATTGGGATACACTGTATTGACTCCTGATAAAGTACCATGCAGAGTGGATGTGGGTGTACCAGCATTCAAACCCTGCAAATGATGCTGTAAAGCAGCAGACGTCGTACCTATTTGGCAAAGAAAACATTCATCAAGCAATGGTAAAAGACAAAGTGAAACCAATATGGCGTCACCTAAGGTGACATACGTATCTGTCTGATGAGGGAAAGCCTAATGGGAAACAGGGTGGGGCAAAAATCTAATGCTTGTGGCAGCCAGATCTGGCTCTATAAAAGGGAACAGTTCTTTACTCTGGGATTAACCTTGTTTACTTTCTGGTGGATCTCACATCTGTTATTTAGATGTAAAAATAATGAAGGCAAAAGTCAGTTAGCTTAGCACAAAGACTGGAGGTCATGACTTGTGATGTGATAAAAATCTTCTGGTTCCTGATCGCGAAGAACGAAACCTATGCATGACTTACTGCACTCAGTGACATGAGTAGACATAAGTACAGCTAAGCATCAACTGCATCTATCACTGTTGCTAAGCAACAGGTACGGTGTGTCCCGACACCTGGTTTGAAATCCTCCTTAGGCCAGGCCTCACCTCCATGCATCATGACCTTCACAGGATGCAGCCCCTTTGGATTGAGACAACATTATAGTTTTATGTGGTCTGGACCATCCTGCAGTCTCCTCTGGTTGCCTGGCAACTGCTTAGAGGAAGAAATATTGTGACACATAACCTCCACAGAATCAGATTTAATGTGCTAATTAGTGAGCTTTGGAGGTGCTCTTATATGGTATTTGTTAAGAGTTTCTAGTCTTTATGCTAAGCTAGCTTTCACATTTGTCAAAGTGATTTAAGTCCACCAGAAGGCAAATAAGATTATGTATTAAAATGTTCCTATTCCGTGGTTCTATATGTACTGGAAACTTTCTGCATAATTACAACCCTAATTAGACATTAAAGCCTATTATTAGTTGAATTTGGCAGCTGTTTGTATGTATATTTTGTTGTATGACCTCAGACCCATTTTGCAAACATTAGTAAACACTCCATAGCATAAAAAAAATACACAGAGAGCACAGATCACATGAGCATAACAAAATGGCTGGTGGCTGGTTGACATGACAAATTTGAGGCATTATGGTGACCGCTGTTGTGAATTCCTTCTTGAGCACTTAAAACTACACTTAAATATGATTGGGCTGACGTGTTGTACTCTTCAGTTGAGGTCCTGTCGCTCCTCACGGGCAGAGGTTCTGGAAAATGTTTGCTCCACATAGAGATTTACACATTTAAACAACAATATTAAAAAAAAAAAGTTTGATAAAATAACTTCTGACCGTCAGTGCTTCTCTCACGTAGTTTGTAACTGCTGCCACGTCCCAATTCTGTAAATAAGTCTGCTGGTTGGAACGCAGCCGGCATCACTCATGTCAGTTATTCTCCATTGTCAGGTAGAGTTTCTGTACACTGAGTATAACCGCCCTCTTTCTTCAGCAGGCAGAGGTGCAAATGACATCTGTAGCTAGTGGTTGATGATCATGGGGGGAAAAAAAAGAGGAGTGACTTTCACTGAAAAGGCTTGTTTAGTTGGCAGTGGTCCCTCTCAGCTTCCGCTCCAATTTTTCAGTAGACTTGTGGATTAGACATCCAAGAGCCTTTAAAAAAAAAAAAAGAAAAAAAAAGGTGTACCTCCCCAATGGGCCAAAACTTTCCTTCTGTGCTTTTTATGCTGCAGCCCACACATCAATCTTCACTGAATCCAGCAGGAGCTGCTGTTCCTTCAGTCCTCTCCTCTTCCTCCTCTTTTTGCTGCATCGCTCCGCCCGTTGCTAAATGAACTTGAAGCATTTGGTCTTATCGTGGGGTAAACGAGTCTTAAACAGTACCGAGTCCACGCGGAACTGTGTGTACAGCAGAGGCATGTAACCGTACACCTTGACGAAGAAGTTGATGCACTTGTGGCGCTCGTGGAAATGCGAGTCGTCGTGTGAAAGGGCCTGAGGGCAGCCGGGACAGCGGAAAGTCCAGCGAGACGTTACCTAAGAAAGACAGAAAAATGTACCTTGAAAAGTAGTTTGATGTCATTTGTGTAAGTGAGGGAATAAACACACATATTTCACCGTTTTATTTGTGAAGCTAAGAATGTTGACTTTTTGCCTTTTAGTGCATCATTATGCACGAAGCCATCATGTGCATATTTTAAGCCACTTTTACAAGAATTTCCTTTTAGAAGAACTCAGCTGGAAGCATTACAAAGTCAGTCTGAGACAAACATGGAGTTAGCGTTAGCTTAACCAGAAAAAAGACAGGCGACAGATCAGAAATAAGAAGCCTGTCAATGTGCATGTGTGCCACACAAAGAGAGCTGAAGGAAAGCCTTAATCTGAATTTGGATGTTTGCCGATTCCTCAACGGCGATGCATAAAAACCAACTCATTTTCTTCTTTATTTGTCTTATTTGGTCTCAAAGACAAAAAATTATTCCCTCACCATTTAGGACTCAGCATTCAAACTTGCTCCAAATCCATTATTCACAAAGCTTATTCCTAGCAGTGAAATGCTGTCAGGCACCACACTCCATCAAAGACGTCCTTAATTCCCCTCTGGAACACCCCTGAATATTAACATCACACTAAATCAAAGAGAACTTAAACTTAGGGCTGCAGTGACATTTCTGTTCTGGCAGCTTCCCTGGCTTGATTGCTATAATTATTTGTCTAGCCATAAATATGCTCTGTGGTAATAGATGTCCTTCCAATAAAAATATAGGAGAAAAAGCACAGATTCGATCTTGAGTTTTTAATTTAGAAATTTGTGTGGAATATTGGATATGCCAGTTTGAGTAATGGCGAGGCCGAGGAGGCAAAAAATATAAATACACGGGGGCCCTAAGGGAGACGCGGACTGCATGTTCTGCCACTGACCTTGATGGGGGGTTTGCGGGTGATGTGAGAAACCAGGAAGTTCATGGCGATGTCCTCGCAGTTTATATACTCGTCCACCATGTCCCTGATGGCCTGGGGCATCACATAGGAGTACAGGTACGCGTAGTACTACGAGAGGACAGAACATGTCAGCAACATGGCTGGATGATGAACCTGACGGAGTGTGGAAGGTTGTTTTTGACAGAGAAATTTCTGACCTTATGGAAGAAGGCAGCTCCTGTCAGGACCATGGAGAGCTCACAAGAGTAGTTGGAGTTGTAGAGCCAGGACTGATGGTTGACGTCCCACGCGTGATACCTCCCGGGAAAACCCACGATGCGATCTCTGGCCTCACGCCACACTCTGTGGGATACCAGATACTTATTTCCAATCAATTAGGTAAAACAGGCTCAATTAATAAATGTTTTATGAAACAATCTGTTGTGGATATTTGTTTTTTTATGCACATTAGTCTGGATTCCAAGTGTCAGTGTGTGCCCTTTAAAATCCATCTGCCAAATAAACAGCATAACTATTTCTCTATTTCTCTCCCTAGGGGAGCAATTAAGTATCCATGCTGTGGTCCTTAGCAGTTTTTAAAAATACAAATTAAAACAAAATCTCAAGTCTTAGATAACATTTACAGATTATTGCACCCCAAGGACAAAACAGGATGCTGGAAAAAATGGCTACATGGAGGTTTTGTGATCTCCCCGACACTGCCTGTCAACGTAATGACCTCTGAGCACTAAATTAGCTGAACATCTGCACTGAATTTAAAGAAAGTCTGTCAAAGCTTCTCAGGAATGGAGCCAATGTGCTTACAGACACAGCCCAAAGACACAATACCTCCCAGCCATGGCTGTCACTGGGTTGGAAAGTGTGTATCAGGAGAGATGATCTGAATTCCGTCCTCAGACCCTGAAGACACAAGAAATCTCTGAATCGCTTTTGTGTCTTAGATGAGTTCATGTGAGGTGTTATAACACCACTCAGCTGCGGCGTCATTTCTCCTCTTTGGCAAGAGTGATGGTGAGGAAACATTCCTGGGTAATTCTGGAGGGGGTGAGTTTGAGATAATTCATGACAAATGACCCCTTACTCACACCCTCACACACACACAGAGACAGACACACACACACACACACACACACACACACACAGACCTAGGAAGCCAGTTTTGCCTGCCTGGACAAGCTGCAGCAGCAGCAAGTCACAGACATGTCTGAAAGAGGGGAGAGGGTGGTGCAGAGTTATAACTTAACAGTGTGCTTGATCGTTTAATTGGTTTAAACACGGCCCTCATATTGAGGCTAACTACAGCAGAAGACGCTGCAGAAGACACTGACAGCATATTTTGCTTTCATTTTCTATGCTTCAGCATGTAGTGGGTGGCACAGTTTTCTTCTGTGGGATTGAGACTTAAAGAATGTGATGCTGCTACATGTTTTTGGAAGGCTTTTCCTTTTGAAGTATTTCAGTCCATTTTTGTGTTTGTTTTTCTACTTACCCTTCACTCTACCCATAGAATATTATCTTCAATTAATTTATTTTTCTTGTTGTTATTAGTTGATTAGCCATTACAGAGCAATTATAAATGTTTGGTAATTAAGATCAGTGATTCAATCAATGAAACCTTTTTTAAGTTAATATAGGCACACTAAAATATCTGTTTTTTGTTTTTTCTTGTATGTGTCTTTTCTGAGAGCTCAACCATGATTCACTGACCTGAACCCAAACATGATCTCGTCGTGCCGGAGATGAGCATCGTCATCAATGGACAGGATGGCCTCGGTTTCCACGGCATCCCAGGGAAGGAAGCGGTTGTTGAGGCTGTTCTTTTCTGTTCGTACAACCTGCAGACACGACACACAGCTAAGCAAGGACATCTATAAAAAGGTGCACTGTACAGTAGAGGTACATTGAGAACACATACTGACTAATACCAGCGTATTCTATATGTCCTGTATCCGTATGCATATAAAAGCATGGCTTGTTTCAGCACTTTACTGCAGTGACAAAGATCAAGGATAACAAGAGAAGCTGGTCCTGACAACACAGAGCCTGGTTCTTCAGTTCATCCCTGTCAGCTCACCACTGGTGAACAAAGTCTGTCACAAACTCATGGTGTGACTGAACTACATGAATATTTGATTTTGCAAGCTTAATTCAAAACAACTTTTATTATTCATGGCTGTTGAACTTCTTCAATCCTTTTAGTAAAGCTGCTGGTGGGAGTTTCAGAGACACTGATATAACAGCTCTGTTTAATTCAGTCCAGTAAACTTTCACTCAGCTCTGACACTTTAGAAACACAGCAGGCTGCTGTTTGCATCTCAGAGTAGGGAGATGTATTCTTGAAGTAAGAACTCAACGCCATTTGTGTACATTTGATGAATAAAATGAGTGCTTACCACAATGGGCAGGCCGATGTCGGGCCACAGCAGGTCATCCGAGGGAGGTTTGGGAGAATTCCACACCACCACCACCTTGTTGAGATACGGCAGCCCATTTAATCTTTCCAGAGAGTTCATTAGGACCTCCTCCCGCTCATAAGTCAGCATGACCACAGTGAACTGTTCTCTGGGCACATTTCCACCCAGGGCAGCCTGGAACTCCTTTCCTGAGCCTCCCGTTCCTCCACCTATGGGCCTGAAACCAGTACCAGAGCCAAGGAATTTGGCTTCAGAGGGCAGCACAGGATCCAGAGGAGTATGAGGAAACAGATGGAAAGGCCCTGGAGCCCTGTTCCATGCTCTGTAGGTGTCTGCAGCGGTGTATGTAAAGTTGCGGAGAAAGCGTGGAGAGGCATATGGGGGTTCTGTCTCGACAGGACCCAGATCCAGATCGCCATTGTCAGCCAAGTTGGCATCAGTTCCTGCCAGCTTTCCAGCTTTGTGAGGAATCTCTTGGGCGGGCTCTTCTTTGATGGGTGCAGCAGGGACTTGGATGCTGGTTCTGATGCTGGCCAGGATGGTGTTTAGAACATTCTCTGAGGTCGAGAAGTAGGTCTCCCACAGAAATCGTCCTTGCCGCCTCATAGCCAACATGTCGTTGTCGGATAGGCTTCGCAACAGAAAGTGTAGCTCTGTGACACGGGGCTTGGGGACTATGATAGCAGCTTCACTCCAGCGGATAAACTGGTGGTAAGGTAGCTTGGAGTGGTCTCCCAACACCACTGGGATGGCTCCTACTTCTAAGGCCTCAAATAGCCTCATTCCAAAGCCACCTGAGGCCACCACCTGTCCATCCCCAGCGGCGATCACCAGGGCAAAAGTAGAAGCCTTAAGTACCTCCAGCCTGTCCTCTCTTTCTCCACAAAGAGCCCACTCTGTTGGCAAACTTGGCCTTGGGTTCTTGCAGGTAAACTCCACTAGTACCTGATCCAAGTGACTGTCCTGTACTGCCTTTAAGGTGCCAATTATACGATCATCATAATCAGCCGGTGGGTCTCCCTCCATTTCCTCCTCAAACGACTGAGGTGGTGCCTCCTGTAAGCTGCTCCTTAGGGACTCCACCCTCTCACCCTGGAAAGTGAAAAGGTATTTCCTCTTAACAGGAACTTGAGGGGGAACTTCTAAAAAGTTTGGTTCTGAAAGTGCATGAACCAGTGGGGACACAACCAAGTCAAAGCCCTCACGGTACTGATGCTCCAGGAAGGTGGACTGAGCCACTGCTGCCCGTCCTGCACTCACATTATACAGGAAGTTCTGTGTCATAGACTTTCTAGAGAGATGCACCAGTACATGGTTGTGCCCATCAGACCTCCAGTAAGGAAGAGCCTTTAGTTGCTTTTCCAGCTCTGAAGGAGATAGTGTTGTGGAGGAGGACTCCTGTATTTCCCCAACCAGCACCATATACAGACAGGCAATGCTGGGGTTCTCTGTTACATAAATGTTGCTTTTAACTGCTGCTGCAAACGCCTGCTTTACCAGGGGGTCAAGATACTCCCCCCATGGATAGGAGCCTGTGTCATAGACATACACAGGAAATCCAGATGTAAGAGGACAGCGCGCATAGTCAAAGCAGGAGCGCAGGCGGCAGGACCGTGCAGACTTGGGAGGCGGAAGTCCTGGGTCCTCTTTGTCTGGCAGCAGCCTCACAGGCAGCGATAGTTTGGGCTGGTTTTGGGCCATCAGTTCTTTATAGGAATGCTCGGTCTGACTGATAACATTCTTTAACTGCAACAGATCCTGCTTGGCGCTGTCAATGCTGCGCTTGCAAGCCTCAATGCGCAGGTTGAGTCGGGCAATCTCCCCGTTGAGCTCCTGCCTCTTGGCCTCCAGCTGCAGCAGCTCTTCGCTGACTGACTCTCGGATGCGGCACAAGTCCTGCACATGTTTGGCCTCGCACAGTTCACCACCAGGCCGTGGCCCAAAGATGCGCTTGTCAGGGCCTCCTGCTTCATCAATGGTAGTGAGGTAGTAGTGGGCGATAAGTGGGAAGAAGACCAGGATGAAGAAAAGCGTGAAACTGAGCCACGTGAGGCGCACACGCCGTAACACCCACGGCTGGCCTCCGACACCACCACCACCGCCGTTACGCTGCATTTTGTTGACCCTCTCAGTCTGTTCCTTGACCTACCAAGGAACTGTTGCTGTGGGAATCGGCAGCAGCCATGGTCGACCTTGTCAACAAGGCAGTGGGATGGACACTAAATCACCAAAGCCGGTTAGCTGTAATGCTGACTTTCTGCAAAGGTCATCTGAGTCTGTTTACCTCCTCTTACAAGTCCTATGGGTATTGGTTAGAGGTTGCGCCTCACCTGTACTCTGATATGTACTCTGATGCTTCAAAGCTCACACAAACTAATGCCATTTCTCTCATGAGTTTTAATTCTTCTCCCAGATCGATGCAAAAAAACAGTCCCACAACTGGGGAGGGACACCCCTCAACGGGTGGTGCGAGGAAAGCATGGCTGGTCACATGTCAGCAGGATAGCTGGGATGCTTGGTGTTTATGGATGTTCTCATTGTCTGGCCCCTCATTAGTAAATCCTCTGAGACTCTTCTTCTTTATGCAGCAACCTGAAAGAGAGCGAGAACCGATAAGGGATAGATGGTCATCTAAGGGAACATCAAAAAAAACATATGGCTGAATCTAATCAACACTTGAAGTGCGGCTCATATAGTGCTCCTAATTTGAGTAGGAAAATATTATTTTCAATGCACATCAAAATCTTGTTTCAGGAATCTAAGCTGTATTAACAGAAGCTAACTCATTAGCCAGAGCCTTGAGGTTGGCCGCTTCTTCATTAATTAGAGTGAGCTAGAGCATTTTATTTATATATTTACTACTATATATATTGACTGCTTCTTCATCCTCAAGGACCTTTTGTGTTTCCTTCTCCGTGATTGGTTGAGAAAGATGGTAATACACAAGTGCCTGTCAATCCTAGAGGGCCTCCACAGCTGGCCTGTGGGCCTAAAGATCTAGCCCTAAAAACAGTACCTACCCACTCTTAGTATCTTACAGCAAAACAACTGATATGGAATCAAGGCAGGCTTTCAACAGCCTGTGTAAATGGGGCGACATAGAAAGAACTGTATCTGTCTAGCTTTCCGAAACAGGCCACCATAAATGTTTTTTTATTAAGTAAAATGTAACAGTTTATCCTGTTTTACACTGCATGCTCTTTGCATGGCTGTCTTGTGTAGGAAAACAACTGTCAGTGTGCTGCAGAATAACAGGGGGTGTCTTTTTTCCCTTTCGGTTTACTTTCTTTTCAAGTCACGCAGGAAAAACACAAAACAGGAGAGAGCCATCACTAGTAAACTACCCACAGTCGGCAAGCCAACACCAACAGCACAGCAATTCTCATTAATGGTCTCCTCCTCCTCCTCCTCCTCCTCCTCCTAACCTCATCACTGACTTGCATTTCTGCATCCTTATTAAAGAGTATATTCTAGAGAGAGATGTAGAATTATCTTCACTGGTTCACGCTCAGGTGCCGCAGAGTACTGTAGTGTTTCTAGTTCAGCTCTTAAGGCCACTGGAGATGAGCTTTTGGGTCAATCTAAGAATAACCTTGTATATGTTGCTCCACAGCCCACTTTCACTCCGTGTTCGGGTCTCAAGAAAATGTTTTTTGGTGTGCAGATGGTTTAAAAAGATAGCTCTAAGGCAATATCAGCAAACACTGGAAGTCACAGCAGCTCCCCGTCAACAGGCATAAATGTCTCTGTAAGATTCACAAGTAAAATCTACAATTTAGCACAGATTGTTTCCTTCTAAGAGCAGCAGGCAGTCTGTCGCTTGAGCTCAAAATACACTCAACAAAAATATAAACGCAACACTTTTGTTTTTGCTCCCATGTTTCATGAGATGGACTTGAAGATCTAAACTTCATTCCAGATACACAATATTACCATTCCTCTCAAACATTGTTCACAAATCTGTCTAAATGTGTGATAGTGAGCACTTCTGCTTTGCTGAGATAATCCATCCCACCTCACAGGTGTGCCACATCAAGATGCTGATCTGACATCATGATTAGTGCACAGGTGTACCTTAAACTGCCCACAATAAAAGGCCACCCTGAAATGTGCAGTTTTGTCTCACAGCAAAATGCCACAGATGCCACAAGCATTGAGGGAGCGTGCAATTGGCATGCTGACAGCAGGAATGTCAACCAGATCTGTTGCTCGTGCATTGAATGTTCATTTCTCCACCATAAGCCATCTCCAAAGGCGTTTCAGAGAATATGGCAGTACATCCAACCGGCCTCACAACCGCAGACCACGAGTAACCACACCAGTCCAGGACCTCCACATCCAGCAGGTTCACCTCCGAGATCGTCTGAGACCAGCCACTCAGACAGCTGCTGAAACAATTGGTTTGCATAACCAAACAATTTCTGCACAAACTGTCAGAAACCGTCTCAGGGAAGCTCAACTGCATGCTCGTCGTCCTCATCGGGGTCTTAACCTGACTCCAGATCGTCGCCGTAACAGACTTGAGTGGGCAAATGCTCACATTCGATGGCGTCTAGCACGTTGGAGAGGTGTTCTCTTCACGGATGAATCTCGGTTTACATTGTTCAGGGCAGATGGCAGACAGCGTGTGTGGCGTCGTGTGGGTGAGCGCTTTGCTGATGTCAATGTTGTGGATCGAGTGGCCCATGGTGGTGGTGGGGTCATGGTATGGGCAGGCATCTGTTATGGACGAAGAACACAGGTGCATTTTATTGATGGCATTTTGAATGCACAGAGATACCGTGATGAGATCCTGAGGCCCATTGTTGTGCCATACATCCATGAACATCACCTCATGTTTCAGCAAGATAATGCACGGCCCCATGTTGCAAGGATCTGTACACAATTCTTGGAAGCTGAAAATGTCCCAGTTCTTGCATGGCCAGCATACTCACCGGACATTGAACATGTTTGGGATGTGCTTGACCGGCGTATACGACAGCGTGCACCAGTTCCCACTAATATCCAGCAACTTCGCACAGCCATTGAAGAGGAGTGGACCAACATTCCACAGGCCACAATAGACAATCTGATAAACTCTATGCGAAGAAGATGTGTTGCACTGCATGAGGCAAATGGTGGTCACACCAGATACTGACTGGTTCTAAGTCCCCAGACCGCCAATAAAGCAGAAACAAAATGCACATTTCAGGGTGGCCTTTTATTGTGGGCAGTTTGAGGTACACCTGTGCACTAATCATGATGTCAGATCAGCATCTTGATGTGGCACACCTGTGAGGTGGGATGGATTATCTCAGCAAAGCAGAAGTGCTCACTATCACACATTTAGACAGATTTGTGAACAATGTTTGAGAGGAATGGTAATATTGTGTATCTGGAATGAAGTTTAGATCTTCAAGTCCATCTCATGAAACATGGGAGCAAAAACAAAAGTGTTGCGTTTATATTTTTGTTGAGTGTATATTGCACAAGCCACGAGGATGTCAACCAATGGGCCGAGCGCCCAACAGTCCTTATCAAATACATAACTAAACCCACAACACTGAGAGCAAGTCTTGATAAAGCAGTTCAGGCCGACACAATCACAGAGACCAGAGGAATGCAGATGGTGTTTACCTTTTACCAACAAAACAGCTCCTCTTGATAAGGACATATTCTCTGAGCTACTGGCGAATTCAAACCAGGTTGTAACTCTTTCATTACAGCCTGGCTCGATCAATGTGGAGACAGATACCATCTTAAAATTACAGGGACATCTTTCATTCTTGTCTGTGTAAAATAATCATTCCTCCTCGCTGCCTCCATGTGACTGGCATTTCTGATGTTGAGAGATTACTACACACTCTGAATGATTCTGATTCTTCTGAAAACCTGCATGTTGCAGTACAGCTGGTGTGCGTGTGTGTATGTATGAGCAGGCCAGTGGGACTGCAGCAGTCAGTCATATGACGAACATGTGATCTCATCTTGCCTAAAAAGACCGGCACCCTGCTGCTACTTGTCTTATAGCTGCACCTCAGACCACCAGGTGAAGCCAGGAACTGAAGTCTCCACACTGAGCTGAATATGTTTGTCCACTTTTGTTTTTTTAGAAAGCAGATTTTTACAAGTTTGTTAGAACACAGGTTACCGAAAAAACATTTACTAAATAACTCACTCATTGATTTCAGCCCTGGTGGATGATCTATCATCATTTCCAAAAGAATTACAGAGAGACAGAGCCTTGTCCTGCAGCATCACTAAGCATGAGGCTGTCTGGATATACCATTTACAACACTGCCTCAACATTACCGATACACTGCTCAGTCAGCAGCTGACTTGAGTTCACAACATGACAGCTTCAGTTTCAGTTAAGGGCCCTCAGCAAGCACTACATGCAGAAATGAATCCACAGTGTATTATTCATTACAAAGTTTGAGTCATGGGTTAATATTAGACGAGGCACTCTGGTCCTGCAGAGTAACTACTAGTAGGGAAGGTGCACATGCAGTAAAAAGTCCCAGGACATACGACCCTGATGAACACTGACCCCGATCCCGCTGCTCAGTGCTCTGCCTGAGGTGCAGAGTGACCGAAAGGCAACTATCACAACAGTCTGATTAATTGCTGCATGACTGCCAGTGTCACAGGGGTAATGGCAGACAGATGTTGGCAAATGCTTTTGCTAGGCCTGATCTGGAGCCAAAAACACACTGGCTTAAAGCTCTGCCCTGGGAAACAGAGCAACATGCACAGATAAAATGAAATCTCAATCTCCTCCGCTGTAGCTTTCTAATCTGCAGAATGCCTTCTCTCCCGCTTTAGACGCAGTCTGCAAGAAAAAAAAAAACACAGGAGAGCATTGATCGCCCTGGACTTATTTTGTGGAGATCAATAATAATGCCATCATTACCTACCGCCGCGCAGCAAGGAGGTTTAGTGTTAAGCATCTAAAGGGCTGCATTTGCACTTCTTTACACAGTGCAGTGAAAATATTTGCACTCACAGAGGTTATGACATGCCCGTCCTTGCCTTCTCCTTACACTATGCCACATTACAAGAAACCACTTAGTAATTTAGAAGTGATCGGCTGCAGGCACTAAGTGTGATAATTACCCTCATACATTTTGCCGTGTCCATGTACTTCCTCACAGATGACTAATCTTTGTGTATCAGTATGAATATTACATTACTCATCTGGAAAATCAATATGCATCTGATATACAATCCATTCCTATTTTTTCAGAGGGCAAAATCCAACAACACACTCAAATCGAGTGCTCTGTAGGACAGAGGAAACTGACTCAGGGCCGCCAAGCTGATGACCCAGATAAAAAAAAACCTTTTGCTCCGCATGGCAACACCGTGCAAGCTACGACTTAATCAGCAAATTGCTGGTCCAGCCTATGAATAACACGGGAGGCAGAGTGTTAATTTGATTTAGAGAAATATATACTCGTGGGATGGAGTAAACACATGTCGTGATACCAAGGAAGATCAGATTCACAGCTCAGGTCAAAAAGCAAAGTGTCCCACAGACTGTACAGCGATGTCTGCAGAGGTGCATCATGGTGTGATTAATAGCGAGCAGGTCTATATAAAATATATTCATCTGCAGTCAAAAGAAGGGCAGCAGCAGGTGCTCAGGGTCTAAATGAAGAAGTGGGCGTGCGGCTTTCACATTTCCAGACTTTCGAGGGCAAGCACTTGTATAAATGTTTGAACAGTCTCTGCAGAGTTGCAGTACTTTCAGAGATAGCCCTGAATTCTTCTATAAAGACACATTGGGCACAGACAGAGCTGACATTCTGTACCAGGTTTTTTGCGCGGCCACAATCAATTCAACTAAAAACACACATCTCATGTAGGATAAGGCTGGAAGGCAGCTGCAGCAGCTGGTGAATGAGTGAAAGCTGAGGTTTATCCTGCAACAAAGTTGAAAGTGAAAGTGTTTGGTGTCTACCAGAGCTTTTGACAGATAGGGAGACAGCATGAGGGATTTCAGGGCCCACGGAAAGATCAAGCAGCTTGTATTTTTAATAAGGCCCCAGGTAGCAAGGCTCTGTGAGGTGTGACTGTCAGGAATGAAATATTTAAAAGATGGATCTTTAATTTTTTCAGGTCTCAAAAAAACACATTAAGATGATAATGACAGTGATTATCCATACTGCTTCAAATGCTCTCCTTGACTGTGCTTATGTATGACTCACTGCCAAGTCAAGCTGGAAATAAACAATAAAAACTAATCTGTAATTTGTCTGTCTACTTTATAATCAGGGAGTCTGAAAGTCCCGAGTGCAAACACTGAATCTTTTAACAGGGACAAGCCTGACAGTTCACAGCAGAGTATTAGCTGAATGCTAAATGTAAGCTATCATGTTCACTGACAATGCTTGCATGCTAATGTTGATGTCATTTTTATTTATGTCCAGTAATGTATTAAAAAAAACAGGTACAACTACAGCTGCTGATGGGAATATCAGTTGTCATGGGGCAAAGTGTGTACCACATCATAATATTATCCTTCCAAACATTTGGATTTTGACACTTTGACATGACTAAAATTATAATGATAAGAGTCTTCGCCCCAAGAAAGTAGTTAACATGGCTATTAAAAAATTAAAACTACTTTTCTCTTGAGTTCACAAAAAACCATGTATATTCCGAATAACATATCTTTTAAGCACCATCTGTAAATAGCTGGTTCTGAGATACGGGTCAAAAACATGCCTTTTATAATGCTCAAATATTCGTGCCTTCAGACTGGAAATCTGAGGCTTTTCCTGTGGGCATGCATTCGCACTGCAAACTGTTGGAAGGTTGGCTAATAAACAGGCATAAGGCAGTGTGTAGCAAAAGGCAAAAATGCCAAACATAGTCCAAATGCTGCTCCGAAAACCCTTAGACATAAGTCTAAGCATATTTTGTCATAATCAGTAAATGCTACAAAAGATCCAAATAAAATGTTTTCTTGGTAAATAGTGTCCATGTAAACCAAGGCTGTCTATTCAAAGATGAACCTAAGTAGTGGACACGCACGGGAGGGGGACTGACTCTCACATTCTACTGCATATTCACAGCACAATGGTCAATCAGAGAACAGATCAAGGACTCAGCAGTCTACCAACACATTAATACCACTTACTGCAGCAGTAGGAGGGTACACTATAATAAAAAGGTCATGTATATATATGTTTTTGCAGAGACGGTGCTGGTTTGTTAACATTTTGTATCTTTTAGCTCAAAAACGGTCTTTTCTATTCACTTCAATAGTAGCAAAACATGAAGCACATGGGTGGCTTATATGTACATAACTGTAGCACACTGCAGCTGTAGGGAGAGAGATGCTGCTGAACTTGAGAAAAATCCTCACTCCTGCTGGGAGTCCAGGTTACCCTGATGCATTACTCTCCCCTTGAGGGGCTTTGTTTGGCTCGTTGTGCTTGTAGACTACCCTTCCTATAATTAATTGTGATTTTATGGAGGAGATTGAGGTATGGTGCTCCCTGTGGAGATAAAGTTGGGGGGGCTGGAGGCAGCTGTACAGTCATAGTGCTGTGTGTGAGGGGAGCAGCTGCTGTAACCATGGATCACAGCTCATCTGCAGACGGCTGACTGAGCCATCGCAAGGACTTTTTTCAGAGGCGAGTTACAGAGGTCATTCAGAAGCCATGGAGTGCCGCGCAAAGGGGTTAGTCCAACAAATTACTGCAGATATGAGAATTTCAATATACCTTATATTGAGTGCAAAGCAAGCGTTTGGACTGTTTCTGGTAGTCTTTTTTTACCACCATACTTTTACATTATATTTTAAAGTATTGATTCCAAGGGTAATTAAGTGCCGGTGTAATAACAGGGCAGTATATGCTCGATTTTAATCACTATAATAGTAATGCTTGTTTAGCCTTTGTTCCGTAATGAGGCAGTGTGTCTGGGCTTTTAGTTGGCAAGTTTTTCACCTTTTCTCCTTGTATTATCAAAAAGCTGGATTTGCTTCTTTCCGTTTTTTCTTTCACTGCAAACTCAATAATAGAATTTTAAGATGTCACCCTGTGTTCTGGGAAAAAGAACCTGAACATGCTGGCTGGGTGAAACTGGGATACTGTGAAACATTTACAAAGCAGACAGGTGTCTGCCGTGGCACAGATGCCTCATTAAGTCAAGCTGTGTCACAGAGAGTACACTAAAAAAAGACACTGAATAATTCCATTACATAAATGTGAAACATACTATAACCAAACCAGTTTAATCTAAAAAATGATCCCTTTCCTATTTTAAAATAGGAAAGGGATAGAGAGAAGTCAAACATGTGTGAAATGATGAGGATAACTGAATCTTTCAGTTTTTCACTCTGAGCAAAAATCCCCTAAGAACCCACTAACATCTGGCTTTTGTCTGCAAAGGGTGTAATCAGCTCCGCAGAAGCTTGTATTTATCTGCTTCAGCTCTGATCAACAGAAATATGTAAATTTGACACCCACATGGATGCACACATTTTCCTTTTTTCTCAGTGAGTAACTTCTCCACCTCTTCAATGCTTGATCAACTTTCAGTTTACTATTGTTTACCAAGTCTGGATTTTACACAGCGTGTTGGTTATTGACAGTGACGATCCAAAGTTCAATTTTAACAGTGTGTATAAGTGTCTTTAACACCCAGATACATCTGCTACTTCAAAAAAGGTTGAATCAACATTTCTGTTGCAGAATGTCCAATAAATCCCAAAATGATGGCTGCCAGCCTGCAATCACTGCACATTATCCCAATTATTACACAGCTAACTACAAAATAAATACATTATTTTATGAACTGATTTGATTTGATTTTTCTAGTATAATTATAAAAGGATTTAAAAATCAGACTGTAAACAAAACATATGTGTCTTTAAAAATAAAATACTTCTGTAAACACACTTTTAGTGTCTAATATCAATGAAGAGATTAAGATGAGGCTGTGATCATTAGTAGCATTGGTGTGATTCTGACCAAAGCAATTATGATTATCCTCCATGTGGACCTCCTCCCACTCAATTACGTGGATGTGCCGACCGTTCAAAGTCAGTGCAGAGACAAAGGCAGACAGAAAATCCAACTTTTACTTCTGTGTTGTTTGCAAACATTAACGCAGGTTTAGTCAGGCGTATTTATAACTCTGATGAATACCAATTTGCACAGGCAGAGACAGATAGTGATGTAGATAAACAGAGAGAGGCAGAGAGAGAGATACCCGGGGAAAGAGAGTGAATGAGTTCATAATGACAGATGGGCCTGGGTGCCTTCCAACAGCCAAAGCTCCAGCAATATGACAAAGCTTACGCAGGAGAGCAACTAAAAAAAAAAGATGCCTGTGTCCTTGTGGGACTGCACGACAGATCAAATACAAAATATATGGAAAGATCACCCAGAGGATCCTAAAATGTTGGGTAATGTTGAGCCTCTTCAGTGATGTGGCTGTGGCTGTTTGTAATGGCCAGGAGAGTGATAAACAAAATGGATCACAGCGGCTTTGCTGCAAGTGCTAATCTGTCAGTGAAGCCTCTGCTGTTAAACTACTGCGGCACGAGCTGCCCTACAGGGGTAAGGCGAGGAGAGTCTCTCACTGTGTTGGTGAGAATTGAGAGTGTGACAGCCAATTAGAGTCAGAGCGGACAGACAGACACACACCACTCCCCCATTTTACAGCTCCCAACAGCACACGCTGAAAACTTCTGAAGTAAGACTTGGACATTTTCATTTTTTTTTTTCTTCACAAAACCTTATAATAGGCAAAATATTTAATCATGTATCTATTAGCTTCCAAAAAAATGGTTGGTTAGCATTTTTTTTGCTCCTCACTGAAAACAAAAGGAAAGCTGAAAACATGTGACCGCTGCTGCATTCCTTTAATTATGGTTCCACTGGTATAGCTTTTGAAAGCCAGCATCCATAATGAGTCCATGCTGCATCTTTTTGCAGCACTCAAAATTAAGCCTATTTTAAAGTCAAAAATAAGGAAAAAACATATTACAGTTCTTCTCTGCAATTCCCAGGAGGAAAGAGAAGAAAATATGTGCCCTCTGAATCTGCATGGTTGGAGAACAGATGCATGAGATGAGGCGTCTGGTGAGAGAACCTCCGGCGAGATGAGCAGCTAATTCTTTTTGATGTGGTGTGAAATGCAGAATTTGACCGCTTCCCTTTGGCATTTCCTCTTTCTAAACAACTTGTGCATGCTTTTAGATTTTAAAACAGTATTTACTGAGCATCCTCTGGGTTCACATTCTGTTTTACTGAAGCATCAACTGAAGACTCAGTGTGGAGCAAGGCAGGGCAATAAAATCATAATAATATCTATTGCAGAGTAGAATTTCTTCCATAGCAATATTGGACATTGATAAAACTTATCCATACATCTTTTCAACCAATCAAAATGAGCACATCGTCACACTGAACTAATGACTACAACAGAATTATACCCAGGCCAGGTTACACATCAGAACAGTATTTTACATATTGCTCAGCCAGCCCTATTTTCAAGTTTAAAAAAGATGCTATAACGATGCAGACATGGGAGGAAAAAGTCAACATCAGGCCACATTCAGCATTTTTTCAGGACTGTTTTCTCCCCTGCCAGAGTTCCTGCAGGAGAAGTCCTAAAGCCTGCTGGCTGCAAATAAATGCAAATCAACCCAATTATCGTGACATTCCCATAAATGTGTCCAGCATACGTTCCTCCAACGGAAAACCGCCTACTGCTGTGGAGACAAACAAAAGAGGACAATTGTGCACAGATGAAAGATGAAGTGTAAATTACTAATGTGTGATCACAAACATTAGGCTTTTATGAGGGCACACACTGGTGATGTGACACCCTACACTACTACGGTAATTAAGAGTGTAAAGCAAGGTGCTGATGAGCTTTCCTGGATTAATCAGTGATGTTGGATTTGAAAATAATGCCTAAACTATTTTTACATTTCCAAAAGGAAATGATATCAGGTATCAAAAGATGGACATGGAGTATAAAAGTGTCACGCCGAACTGTGGCCTGGCTCAGCTTCCTAACTTCATTTGTTTGTAAAATGCTGGGGCTACTAATATTTAGGACTTTCAGACTATAACCTCACTGATGGGCAGCTCTGACTGAGTCGGTCTCTTCAGAGCCGATTTTTGGGAAGTTCAAACAAGCTTTTCATCTGCTTGCTAACAACCCCTCAAAACGACACGTCCTTGTCCCGTGTGACGCACAGACTATATTGTCGAGCCTCATCTTCAGAGGGACTCTCTGTGCCTGAATGGCTGCAATTGGTATTTGACCCATTCATTACCAGAAATCTAATTAGAGGGTTCCACACGGTAGTCATTTAACCATTTGGTCTGCATAATTACTTTAGTTAGAGGTGAAATGGGACAGAGTCTAAGGCCTTTCATACTTCGGTCTTTCTGGCAGAGTCACGCAAAATGTCACCTAAAACAGAAAGCCGGTTTTAGCTGAAACATCACTGTATGTATTTAGAGTCATTATGTATGGCTCCTTCCTGACTTACATTGCACTGGTAGGAGCGTTTTCATCAAAGTCACTTTCAAATGCTTATTTATGTGCCTTTACTTTATGGTACAGCAATCATTGTTTCTTTATTCATAGCATTTATTCTTATTAATACACAGCAGAAATTTGCTTCCAGCCACCCACTATCTCACCATGTCTTCATCCTGCTACACAGATTTAAATTAAAATAAATTCCTCTCATTAATCAAAAGCTTAGGACATTTCACAAACCGCCATGTCAAACCTTAATTAGTTGCCTGGGCTATAATCAGGCTTTATCTGGCGCAAAGTGAATCCAGCCGTCACAACTGCAAAAAACTCAGTGTTATAACCGCTCTTCTAAGACAGGATGAGGAATGAGGCCAGAAAACAAATCACAAAGAATCTTTTTGTATTCCGGAGTGGAAACTGATTGAATACATGTCAAGTTCACTGCCACAGACGCTCGTGTGTCAAAAGAAACCTGTTTCTTTCTCTCACAGCAGCAACAACATGTACAGTTGAATGATGTTCAACAAGACACTGTGCTGCAGCATTTTCAACAGTTTTGGGTAGGATGCTTTGTTGTCTTGCAAAAAAACATTTAATTAGACACCACTAGACTGAAACTGCACCAACTGGCAGTCAGATCAAAAATACCAACAATTACTGATAATTCATAATTGCCATTCGCCAAACTGTGTGTCCTCCAAACGCCTGCTCAGCTTTGCTTTACACAATTGTCAAAGCATCCAGTTGTGTTGCTCCCAGTGGAGATGCTGATGCTGCTTGTTTCTATACTGTGTGTCCTCTAGGTTCTCTGCTCTTTACCCCACTCCATTATCTTTTTCTACATTATTCTTCCCAGAATGCTGAGCCTGAATATCACTTGTAAATGAATAACTCAAAACTCATAACTAGATTAGAAAAACATATGTAGGTCAAAGCAATTACATCTGTTCAAACACAATGGTAACTGAATGACAAGCAAATCATAACACTGCACTTAAAAAGTGAACCATCCAGGTGTGATGTTTACATCGCTGCCAATCAGAGCTGGAGTCCCTAAATACCTGTGAATACTGCAGGGTCATTTGACCTGCACATGAATGCTAACTGCACCCTTTCACACTGTAGATAAAAGCCAGATGTTACAAGGGTTTTAAAGGGTTAGACACACTGAAAGAAGGGGTTGATGCTTGACAGTTTAATGCTTAAACCTTTGCTGACATATGCATCTTTAATAGTAATAAAATTAATGTTGGTAAATGTGGACAAATTTGTTAACTGCAACTAACTGCAAAGCCCTGGTTACACTTATGATCCAATATTAACCAGTTTCTTCCTGGGATCCCAAGGTGTTCACAATCAACCCTCGACAGCAGCTGGAACTTGTTGTCACACATTACATGCATTAAAAATTGTGCCTATGATAAACTATTTATACAGCATTACGCCTCATCAAACATTAACGATGTGTAACTGCCCTGTTGCTGTGGTGGATATAAATAGAACAAAGCCATTATTAATGGAACGACTTACACCTGCACTTTTTCTGCTTCAATTAATCAATATGTCTAGCCTGAGGAAGGCCTGTTTAGCGACTCATTTAGGCCTCAAGGGTGTGTACTTTTTAGTTAAACCTTCTTCTTCTTTCATTGGTCGTATCACATCTACAAATTTCACGGGAAGAAATAATGTCTTGTACTTTTTCACCTTCAAAAAGTCCTGAACAGCCATGAACTCTGAGCGCTCTGCAAATGAAAGTACGACTCCTTTGGAAGAGTCTAATTGTGAGGTCTCTGGCAATATTAAATAATACTGGTATTGGCAACTACTTTCATTAACTTTTTAATATTTAAAAAATATCAACTGTAAGGTCAACAAGTGAAACAAAACACTGATATTTGTGCTTTACACACAAAAAGCAGCAACCTGGAGTCAGCTGTATTACATCCAAATAGATGGTATGAGGATGCATCGCCCTGTACTGTTATCAGAACTGAAAAAGTCAGATCAGTGCATCACTAGTCTTCATGTGTTATTACTGAATTTACCATTAATCTGGTCATATATAGCCTCATTTGGTTTAGGGTGCACCTTCATTGTGAATTGGTACGGAGGCGGAACGTGGGGGCATTGTTGCTGCACCTCTGAGATGGCAGCGCTGTGTGAAAGGGTGAGCTGGTTCCCGACTGAATTATAAAGGGGTGAGGGCCTTCATTTAATTTAGACAGAATGACAATGAATGCATTTTGCCACTTCTGTGAGGTGAAGTTAAAATACCACATTCATCTTATACCAGGCTTTTCAATGCTCATCCTCATCAGAGAGAGGAGTTAGTAGGAAGCACTGCAAAATTAACACGCAGGCACCAAAATCCTTCCCTCCTAACAAATAAATCCTCTTGTTATCTTCCCATAGCAGTGGCAGCAGCCCTGCTTGGTGTGTCCTCCCAAGAGCTCTTCCTCTCTCGCCCTCCTGTGCAGGCTGGCGCAGACCATAACAGATTGACTCAGGCTGACAACAGCTGCCAGAACCCCACAAGCCTTGTCCTCTAGACACTGATGGATTGTGGGAGGGTAGCCAGGGTGATTAGCCCCTGACATGGGAGAATTATTGCAGTGTTCCACCCCAAAAGAGATTGCACCTAAGTGTCCGTGCAGGACGACACTCTCACTCACTGCTTTGGGTTGCGTTTGTTAGCAAATGGACTGGACTTGAACTTGGCACATCAATGACAACAAGTGGCAGAGGTGAGTGTGTGGTTATTGATCAATGAAACACAGTGTCGGAGAAGAATCTGATCAAATGTGTGAAAGACGAATGATGGCCTCGACATGTGCGACTGCATTTTTTTTCACAGAACAAAGAACGACAATCAAACCTCGCGACAAAGGGTTTATTTTTAACTCCGTTACATACGGCCTCTTGACTCCAGCTTGACAGCGACATACATTAAAGGCCACTGGAGGTAGACAACTGACGTTTCTATGTAAGCAAATATGAAATATTCAAGAAATCCTACAGCTCAACTAGCAGGCGTGACACAGAGAGCTGCTGTTTGCTTACTCTGCCAAGAGAAAAACCAGTCCTGCCATCCCTCTCTTTTCCCAGCAGTCTTCTCCTCTCACACAGCTACGAGCTGCTGCATCTGTTCTTGTCAGGAATTTCATTATTTCTTTCTTGCCCAGTGCAAGAAAACATCTTGTTATTCAATAAACATAGAGAACAAGCTGTCCTAAACGTAGCCTAACTTTTTGTCTCTTAAAGCAGATGTTCCTCAGAACAGCAGAGCTTACAGCCTCTGTATGATGGTGAGTAGATCTAAAGCTTTGCAAGCTTAAATGTTCAGCAATAAAAAAGACTATCACTGATATTAGACTCTGAATAGCGTCAGTCAGTGCTGCTGTTCTGCCAAATTAAAAAAAAGGTCACTTTTTCTGCATTCAGTGTCAACATGTGATGAGAACTTTATAGTTTCCACAGCCCTCATGTTGGTTGAACTCCTTTTGTCTGTGTAGACAAAGAGCTACAGAGTTGGACACAGAGCTGAAAATGAGCCTTATGTCTTTAAAGGTTGTGTGTAAGCAGGATGTATTTATGTACACAGCCTGAAACACTCCCCCCCAATAGTCAGATCAACTGTTAATCATGTCTAAAACAGTTGATGCTACGCCTAAAAGAGCATATTGATCACATCTTTCTGACATTTTTGACAGATCGATAATGTCAGTCTAAAATCAGCTCTTAGATTAGACATACTAAACATACATTAGTCTGTTTTAATGGTCACACTCAGCTGACAAAAGATAAAACTAATGATAGCTGCTGAGTAAACCATGAGTTTTTAGAGGGAAAGTGCATTTACCCATAATTCTTAGCCCCACTGAGGTTGAAAACTTTGTGCGACAGAAATATTGCATGTGTGTAATCAAGGTCTGGCTGTTATGATCCCCAGATGGAAGAGATGTGGGATTTTATTATATTTAAGCAAACATTCTGCCACAGGTGTGACTAACAACAATGTCAATAACAGTAAGACGCCATTTTTGGTAAGTCTTCACCCGAGCATCAGCCTCATAATATTTGGTCTTCTGCTTTGCCCATATTGGGTCAGCTCTGGCTGATGATGGCAGGAAACACGCAGATGTAACTAATAACATTAACGAAGAGTCTGAGTGAGCAGATCCAGTGAGGCGGCGTGAGGCAGCACAAAACCGAAACAAAACTCATCACTGCTATTAGATCAGCTCCTCCTGCAATGAAACGTCTGAAGCTGTGGAAAATTGGCACATGCAGTCAAATGGGTGCACAAAAATATAAATGTGACACAGCAGCACTTTCTTCCAAACTCTGTAGAGTGTGGTTTGTGCCAAGTTATTAAGAAATAAATAAATTACCAATTAGATCAGACAGCAGACCATATGTCCACACACATACTGGAAGCTAAACGATGTTATCTTTAAACCACTTATTTTATTCCAAATTTCTCCAAAAAGGACCATTAGTAATAATTTCCTAAAATGAAGCCATGATTGATTCACTTGTAACCAGCTGAACAGTTAAATCAAAAATTGTTCTTTCTCTTTTATACCCGACAGGTTTAAGTGTTGTGTTATTCTGCACAAAATAGATGTTTTAGTTCTCTCTCCCTCTGCCCATGCCATGATTGTGCTGTTTCCATAGAGGTGAAGGATTTTATGTTGCTGTAAAAAAAGAGCCCACACTGACTAAAAAAATGTGACAGGAGTGAAAAACTAGAGACGCTGCTTAGGGTTCATACAGGGAGACAATAGATACTATCTCAATTGCTGCAAATCTTCGGCCCATACTTCCTGGACAGCTATACTTCCATGCACATCAACACACATCTCTTCCCCTTGAATGAATGCAGATTTTACCACTGTGCTGCTCTGTGGTGGCAGATGGTGACTGACTGCTACTTTATGTGACCGCAAATAAAGAAAGTGTGGCAGTAAGAAAGGATTAGATCAATATCCTTGTAGCCCCGTAAAGTCAATATTAATTCACATTGTGGTCCAAACAGACCATAACAGGAGGGAACTTCAAATAACTATTTGACATAAAAAACCACCTCCAAACGCATCAATCTGTGAGTGGCACCAATGCCACACTACTGTCTCTGTGTCACCCTAATAAGCACACAGATATAGTGATACAGCGATGCACCTTTCAACCCTCTGACCTTTATCAGATATAAGGTGTTCACAGGATCAATTCCCTGCATTCTCTACTTCTCTCTGAATCATCAGATTTGGGACATTTGTCCATGCTCAGCAACTTTACAGCAAGCTTCAGACTTTGAGAGGCATAAAGGAGTCACAGTGTGTTTACCTCACAAGTTGAATGAATTAACTGTGATTTGGCCAAAAACATCCTTCTGTCAAGTAAGAATATATCGAGGCACGCTCTGATGATGCACGCAACGCCTTACTGCCACAGACGAACTGGCCTCACAGCTTCGGGCCGACTGCTCTGGTAAAGCAGCAATTAAGCGTCAAACTTTGGGGGCTAGAACTAGAACATACTCTAAACTCATAGCCCCTGGCAGTAACCTCAGGCTTCCCACAAACATGCTAAGCCATGCCTTCACACAGCTACTATCACCAAAACCGCAAGGAGCCTGCTCACCCAGTTTAACTTCTGAGTGCTGGCTTAAAGAGGGTTGTGCTATTAGTGGTTTATTATCACAATCCAAATCATATATACTCAATCTAAAGATTTGCTGGGGGAAAAAAGTGAACATTACAATAATTATTTTGACAAAAAATAAACGCAGCTGTCCACTCCTTTACATTCTCACTCTGTATAAGGTGTTAACGCATGGTACAGTAACCTGCTGCTGAATGTGTGGCTACTGCTGTCGGCCAAAACTGTGTTGGAGGCGATGACTGATGAGACATTCTACCTGTACTGAAAAAGGTGTAGGAGTTTTTGGATTGTGTAAGAGGAACCCTGGTCTGCTGAAAATAGGAAATGGTGGTCAACAGTTCTGAGAAAAAAAAGGGGGGGGGGGCTATACCACCAGCCTACAAGTTGTGCTATCCCAGAAAATGTTACATTAAGGTCTTAGCTGTGTTATTGAAGCTAAGCTATCATGGTGCTGGACTTGACAGCATTTTCTATCTCCTGGTTATTTGTTAGGCGCCAAAGAAAGAAGAGAGAGCGAGCTGGAAATTCAGATCAGAGTCAATGAATAAACAAAGGTACATTTTTTCTCTATAGAATACTTGACTTGATATTTTACCCTAATTCCTCTCACACATTAAGAATCTCAACTGCTCATCTGTGTTTTTAACAAATAATTACCAATCATTACAGCAGCAATATCCGATTATGTATTATTCATATTAATGTGACAGCCTGTTCAATGCAGAAACTATCATCTGAGTATTTATATATAAATCTTGACGTTTATTATGAGGAGGTTACATTCTGCTGCCTAAGACTGTGTGTTTGCTGTTAAGCAGTATGGCTTTAAAATGACAGTTTTCTTTAAAGGAGCTTGGTTTGACATTGTAGCCGCAATAAAAGATCTGCTGGT
Source organism: Parambassis ranga (assembly GCF_900634625.1). Taxonomy (NCBI): domain Eukaryota; kingdom Metazoa; phylum Chordata; class Actinopteri; family Ambassidae; genus Parambassis; species Parambassis ranga. Next base: position 3,139,338 of record NC_041043.1, on the reverse strand, counting down.
CTGAAGAGGCCAACATGACAATAAAAAGGACAGATCCGAACATTAACTACGAGGTCAGGATTGTATCATGTTCAGACTAAATCACGGCAAAACACCAACTACACCGGCTTAGATGACGCGACACCAAAACAGACGCACGGCGACAGAAACGACTCAACTATTTTTCATAAATTCAGACTATTGAGAAATATCTTATCCAAAACACAACGAAGACGAGAGAACATAAGACTGCTGTAATAACAGGGACATGGGGCTGCACAGAAAAGACACAGGGGACCATGTCTCATCTGGCCAATTAGCTAGCCTGCTAGCCAGCAGTGGTCACAACAAAATGCATTTGCTCTGTACTCCACAGGCAGACCAATGTTAGCTTTAGAGGCTACTCACCCCAGCAGGAGAGTCCAGGATGTCTGAAAAAATTAACTAAAGCCGCCTGAAGGGTTTGACTAACCGGAGGAGTCTCGCTGTACGGCTACAGTCCCCGGACAAGCCCGTGGTGTTGCAGCGTTTTCATCTCGCAGCGCTCACAGCTCCATTAAAAGCTGCATTGTTGGAGCGAAGGCTGGACAAACAGCGCCGACTGCACGCAGCAAAGCATTCTGGGAAACGGTGTTGATGTGCCAGTCGACATACTACTGACGAATAACAGAGAAAATGCGCCATCTGGTGGTCAGTATGATTATTATTCACTGATACATGACTGTGAACTAAAATTAATAATCCATACACACTGTCGTTTAAATATTGACAAATGTTGAACTTTTGTACTGAGCTGTCGCTATCGGTCGATAACTGGCAGTGTTTTTAATGGAAATTATCCAGTTCCAGCATGAATATTGAACAACAAAAGTATATTTTCTGACATGGATAGACCACATAACTAATAAATTAGAACATTTTTCGACGTATCTTGCTTATGCTATTTTCTTTTTCATTTAAAAATATTTAGAAACAACAATAATAATAACTTAATAAAACAATAATTTCTAAGAATATTCAAAAACAGAATTTTGTACTTATTTGGAGAGGCCTAGGTGGCGCTAGTGAGCCGAGACCAAATGGGATCGATGAAGAGGCGGTAGAAAACAGTGGCGAAAAGAAAACGTATGGTAGAGTTTTGGAGAGACACTGACTTAATTTAGAATATACAGAAAGAAACGTAAGAAATAGGATGACAAGTCCAGAAGGTGGCAGTAATGGAACGTTGTGGATGCCAGCCGCCGTAAAACCTCAGAGAAGAAGAAGCCGCCGTAGAAGTCGCGGGGTGATGACGTCCCACTTAGAAAATGGAGAGACAACACATGTCTGCTCTTGCCTTGTATCAAACATTACAACCAGACCAGCCTCCTTCTGCTAAGAAGCCGGCGCTACAGGTAAACATTTAATTAATAAAGTTGTTAATGTTGACTGTCTTTTAAAGCTGTAACTGAGCCCGTCTCACAGTGTTCAGTCCTCCAAACCGCTCATCACCACCTGTGTTTGACGTTCCGTTATCTTTTGTTTTCAGGTGGCAGCCAAGAAGAAAAAGGACAATGTGCCTGCAGCAGCTAAGGTCGCTGCACGAAAAACTAACATGAAAGCTGAGAAAACTGAGAGGAAGAAGATGAGGAAGAAGCAGCAGGTGAAGTCTGCACAAAGAGAGAAGAACCACAAAGCAGCTGCGGTTGTAAGTGCAAACAATGTCAACTATATGTGTTTTATCCCACAATTGTTCCAGTGGTTTTATTATAGAATTTCTTTCAAGCCTGTAGTTGAAAAGCAGCAGGAGGAAGGGATTGTAAACGGAGACGGGGAGTCTCTCACTGATTTGCTGACCACCCTGACAAAAGTCAACAACAGCAGGGAGAGAGCCAGCAAGCTGTTTGAGTGGCTCATCAACCCGGTTCCTGCCAAGTCCTTTTTCAGGTATGTCTGAAAAGAAGTCCTCTTTCTGTAGCTGTTTACGTTTCATCATGAGATAGAATCATGTAACAGCATTTTCCCTTTCACAGGGAAACATGGGAAAAGAAGCCCATCTTTGTGCGACGCGGTAATCCAGATTATTACAAGGGGCTGTTCTCTACAGCGGAGTTTGATCGCATATTGAGAGAGGTAAGAGTGTAAAGACACCTGTCTCTGTGTCTTTATTAGCTTTTCAAGCATTGCCTTCATCAGCTGGGAGACTCAAAGTAAACTTTGTATTTTATCTTTTCGTTAATTCTAACTTTTTAAGGACAATGTTCAGTATGGTGTGAACCTAGATGTCACCAGCTACACTAATGGCAAGAGAGAAACACACAATCCTCCAGGGAGAGCTCTACCATTCACTGTGTGGGACTTCTATGAGGTAAGTACCCATTTTAAGCATCTTGATTATCTCCGTAATAATTGGGCCCTTTGCAACAAATTAGAAGTTTTCACTTTCTCTTTGCAGGTTATTAAAGTTTATTTTTCAGATTTTCCAGAACCGCCTTCATTAAGAAGTCTTCTGATGTTTGTTCATGAATTAGGCAGTGTCTTAATTTGAATATTTTAGTGCTGCGAGCTACAAGTTGTTTTAACCGCGTCAGTGCGCCATCTGCACACCGCAGATTAGTAGTCAACCGTTGTGTCTTCATCTCCCCAGAGTGGCTGCTCCCTCCGCATGCTGAATCCTCAGGCTTTCTCCTCCACAGTGTGGAACGTACTGTCCATCCTCCAGGAGCACTTTGGCAGCATGGCAGGAGCCAACGTGTGAGTATGAGGGACAAACGTCTGTCATTGTGGGAACCCTCTGTGTTTCTCATATTATGTGTGTTTTCTTTAACCAGATACCTGACACCAGCTGGGACGCAGGGCTTTGCTCCACATTATGATGACATTGAGGCGTTTGTGGTTCAGCTGGAGGGGAAGAAACACTGGAGAGTGTACAATCCAAGGTAAAATGTAGTGGTAAATCTTGCAGATGAGCGCCGCTGATTTAAAATCAATCAGCTTAGTGAATGCTGCAAAGCTGATATCACCAGACTCCTTAGATCATTTTACTTTGCAGATCACAGGGGTTGCTGGATTAGCACTGCGTCCCTTGTTTTATTCTTATACCAGACGCAAGATGTTTCTGCATATGACTCACACAAAAACACTAAATTGTTTATATAACACTAAACGTTTGACTTCAGGACAGAAGAAGAGGTCTTGCCTGTGCACTCAAGTCGTAAGTAAAAACATTTTTTAGTAGTACAGTTGTGGTGAAAGGATATGGTATTTATCATATTGGCAGACCTCAGGATGAACGGTTTTCTTTTTCTTTTTCAGCAAACTTTGATCAGGCAGACATTGGAAAGCCAATCCTGGACGTGGTGGTAGAAGCTGGGGATCTAATTTACTTTCCTAGAGGGTTCATCCATCAGGGCAACTGTCTGCCAGACGCTCACTCTCTGCACATCACCATCTCATCATATCAGAAGAACAGCTGGGGAGACCTGCTGCAGAGGGTAATACGCACTGATCACTGCTGTGATGGCTGCAGAGAACATCATGAGGCTGTTTTAGACATGGAACACACTCCTAGACTTCTCTGGCTGTAATTTTGTGTATACCAAAAAGCTAATGTTGTGGCAATCTGTACTAAGATTGCCACCATCTGCAAACAACTCACTACAACTGGCCTGTTTGGTGCTTAGATTGTTCCAGCAGCGTTAGAAATCGCAATGGAGGAGGATGTGGAGTTCAGACAGGGTTTACCTCTCGACTACCTGACATATATGGGAGTACAGAACTCTGACAAGGTTTGTTACCATTACAACAAATACATTACGGTTTTAATTTACTGCACACTTTGTGAACACACAATCAGTATCATCACTAGTTTTTCTTTGGCAGGACGACCCACGCAGGACAAAATTCCTCGCACGAATCGACAACCTGATGAAAAAACTTAAAAATTACGCCCCAGTGGATGCTGCCGTCGACCAGAAAGCCAGAGACTTCCTCCATGACTGTCTGCCTCCTGTGCTCACTCCAGGTATGTGATGGGAAGAAGAAAATGAAGAAAAACTTTACCCTGTGTTTTCTCTTGCACCTTAGTCATGTCATACCAGTCTAATATAAGCTGCTATAACTTAAACCATTCCTGGACTGTTTACATTATGCCAACTGCACGGTCCTGCACTATACATCCTTTGCACTCTCACTGCATTGTGCCTTCATTTTGTACCTTGTATTTTGTGTGTGCCTCATTGTAGGTACACGTTTTTACACTTTATATTTATCTTAAGTTTTTAGTTATATGAGTGAAGAGTAACGCAATTTCTTTGACTTCTTCACTACAGATGAACTGGCAAGCAGTGTGCAGGGAGTACCAATGAGGTGGGCGAATGGACGAGTTAAAAATGCGGGTGTGCACATTACCACGCAGACCCAAGTCAGAGTTCTTCGTGCTGGGTGTTCCAGGTAATTCAGCTAGCAATAGTTGAAATTATCTTTGATTAAACCGAGTGGTTTTAATTTTCAAATTTATACTCTTTTTGACAGGTTATGCAGTGATGGAGACTCTGTTCATCTATATTACACCACAGACAACTCGAGAGTTTACCACAAAGAGGAGCTCAAGAGTTTTGAGATAAAACCAGAGGTAGGGACTGTGGGTCTGTTTGTGAAGTCTCATGCTCCATACACACTGTGTCCATCCACTTTTGTTGACCTATTGTTTTTTTTTTCTTTTAGCACACAGATGCCATTGAATTTCTGATCCACTCATATCCTGAGTTTGTAACAGTAGGAAGCCTCCCGTGTGATTCGGTGCAGGACAGGGTAGGTTTTCAGAAACTGCATAGGATTGTAGGGTGCAGCATTTTTGTTCAAGTACCTCCTAAAACTGGGTGTTTTCTATGTCAACATAACCTGAATTACATTTGTAAAATTTCTGGTCCTCTTTTTCCACAGATTGCTTTGGCTGAACTGCTTTTTGAGAGAGGGATAATCCATACAGCAGTTCCTGTGTAGCACCCACAAATTCTTCAGTCGTGCTGCTTTCATGAACAGATTTAAACAACAAGACATTAGATGTCTATTATTGAACAATCCATTTGTCAATTTTCAATGTTCAGTTCATAATAAACCAATTTTATCAAAGAAAATGTTATGTGACTAAAATTTTGATGACAAAGAGCATGTTTTTATTATTGGTTGATACAAATCAAAAGCATTGGTACAGGACTCTTAAATATTGCAATCTGAGGGACACCCATCAATCATTTACATCACAGGCAACTGGACCTTCCAGGAAGAGGAAGTCTACCTCCAGGTCACCTCCTCGCCAGGCTTCAGTGGCCTACAGAGAAATCAGTTTCAGATGCTTAGCCTTCCATTTTAAACAAGTCATTAGTGATTCATCTGACCCGTTTAAAAAAAAAACACTGCATATAACTTTCAAGGGTTTAAATTAAGGCTACTGGTCTCATGGATTAGAGAATCCACACAGACACTGCATATAATCTGAGTGCCAACTATCATGATTGATACACAAAATATATTGGTCCTAGTCCACTCAAATGTGGCTGAAATTGTTGAACCTCGTAGATTAATAAAGGATTATCTTATTCAGAACCGTTACTTTTCCTTACCTGCTATACAAAACACTCTTGTTCCTAAAAGCTGTCAGCTTATGGTCCTGTTGTCTGTCAAGGTACCATCCGATCACAAAGCCCATAGGCACCAGGGCATGCATCCAATAATCACGGACAACTGCTGCAAAGTTGACCATGGTTCCTGCAGGAAGACGCAAAACAGACATTTATATAGACATGCATGTCTTCTTCAAGGACTGAGCTAATAAAGACAATTATTTTAGGACTAAGAAATTCCACTGTGTATTAAGTAGACAGTAGTACTATGAAATAGATACAAAAAAATGTGATTAAAGATGTGTGACACATCATGTTTGTGGACACCTCAAAGCACTGTTTTAACCTGCTTTTATGTGTAGACATTGTTTTGACTGCGATTCAACGGTTTGACAGGCAAACCTCATCCATAGCACATCTTGCAATATTACACAATTTTCACAATTCAGATTACAGCAACCCATCAATCTCAGCTATATACTGATAACTATGTACATTCTATACTTTTGACACAAAGTAGCTGCACCCGAGCTAGCAGCGTCTGTAATGCTAAACTGTTAGCGTGGTAATGGATGTCAGATTTTACTTGGGGATAGTTATTCTCTTTACATAGTTACTGCGTGTGTAGCGTAGTTAACATTTTAAGAGTGCAATGTCTTAAACAAACACAAACTTAAACTATCTAAAACATTACCTTCTGTTTACACCAAGTCGTGGCCTTCAGCTCTTCGTTCACCAAGCAAGCTAAGGACATTGGACTCTACCAACGGAGCTACTCCTATGTGGATATATGAAAAAAAAAAAGAAAATATTGTTATTGTCACCGTGACCCGTGTGGTGGAATTTTAGATACACTGTGAGCTATATATATTTTATTCACAGCTATCTAAAATATAGCTTGTGATGGATAGCTTTTAATATATTTTTACAAAAACTATTCTAATGGCACCGCTGTATTTGGTACGCTCCTAAGCCCTTTCACACGTGACGTAGCGGCAAACATGTCTGCCTCTAATGTGTTTATTCAGAAAGAGCTAACCGAAATGTGTTAACGTTTAAATTATACAAACCCCACTTAACCGCGTTTCTGCAGCAGCTGAAGATACGTTATATTATCTTATATTTAATGGTATGTTACACGCTTCTCTGTCTTTTCTTTAGCTACATCCACAAGCTAAAACCTAGCTAGCATGCTAAATACACTTTGCCGGGTAATTCGCTACTGATTGTGTGAGCTGTGAACTGTTGCTTGATATTTTACTTATTTTACTAACCGTTCGATTAGCCAGATACATAATCTACTTGTCATTTTGCATTATTATGAATATGCTTTCTTATAAAATGTATTGTGATGCAAACGTGTTTTGTTTGTTTTCGTTGATGCATAATTTAAGTGAATGAGCTTTTTGCCCAGCCGTCATACGAGACGTACAGAGCATTACGATTTAAAGTTAGACTGAGCAGTCGGCATAATGATACAACTGTAATTTTACTTTCAGCCCAACAACTAAAGGAAGATGACGTCCATTATCAAGCTGACAGCCGTGTCAGGGGTCCAGGAGGAGTCCGCCCTCTGTTACCTGCTGCAGGTGGATGAATTTCGCTTCCTCCTGGACTGTGGCTGGGATGAGAACTTCTCAATGGACATTATCGATGCTATGAAACGGTAAGGACAGATTTAATCTAATCATTTACACCAAATTTTCTTCTGTTCTCTAGGTCGAAACATTTTTTGTGTCTGTTTCCGTCTTCAGATATGTTCACCAGGTTGATGCTGTGCTTCTCTCACACCCTGACCCCATCCATTTGGGTGCACTGCCTTACGCTGTGGGAAAACTGGGTCTAAATTGTACAATCTATGCCACCATTCCTGTCTACAAGATGGGTCAGATGTTCATGTATGATCTGTATCAGGTAAGAGAAGGTGTAAGAAATGTACATGTATGTAAAGATTTTTAACTCAGAGCTGTCCTGCATGAATACTTTAGCTTTCTTCTTTTGTTCTGTCCACTTAGTCTCGAAACAACAGTGAAGATTTCACACTGTTCACCCTTGATGATGTGGACAGTGCCTTTGATAAAATCCAGCAGCTGAAATACTCACAGATTGTTAATTTGAAAGGTGAGTTCGCTGCAGTCCCTCAAAGCTCAAGTCCACTCACTCCAGCTCATGGATGAAATATAGGAATGTGTATTTTATATCTTCTTTTCCCTGACAGGAAAGGGGCATGGTCTTTCCATCACTCCTCTTCCAGCTGGACACATGATTGGAGGCACTATTTGGAAAATTGTGAAGGATGGGGAGGAAGAGATTGTGTACGCTGTGGATTTTAACCACAAGAGAGAAATGTAAGCAGAAACACCACATCCATGAAATTGAATGTTTATTGGAGTTTTATTTTCAAGCCTATGACCTGCTTCACTGTTTCTCTTTCAGACATCTCAATGGCTGCACATTGGAGAGTATCAGTCGTCCGTCCTTACTGATTACAGACTCTTTCAATGCTACATATGTCCAACCACGACGCAAACAAAGAGATGAGCAGCTGCTCAGTAAGTAGTGTTATGTGCATGTGATGTGATGTTCCTTTTGTCATTCTACTCTCTGTCCTGCCTCTAACTACTATATTCATAGAGTCAAATAACAGATAAGTGAGTCAGTTTATTTCTCATTTCCCCTCCCAAAGCCAATGTGATGGAGACCCTGCGTGGTGACGGTAATGTCCTTATTGCCGTGGATACAGCTGGGCGTGTGCTGGAGCTTGCTCAGCTCCTAGACCAGATTTGGAGGACAAAAGACGCTGGGCTGGGAGTTTACCCACTTGCGCTGCTTAACAATGTCAGCTATAATGTGGTGGAGTTCTCCAAGTCCCAGGTATCCTTAACGGAAATCGATTTTTGTTTGTCAGTAAATAAACAATCATACCACAAGTCATGTTTTCTTTCCAGCTGTCATAACTCTTAATGTGCTGATTCTTTGTAGGTGGAGTGGATGAGTGACAAGCTCATGAGGTGTTTTGAAGACAAGAGAAATAACCCCTTTCAGTTCCGACACCTGACCCTGTGTCACAGCCTGGCAGACCTGGCCCGGGTGCCCAACCCTAAGGTGGTACTCTGCAGCCAGCCGGACCTTGAGTCCGGCTTCTCCCGGGAACTTTTCATCCAGTGGGGCCAAAATGCAAAAAACTCCATCATCCTCACATACCGCACCACCCCTGGAACCTTAGCCCGCTATCTCATTGACAACCCTGGAGAAAAGATGCTGGATCTGGAGGTGAGAGCAGTAGTCACACACTGATGATATACTATGGCAGAGGGAGAAGATTTATCTGCTCATGCTGCCTTTTGCCCCATGAAAAGCTCCTGTCTCACAAATTCATTCATATATACATGCTTCATTTTTAATATGACAGGTGAGGAAAAGAGTGAAGCTGGAAGGCAAGGAGTTGGATGAATACCTTGAGAAGGAGAAAGTAAAAAAAGAAGCAGCAAAAAAACTTGAACAAGCCAAAGAGTAAGTTCATGTACAAATCGGATGGACATGGATGACTGAGAAATGGTAGTGCATTCAGAATTAATGTTGTCGGGTTTGTCAGGGTGGATTTAGACTCCAGTGATGAGAGCGACATGGACGACGATCTTGACCAGCCAGCCATTGTGAAAACCAAACACCACGACCTGATGATGAAGGGCGAGGGGAGCCGTAAAGGCAGTTTCTTCAAACAGGCCAAAAAGTCTTATCCTATGTTCCCCACACACGAGGAAAGAATCAAATGGGATGAGTACGGAGAGATCATCAGGTACTCCACTTCAGACAGATTCAGATTACAGATTGCACAAAGCACAATTTTACCTATAAACTTATGTTGTGCTTTTAAAGGCTAGAGGACTTCCTGGTTCCTGAACTTCAAGCTACAGAGGAGGAGAAGAACAAACTGGACTCTGGGTTGACCAACGGAGATGAGCCCATGGACCAGGATCTGTCTGTCGTCCCCACCAAATGCATCTCAAGCATGGAAAGCCTTGAAATCAAGTCAGTGCTTACTGGACTTATTGCTGCAACTACAGCTACAACTTTAAATTCTCATTATGCTATGTTAGTTTCTCTGCCCTGCCAGCTGGTCAATGGCCAACATTACAGTGCAGCACACGGTTGTTGTGTGTTGGATGGTGTCCAAATGCAAATGGGTGTAAATGAATGTACATCAAGCTAAGTGATGCCGAAAAAGGGGTTATGTTGACTCAGCAATCTCTCTCCATCAATGAATTCTGTCCCAACTCATGCTTAACAACTAATCGGCAACATTCAAAGGCCTGACCCTGTCGAATTTCTTTACAGAGCACGGATAACATACATAGACTATGAAGGTCGTTCTGATGGCGATTCCATAAAGAAGATTATCAATCAAATGAAACCCAGACAGCTAGTCATCGTTCATGGTCCACCAGAAGCCAGTCTGGACTTGGCTGAGTCCTGCAAGGCATTCAGCAAGGATATCAAGGTTTACACACCCAAACTTCAGGAAACAGTGGATGCCACTAGTGAGACACACATTTACCAGGTCAGCCTCAGTAAAGCACTGATTATTTACTTAGTAGATTAAAAATGTTGAATTCTACTGTGATAAAAATCTGATCAGTCTGTCATCATCAGATTATTTTGGACCTTTCTGTCTTCCTCTTGTCATGGTACAGGTGCGGTTAAAAGACTCCTTGGTGAGCTCGCTGATGTTCTGCAAGGCCAAAGACACAGAGTTAGCGTGGATTGATGGCGTGCTGGACATGCGCATTGTGAAGGTGGACACCGGTGTGATGCTGGAAGAGGGGGTGAAAGATGAAGTGGACGACGGGGAACTGACCATGGACATCACCCCCGACCTCGGCATTGACCACAATGCCACAGCGGCGGCAGCACAGCGTGCCATGAAGAACCTGTTTGGAGAGGACGAGAAGGAAACATCTGAGGAGAGCGATGTAATTCCCACGCTGGAGCCGCTGCCTTCAAACGAGGTGAGGAACCTGGAAATACCTTATTAAACAATCCAGTAACAAGCTTCTGCCCATATGCACAGCCCTCTTCATACAATGCCTGTGAAAATAGCCTCACAGTGTGAAAGATGAGCAAACCATACATCCTTTATTTTGCTGTTACTGAGTTGTAAGATACTATTGAAAATATAAACAATGACTCACTAATGTAAGGTTGCCTCCTTCTCACAGAGAAAGTCATAAAAAAGTGGAAGAAAGCTAAAGAGGATACTTTGTTTTGATTGAGCTCAGAGCTTACTTGTTTTGACAGGTAACCTCATTTCTAGAGTCTTTGCAGTCATGCAGATGAGTTCGCTCCTGTGTGTGAGTGTGAGGAGCAAAATTACTTTAGGTCCCAGAAGCTGCTGCAGCCAGTGGAACAAAACTATTATAGTCATGTCCTGAGGCTCAGAAAGAAAAGCAAGAGAGAACAGATAGCTAATGGAGCCTATGAGACTTTTGGACTCTTGAGAAGTGAAGTAATGTGATTCTGATCGTACTGATGTCCAAACGGGTGAATAAGCAGTTCTGACAGCCCTTCTGAGAAAGTCTCTGACCGCTGGCTCCCATTCTCCCTCCAGATTCCAGGACATCAGTCGGTGTTCATCAATGAGCCTCGCTTGTCTGACTTCAAGCAGGTCCTGCTGAGAGAGGGCATCCAGGCCGAGTTCGTGGGAGGAGTGCTGGTATGCAACAACATGGTGGCCGTCCGCAGGGTGAGTGTCCTTCCCTCTGGCTCGCTGAGAACACTATCCATCAGCTTCTCACAAGGCTACTCACCACAGCAGAGGACATTTGTTGCACAGACAGCACAGCAAAAAGCAGAATATCTCATATTGATTATTTTAAAGGATAATGTGAAAAAAAGATTGTGTAAATGGATAGCGTTTTAGTGAATGAAATGTTTGCTTGCAGAGCATAATTTATCGCTGCATCTCCAATGACGACGAGTATTTACGAACAAAATCCAGTACAGATGTAAAGAAAACATGTTTTAGAGTTCACATGGGCAATTTGAAAACTGCATCTCTTCTTTAAGATTTGTTTATTTGTACATAATAGAATGAAACATTATATTAATGGATCACTGAACACAAAGAAAAAACAAATATAATCTAAGTAGGATATAATAATCCCTATGGCAAAAAATTACATTTCACCTCAGAAGAAAAACAATCGCAGGCAAAATTTAAGGAAAAAGGAAGTGAAGGAAAAGTCGCAGTGAGTCTGGGTTCTAACAACAAACTGCATAATTGACAAGAGCCTAAAATAGATGCAACCCAGAAAATGAAATCAAAGAGCAGTGAGACTGTTAAAGTAGCATGTGTGTTTGTGTGCTGTTTAACTGAGAAATCATTAGTCTGTAGGGAGGAAGATTTATCTTAGGAGTAAGCAGTGTCGTGTAAAAGACTGGTGCTTAAAGGTGTTGTTGTTAAAGGAGATGACCCGTGCATCTTTTTGCTCTTATTTCCAGACGGAGGCTGGACGCATCGGCCTGGAAGGATGCTTGTGTGACGACTACTATAAGATCCAGGAGCTGCTCTATCAGCAGTATGCTATTGTATAGCAGCAGCAGCAGCAGAGCACACCATGGCAATACAAAGACAATCCTTTACGAGGACTGTGTACCCACATGGGCTGCTCCAGCTGTTTCACTGTAAACCTCGTTGTACATTCTCACTTTTATATTCTTTCCAGATAACTTTTTTATTATTAGTTTAACTTCAAAGTGAAGGACGGACACTTCCTCCAGGCTGATCCATCTGTGTGACACAACCCAGAGGTTCTCATATTCTTCCCACTGTACAAACATTTAATTATGTTAGGAAAGCTTTTTTGCTTCCTATTCTTTCATTAAAATATGCACTGAAAGGTTTGTCTCAGACTTCCACAGTTTGCGCTGGAACTTGAACACATTTTGAGACCTGACTAAGACGTGACAGTAACACGTAACATTACATTTCAGACGTGGTCTAAGATGTATTCTATAATAGACTCTTAGGAGTGGCAGCACTCTCAGAGGTAGGGTTGTATAATCCATCATCCATCTCCTCTGATTGGCGAGAACAGCAGCAGGAGAAATATATTGGATTCTGTAGTGCAGTCTTTATCCTGGTCACGTATGTTTTGATTATATTTGTTCATGTCAGCAGGTTTATAGTCTTTTTTTTTTCTGCTTGTGACAACATCAAAGTTGCGTGTTGAATTCTATAGTGTGGCTTATTTATGGCAGTACACCAACAAATTTACATATGAGTGGAGCAAATCAAAATGACTCATATTTTAATGGATTTTTGTCACTGAGTGCAGACAATACCAGTTTTATATGCAGAGTACCATGGCAGTACATCCATATATGAAAAGTCAATCATAGTCAAAGTAGAAGATCATCAATATATTTGACCTCAACCTTCTAAATAATCCTAATAATTTAAAACAATAGAGAATAATAAATTAGATAAATAAGAGTCCTTAAAAACCATAAGAGATGATAAATCAATGAAGATTGGGTGAATGAATCAGACATTTGTCATAAACATATGACTAAGGTCAAATAGATGAATGTATTTTGATAACCAGATAAACCAGGCTAAAAGAGATTTCAACCATACATCATAAATCTATCCTCATCAGAACATCCCTTCTATAACATCACCTTGCAAAGGCTCCAGAGCCACAGGGGACAACTGTTTGCATACATTCAAATCTGTTGCATCAGTCAACCCCTGGAGGTGTATCATCATCTGTCCCTGAACACACAACCACTTTCCACCAAAAAAAACGAATTAACTGGTCATCATATGTAAAATTGTAATTTCATGGAAACAAAAATATTTTTCAAAATAAAAGCCTCCCATCTGCATGTGCCGTTTGAAGGATCACCACACTTGACTAGTTCCCACATTAACAGCAGATGGAGACATTTTTCAGCTGTATGTAACCAGCTTCTGAATACCCATATCAAATCTGCCAATGCAGCAGGACCATCTGTAACACAGCAGTGAGATGACATTGTCCCCAAAGTGATAACTGGGATCGAATATAATTCATCCTACTGTAGTGATCTAGGATTACTGCACGCTTTATATTTTAACCAACTGTCTCTGTGAAAAAAAAATATTTACCTCCCTGCCTTACTGGAGTAAAAAAAAAATAATGAAATGCTTCAGCGGTTTGTTTTCTTATCTTTTTCTGGCACACATGGATATACAGCCTCACCTCTGCTGTGCCTCACTGAGGTGTAACTGCTGTATTAGAAAGTTGGATGATAAGAGAGTGTGGACGGTGGATCTGGTGGGGGGGTGGGGGTGTTATTGCCAGAGCGCTGTGTCCACTGCCGCCATGGTGGCACATCGACTCAGCTGATTACTCTTGCAGCGTTGTGTGAATCCCCAGGGTAGATCCTTAATGCAGAGCCAGCTGTGGAATGCCACTTTTATGGATACACCAAAACAACCTTCGTCCACCTCACCCCCAACTCCTCCTCATCACCCCCAACTCTCCCACCATCACACGTGCCCACGGTGTGACATCATAACGTTTGAGACTCCTCCTACTATGATAGCCTGTTAAACAATCACATACCCACACACACACACTTAAGTAGGACAGTGAGAGCGAGCAGTGTGTGTGTGGATGGGTGATCATGGTTGGAGGAGTTAGACTTGAGCACGGATGGATGGCTGATTGCAGGCCTGTTGCATAACATACAGTTTGCACTTTAGAAACATTAAAATTTAAATGCTCTTTTTTAATCCGTGGCTCACACACGCACAAACTTTCGTGTTCAGAAACGCACCAATGATGCCTTCATTTATTTATTTATTTCCCTCCCTCCTGAACTTCAATAACCTGTGACAGACAGAAGCTGAGTGAGAGAGCTAGAGTGGAGATGAGGAGAAGAGAGAGAGAGAGAGAGGAGCTCTTCTGTGCCACAGAGCATGCCAGCCTTGCCCAGTCACTGCTTTTCATTTTGATAATTGACCGGCAACGCCAGAAATGTCCATCAGCTAATCCTCTTAGCTTTCATAATGCTGACTCTGTCACAGAAGCCCCTGTTTTAATGTAACGAGCAGATAAGCCAAGAGCACAGGGCAGAATCTCCCAGAGGCCACTCTGCCCCCTGGAGGCCACCAATAGATCTGCTTTCCACTCAACAAGTGCGCTTGCCAATCTGTCAGACTGCATCAAATCATAAATCCATAACCTGGCTGCAGGGCGACACACACACACACACAAGTTCATACTGTACTCAGACATATTCACGCTGCACGACATGACAAAGGAGCATCTTGGTGGTGCATATCCATTCATCTGTGCAGAGTGGAGGATGAATGAATTTAATCCCTTTTGAATTCCTAGTTGCCACACTAAGCAGACCACTTAATGCCAATGACATCAGTGTAATAATGTGAAAAGAGGACACATTTCTATGAAATATTCAAACACAGCATAGAGCACGGAAATCCATGAGTCTTTGCTCTAAAAATGGAACTGTCTCTCTCCTAAAACGGACATCATGCTGATGTTTCTCAGGCTTTTTTTTTTATTGTTTTTGAGATCAAGCACAGGTTGTGACTAAATAGCAGCATTTTGATAAATACTAGAATAACAGTATAAAGATAGAAATTGATAGATTTGTTTGTTAGTTTTATTTTTGTACCAGGCTGTAAACATGCTTATTTAAGGTTTTAACATGGACATTTATGAGGCACTCTCGAGTGGGCATTTGTGAAACTACACTTTTAGAACGTGTCTGACCAAAGTTGTTTCCACTCATCTTTATCCATTTTTGTCTTCTTAAAAGTTCATTTTTTTATTCTGTACTTTGAAAAAACGTGACCTTTCCAGTGTGAAGTCTTTTGAAGCCCCTGTGGGAAGCAGCACCTGAGTCCACCTAAAGTCCAGTTTAATCCTCATACAAAGACATGAAGTGCATAAGGATTTAAAAGTAGGGTAGAAGATTTCATTCTGATGCACTTTTTGTTAAATTAGTGTAACTTCTCTTTACAATCCGATAGCAACCAACTAGTTAGGCAATTTTGCATTAAAACGAAGAATATTAATCATCTGTGGAAGCTATAAAACGCTAAAAACATCAGCCAATCCTCTGGGTGGACCCTGTGCGGAGTATTGGCTGGTTGTAACTCTTTTCCTGCTCTGCGCGCACCAGAGAGGTACATGCATGATGGCCGAAGTCACAGACCGCAGTTCGTCTTCAGGTAATGCACGTTCTCGTGATTGGAGGCGTGGCTTCAGGGTGAGCTCCGAGAGAAAGAGGCGTGTGTTTACTTTCGAAATCTGGCTGACTCTCACTGAGTTTTTAAAATCTCCTACCCTACCTTTAACTAGTGAGTGCCAGTAAATATGTTTTGGACATTCCAAACATTTGGAATTCTTTTTGTAAAATGTAATTCTTCCATCTCATGCTCCTCACTTCTTAAGTCCCGCTCCATCCTTTCCTCACTCCTTTTCTCCATCTCTTCCCTAAGTCCTCTGTCTATGGATAATCTGCATGTGTCATCCAGCAGTAATGGTCTTTCAGTAAAGTAACCACTTATGCTCATCCACTCTTTAAGATGCACACAGAAAGACCTTTCTGAAGAGGAATCCTGAATTACAGCGTGGTGATCCTCTTATGCAACCTGTTCTTCACACTCGTCCACAAAGCAGCAATGCTCACGAGCACAAATCCACCAAGGTGCTCGCTGCCAGATTATCCACGGTCCACAATACTGCAGCTGCCATGTTGTCTTTTTTGATGAAACAATGCGTTTTGTTGGGTGTATTCATGGCAGGGGCTGATCCTGGCTGAGTCCCTGGCAGGGATATGTGGATGACTTCATCATCATGTGTGTGTGTGACTGGGTATTTAGGACAGATCACATGAGATTGTTTGGCTTGGCTTGAGTACAAACAGCACATTCTTCAATGTAGGAGCAAAACAAACCTGACCAGTCGGTTGTCCGTAACTTGAGGCGATGCAGGGAAGAGGATGGAGGATCCTGCTCTTTGGATGAGGGCAGTATCATCCTCTTAGCAAACTGCATTCAGGCTGACATGTGGTTCCAGCCAGTCAGCAGAATGCAACCTGGCTGGCCTGCTCTTTCCACTCAGCACATCAGAGGGAACCGGCCTTATCTGATGTGACATGGCTGACACCACCGTGAGAGCCTCGAGGAGAGCCTGCCGATGATTAATTTGGTGCTCTGAAAACACGATGAAGATTAGTACCCTGTGTTTACCCCTGCAGACGTCTCTCCTAAACTCAGGACAACCCTCCGGCATGTCACTGGGACGTGTAATAAGGCTGAATCATCCGCAGTGAATGATGTTGACGTGAAAATGAGTGTGGGCCAGGCCGGGGAGTGTGAATCCAGAGAAGTGACTCAGCACTACTACCGCCGTTTATGTTTGAGCAGTCTGAATGTCAGCAGTGAGAGTGTGGGCCTGCAGACCTCAGCCCAGCAGAAAGTCCACATTATTCTGCCTGTTTTAACTTGTATCACAACACATGAGTGCTTCCCCTACACCAGACAGATGATGGCCAACTTCCTTAAACTGCCTATTATACTTCATAGTGACTGCATCTGAGATCCAGTGTAGATTTATCGTTCTGTCTGCCATGTTGGCATATTGATGCTAGGGTTAGCTTGTTTATTCACATTAAGAATGAAATTTTCCCTGACCACTTTAAAGGTAGGGTAGGAGATTTTGAAAACTCAGTGAGAGTCAGACAGATTTCAAAAGTAAACACACGCCTCCCAATCACATGGACCTGCATTACCTGAAGACAAGCTGCGGTCTGCGACTTCGGCCATCATGCACGTACCTCTCTGGTGCGCGCAGAGCAGGAGGAGAGTGACAACCAACCAATACTCCGCACAGGGTCCAGGATTGGCTGATGTTTTTAGCGTTTTATAGCTTCCACAAATGATTAATATTCTTCGTTTTAATGCAAAACTCCCTAACTAATTGGTTGCTATCGGATTGTAAAGAGAAGTTACACTAATTTAACAAAAAGTGCATCAGAATGAAATCTCCTACCCTACTTTTAAATCCTTATGCACTTCATGTCTTTGTATGTGGATTAAACTGGAGTTTAGGTGGACTCAGGTGCTGCTTCCCACAGGGGCTTCAAATGACTTCACACTGGAAACGTCACATTTTTCAAAGTACAGAATAAAAAAAAAGATCTTTTAAGAAGACAAAAATGGATAAAGATGAGTGGAAACAACTTTGGTTAGCAGAAATTAGCATATGCTTCTAAATGTAGCATATATTCTTAATTCTGATGTCATACTTTATCTTTGTAAGTGAAGCTAGATTTAGCTAACGCTGGTAGCTAAGCAGGCTGTGTACATAATGATTTGATAGTAACAAAAATCAGCAGAATCCTCCTTTAAAAAAAGTTTTTGATGAAAAAGCACACTCTGCACCTCGTGCCTGCTTATGAATAATAACACTGTGACATTAACAACTCCTACTCATCATCCTCCCACACAGTGCCTATAACTTTTGTGTCCAGTACGGAGGTGGGCAGGGTGATGAAATCACACAACAGGGAAATCTACCAGCTAATTGACTTTATGGGATGCTCCCCCTCCTCCCTCCCTCTCCTCTCTCCATCCCTATACCTCAACCCTTCCAGTGAATGAAGTGAAGGAAGTCTCCCTCGCTCGTCCTCTGTTTCAGAGCACTGCCGTCTGCATTAATACGGCGTCTGCGACTGATGCTATCTTCCCAGGATGAATGGGCTGCACTGCCTCTGCTGGCATAACCTCTGTGGTCAGTCTGAATAGGCCTCTCCGCTCCTTTCTGCAAAGGGGAAAAGGTTGCTCTTTGCCTCCGTCCATTCCTGCTCCGCAGACAGAAGGATAATGAAGTTATTTATGTGCAGCTTGTTGCAAAAGGTTAAGTCGTTCTCAGTCTCATTCTTCTGGGCAAACTGTGAGCTCTTTATCCAGCTTCATGATGCTTGTGCTCAAATGAATATCTGCACAGAAAGTCCCAGTGTTCTTGATCTTTGACCCTTGATCACTTGTTATCACTTCATTTAATCCATGTAAACCTATGTGCCAGTTTGTGCCAATTCTTCCTCTGCGGTGGATGTTCTGTAACGTTGCAGAGGGGGTGGACGCCCTGCCGTAAGAGCATCTTCATTTGAACTCAACAAGCTTGAACAACCACTGCTAGCCACAGCTAGTATCTATTCATTGGACTGAAGTGTCCATGAGATTCTGCAGTGCCTGAATCTATGCAGAAAATGTACAACAGCAGGTTTTCTAAGTCAGAAGCCACCTACTGCACTCCACTCTGGCACCCATTATCTGTTATGTAACAGATTTTTTTAAGAGATAAAAAAAAATCAGCAGGCATGAAACACACACACACACACACACAGGAATGATCAATTTGTTCAATTTCTGGAGCATATGTCTAAAAACAAAAAGAACATGGATCCAGTTTTCTCGGGTTGTTGGGAACAGCTGCACCAGTTTTCATGTCCAGGATGATAAAGGAAGCGGTACAGGAGATGACTGGTGCCTCCAAGAATACACAGATTAGACTCTGTGTTGCTCCTGTGTACTCTTCACACCTGAGCAGGCATACAAATAAACCTGCGGTGCTGCCACAGAATGCTCAACGCTCATGATGAATATTTGATTTTTATTCCTGCAGCTGCCTGAGAAGCTTTTGCACGGAGTAAAAAAAATCAGCAGGTCTCCAGAGACGTGTCCTGCATGTGTGTGTGTGTGTGTGCACTGTATGCTCGTACTGTATGGCTGCTACGTTGGCTAAAGAGGGCTCAGCAAGAGTTGGCAGGTTGAAGAATAGAATGGTTCAGAGCTGCAGATATTTCTGCTTCCATCTGCCTTCAGGTAATTAGTACTATATGAGTTGCCAGCTGTATGTTATTGGAAGGTACACCTTGAGTTTTTACTGGTTCAGTGTTACCTCCATCCACCTCACAGCACAATCAGCCATTCTCATACATGGGACACCCCCAGCACAGTAGAGCTGTTGTTCAAACTCTCCAAAAGGACAGAACATATTCCAGCTGCCCTTTTTCTCACTGTATATGAACAAGGGAACAGTTCATGTGTTTAAAGATACAACCTGGCATCTATCACACTAACCAAACATGAAAGCAAAACATACAATGTGTCAAAAGGGCTTTAATCCTAATAAGGTTTACCTTTATTAACATATTCTCATTATATTGTCATGATTTTCATGAGTTTTTTGCTGTCAATTTGCTGCTAACTTTTCAGTCTGAACCTACAGAGGTGCTGAACTGCCATACTATTTTCATGTTACATACACTCTAACATGTAATGGTACAAGTGACGTAGCTAATGTTAGCTCAGTTTTGAACTAGGTTAGCATTAGCAAGCTAAGCCAGAGTGGATAAGAACGGTCATGTCACATCAGGTCTGACTCGCACCAATGCGTGCTTCACTCTGGTAAGTAAAATATCAGTTGTGTCTCCGTAGTAGGTGTTTTGTCAATATGCATTTTTTATAGAGTGGAATGTCAATAAATCCGAAAGCTATGCAGTAACATTGTGAATATATTAAAATATTACAATCATTAGCAACTAGCACAGACTACATGTTTATCAAAGCTTACTTGCGCTGTTTAGCCCACAATGTTATCTCGTGATTCAAAAGCCAACATAGTAAAATGTCACATTGACAAAATATCTTCACAATAACAAACTCATGCTGCCCTTAAAGACTGGATCTTAGTCACTGCATTAAACCAGTGAATAACCCACATGAATCATCGCAGCAATAATAGAGCTGGAAGCTGAAATGAGCAGCGCTGAGTCAAACGGCAATTGTTGTGCAACAATCATACACTTCATTGTTAACACAGATGACATCAAATCATTAGTGAGCTGCATTGCAACGACATGACACATGCTTGGCATTTATATCCAACAACACATTTGCATTACTCTGACTGCTCCTTTTGACATCTGCTCCTACAAAGCCAGTCTCTCGCTGTCTCCCCGCAGCTAAGACCGCAGTTCACACACACTTATTATCTCTGCTGCAGATCAGCATCCATTCACTGCACCCTGCAGAAGGCAAGGAAGGCATGTGTGCATTTGACTGAGTCAGGGAGTGTAAAGCAGTGGCTAAATCTCTGTAAGCAGGCCCTGGCACTGCTCCCCGATTGCCTGCCTGCTGTGTGGGCAGGGGACTGGAGGGGACTTAATCCTTTGGCATGGGCACGAGTCACACATGTTTATGTGTATGTGTGCATGCAAAAGACCCAGGCGGCAGGATAAAGACCTGATGACAGATTCAGAAAGGCCAAACTAAAAGACCTGCGATGCCTTTCATGTTTAACTATCACCCCCCCCTCCCCTCCTCACACACACAACATCTGGAGCGCTTCTTGGAAATGTCGGGTAACTGTTCTTGGAGGGCGGACAGGGACATTTCTGATTTTACATAACCTCAGTGTGCAGGAGATTGCGTCAGAGTGCGAGGCCTTTGACCCCTTATATGCTGCATGTTTTTTTTTGCTTAAGTGGGCAGCAGTGCTGATGGGAGAAATTTGACATGCTGTTTCAGCTTTGTCAACCTGTGCCTGTGCAGTGGATGCTGTGAGGGTGCGGCAGCCTTCCTGTCTGTTATCTTGGCAGCTAAGGTGACCCGTAGCAGGCCTGAAGGCAAAGAGAGCAGCTTGTGCTCTGTAGCCTCAGAAATCCTCCAATGCTGGTTTGTAAATGCAGAACAAGACTGTACCCAGGTGTTAAAGGAATAATGTGTCATTTTGTGAATTGGACCAGACCTATTTTCAAATCTGGCTATCACACATGCGTGTCCACGCTCAATCCGGCTTAATCGGCTTGTTTGTTGTCCTCCAAACCGCTAGGTGGCGCCTCGTACTATACAGAGTCTGTTCAGGCCATGGTAGGACCGCGTGTGCACATGTATTGTGTGTTTTTTTTTTTGTCCTGTGTCGCTGTGTCCTGTCGCTCTTCTGTTTTTTTCTGGTTTAAAAAGCAGTTTATTCCTTTGTAGCCCTGTCTAAAATAAACTCGGGGCAAAGTTGTCATAGTTCTTTGGTTGTTTACATATGGCTTTTGTACGCGAACTGAACACTGTAGTAGTATCATGTTCAGACCTGAGCCACATTTGAGCCAATCCGGCTAGATCCACCTCCGAGAGTTAGATTGAAATCAATCTCTAGCTGGATTGATTTCCCCAGTGTGAACAGCATTCACACCTGGGTCAATGACTCTAGTCACAGGTGTGTATCAGCCCCAGCTCAGTTTGGCAGCCATGTAAACATGGTGCTGGAGAACATACTCATTTTCAAAATGTGTCATTTTGTTTGAAATTTCAGCCACAAACTCACACATCTTACTCTACTAAAGCAGCATGTAGTTTACACTAACAACCTGCTTTTGAACTCACATTCACTCCTGGGTCAGATGTAAACACGACATGCTGATTTCCCCTCCTTTGTCATATTTGTCCCATCTTCATTCAGTCATACATCTATTTCTATCCAAGCAGCTTCTCATTATCATTCAGTTGGCTTAGATACTGAAGAGAATGGAGTACAGTAAATGACACAAAAACTGGCCTGTAGGCTGTTTTTTTTTTACTAACCGTGTTTTCTGGTGTTAAATTTGTCTCCTGGCAGAAGGAACGGAGTTGATTGGTTATTTTCTTCTCCGATGCGTTTAATCATATTCAAGAATTCAAACATGTGCAGCCATTTTGGTGTAAAAACTGTAGTGCACAGAGAGATATGAAGCTACAGGCAGCAGCGGGTTAAACTTATTTAGCATTAAGACAAATGCCTCTCATATTCTACATATTGTAAGCCTCTGGCGGCAACACATAAACATGTAAATTATTATATTGCCTGTAGATCTGGTGGGTCTTATTGTGCTGCCTTTGGACACAGCTTGACTTCCATACTGTAGGCTGCTAATCTGTATAAACCTGAAAGTTTTTATAAGTGGAAACATAATCACCTTTTAATTCAAACTATTAAAAGTTCCTTAATGATTCCAGGAGCAGCTGAGAAGAGACAGCAGGGAGGCCGAGCCAATCCTGCACCAACTTTCCTCCACAAATAATAATACCACTGAGTCTCCTGGCTCCTTATAGTAGAGCCACAACAATAGATTTATGCATTGATCTCTCACACATAGTGTACACTTTGGAGTCAAGGGAATCAGCCTCCAATTATTTCTTATAACACAAAGTGACAGCTCCGGTTGAGGACAGCTGTCACAAAATAATAGGTGTTCAGTGACAAATACTGAAGGCAGGCCTGTAATTGGTGCTAAAGCTAAATCCAGTTGGAATCAGCATATTATAAAACGACACATACAAATGTAAAGAAAACCCATGACAAATGTGAATTATGAGAACTTTTTAACCCCTACCGTGCTGGTTGTTGGTTTTATGGCTGACATATTTATACAAAGGTCTCCAATGCATTATTTATGTTCTTGCGTGCAGAGGTTTGCGTGAAGCTATTTTTTTTCCTGACGAGCCAAACGCAGAAGCTACTATAATCTTGGCACAAAGGACCTTTAGGCAACGAGAAATGATTTCATGCGGGCAGGTTTAGGAAGGGGAAACCTGCCTGCGCTGCTGGCCGTGAGCCGGCGGATCTATAACCCCAATTATTCAGCACAGTGTCAAAAAAGGGAGGGCAGCAGGTGACTGGTAGGCCGGGTATTAAACGGGCTGTGCTCGGGACCCAGAAACATATTGGATTTGGTTTCATAACAAAGCCGTAGTAGTGGGATACGGCTTCTTTTGAGTACTATAGCATGATCGGGCATGCCCACGGCCACGACGCGCAAATAACGTGAAAGATCGCGTAGTCTCCAGGGTCCGGGAGTGATCGATGAGCAGCTGTCCGGTGGTTTAAGCGTGGACAGTGAAGAGATAAAGGAAGAAAGGTTGTGTTTTTTCTTCTCCCCTCTCTCTCTCCCTCATCACTGGCTGTTTGTACATGCAGTGCTCGGGGAAAGTTAAAGGAGCCCGGTCTCATTGGAGGGAGCTGAAGGGCGCGGAGTAGGAGGGCAGCTGGGAGCAGCTGATGGTCCTCGCTCATCATCATCATCATCATCAGCAGCAGCAGCAGCACGGCTTTTCTGCACTGAGGAGGAATTCATGTGAAGGGGGGAGGCGCCCGAGCGAGGCGAGCGCCACGACTGCTGCCGAATGTAACAATTAACCTTGATGAACACGGATTGGTTTCACTTAACAGGCGCAGGTGCGCGCGGTTTGCGGAAACAACGCAGCCGGAGCGATCCCACATTAATGAGCGGACACTGACGCATTTTATGTTAAACAGTGAAACTACGGATTTTTTTTTGTTCTCTCACGCGGGACAGGATGGTTCTTTCAATGGGAGAACTCGTTCTCTTGCAGAATCTCATTTCAGGAGCGTCGTTGAATTGATTTGGAGACCTTTACGGAATTTGACCGCCGTGTCATTGCCCAGTCCAGCAGTCCCAGCAGCAGCAGCAGCAGCAGCTGTAAGGCATCCTCACTGCGCCGGGGAGAAGGAACACTGTCCGCTTCACTACTCTCCATCTGCGCATTGGACGGCTTTGAAATGAGGACCACATCCCGGCTGTGTTCCGTGTGAAGAAGCGGAGCGGGGCGGGCAGTTTCTTCGGCTTTTTCAAGGACGCAAAAAAAAGTGGCCGCCGGCCGAGCTAGGAAGCATGGAGCGGGACGACACCGACGCCGTGAGCCCGTCCAAAAAGACAATAATTGCGAAGATATTTAAAGTTCGCAAAAGGAGGGAGATGCTTTTCGTTCAGGTGTGCTTCATCTGCAGTGTCCTCTTCGTGGCGTGGAGCATGTCGGCGCTGTTAACCAAGACAGGTGAGTGGAGGTGGGAGAGATCCAGAGCGGTCTGCAGTGCCATCATGCCGCCACCTAATTAAATGTAATGATCGATCCAGCCACGCTGTCATGTCAAGGACGTGAGGTCCAAACATTTCATTGTGACACCGCAGCAGGTCTGCTCTCATTTTCAGAAATGCGTCGTTGTAGTGTGTGTGTGTGTGTGGTGTTTGTGGCTGCCACATGTTATTGTCAGGTCTTAGCAGATTTTATTTCAGTCTAAATCTCAGTGTTGGAGTAGAAAATGCGTCTGTTTGAGCGTAAATGCCGCAGTGTGCGTGCCGTGGCAGTGGCACGTTTTTTTTTTTTTTTTTTTTTTTTTACATTGACAGCCAAGCTCATAATTACAGCACACACCAACGTACACAGCGATCAGGTAACGGACCGACACCAGAACCAAAGCGACCCGCATTCAGTTAGTTTACGCTGTTTATTTTTTCCTGTACAGAATCTGCCTTTTCTTTTGGCGCCAGGCGCATCGGCTGTCACACTATACACAGGAGCTCAGGATCGTGGTTTAATGCTGGCATCATCGCGTCTGGCCCGGGACTTCACACACACTGGCTCACGAGCAGCATCACGTTTCCAGATTCCGCATGGCGATCGAGGGATGCCGATTTTTACGCAGAGGCCAAACATGATCATTGAAAGGGGAGAGGGGCGATCGTTCAAATATTCATATCCAAAGTGTGTGAGACGCCTGATCATGCGTGATTCGTGCGATGCCCTCATACACACACACACACACACACACTCCAAACAGCATGCTCTCCCATGCACACATGTTCAAACTCCTACCTCGGGCCCGTGCAATCACGCATCACGCACAGCATCCCACACAGACACACACACAGTTATGTAATGTAAGAGCCAACCTTGACATTATGTTGGTGAAGAATGATATCTGACATACCACAGGGATCATAGGTTAACTAGACAAAACACACCCACAGGATAATACTGATCAGCTGTTTATCATGTTTAGGAGGACTTGTTCCTGCATTTGATTCATATAAATCTAAGAGTGTCTGGTCATGTGATCCGCTCCACCTCTCAATGTGCTTCTGTATATAAGCCTCAGTCCCTGACCCTGTCATGGGCTCTGTCCATCTGTATCCACTTAGACCTCAGAGGTGAAAGCAGCTGTAAATTCACCACAGCCTAAATGTGGATCTCCAACAGTCGTATCGGGACTTTTATTAATTACATTAAAAACAACAAGAGGCTTAAAAGATTATTCAGCAATGATATCATACAGGCCAGTGCAAATCTCTTATCTCCAAAGGCAAGCTCTGGAAGCCAAAGTAAGCCCCCCCATGTCACTAATGGCTTGCCTTTTTTTTTTTTTATTTAATCAAGTTTGACTGACCCACACAGTGCTTGTCATGTGAAGGTGTTTCCAGTGAATCGTCAGCTGCTTTTACCAGCTGCTGCTGCTGCAGTGGGGGTGATAGTGGGATGTCAAGGTGACATGACTTGGTGAGAGGGAAAATGCAAAAAATCCCCTCTGAACTGTGAGACCCAAACACTCAGCATAATCAAGTCTAATTGAATAGCCATGGCCTCCTCATCTTTCAACTATCACAACAAGAACGAGCATTTGTCATGTCATTGTAAAACCTGTGCCCTACGCTTGCCACTCATTTGATTGATAGTAGCATGGGAGTGGGAGGAGGGGTGGAGGGGGGGGAAGCGTGATGTGCCGAACGGTCCAGATGGATGGGATTTGATGTACTACTCCTGGGTTACATCTCCATGAAGAGGGGCGGGGCCCAACATGCTGTCATGCATGCTGATCAGGCCTGTGTGTGTGTGTGTGTGAGACGGAGCTCCACATGGGAGACAAGAACAGGTGTTTGGAGAAGCAGGGCAGGGCCGAGCTCTGACAGGTAGCTGCAGCGGGCTGACTGTGAGGGCTGCGGGTGGGTGTGGGAGGACCAGAATGAGCAGGATTTTTAGGGAAGGTGAATACTATATACTGATACTGATATGAGCTTTTTCTCAGCATGGAAAGATTGGTAGGTTAGTGCCCATGGTCCATGTCCCTCCTGAGCTGAGGAATGACATTACTCTTGTTCTATTATTGCTTGTGCCACTCTGCTACTCAGCAGAGGCATATTAACAGCCTTTTATTGCATTTCAGCTGTTTATATTGGGAATTACTTCTCTTAAAGTAAACATGTGGGTCCCTCTTTATTTAAATATATTGAACAGTATGGAAAAATATTTGGTTGCTCTTATTAAGGATCAGTAAAATTACTTTCCATATGCACCTTTTTCAATTGAAAGGACTCTGGTACATGGTTGATATTTGTGCCCACTCCAGTGTGCCTTGCCTCACAGTTGTTAGCTCACCCGTTAATGTGTCAAAATATTGACCAGGCTATATATATTAGTTAGGTTGCCATTAGCCAGTAACCTAACTAGTGTTACAAAATAATCAATAACAGATCCATGTATTAGAAGTTACAGTTTGTGTTCTAATGTACCATGAGCTCTCTTGGAGTGCTTATGAGTGTTTGCTAGCTTTCCATGCAAGGTCACCAGCTAACATAATCAATGATATAAATGAAAATATGTCAGTGATTTATGGTGCTGTGTTGGTGACCATAGCTCACAGTGAAGGATTATGGGAATCCAAACATAACAGTCGCTATGGAGATGTACTTGAATATTTCGAAGGCTGATTGCTCAAAATTGTAGCATTAAAAAAAACTAACATTTATTTGGTGTATAATTATAAAAGCTTTAGCTTGAATATAATGAGGTGTGGCTGGATTTAGGCCCAAAACCAGGAAAAGCCATTAGCTTTTTAGAATTCCTTGTCCCATAGTCAATGGGTTATTTGAATAGGTTTTTGGCTAAGGTGCCCAAAATAAGGTTCATGGGATTTTTCAAAATGAAATACAGTTATCAGTACATCACTGTTTTATGTTTAACATTTGTTGCATCATCCCTGCTACATTGAGGCTGAGGCTGAGGCCGGGTGGGTGGGTACTATCTCAGATTGATAGCGCTGTACCATGGCTTCACAAACCACAGCAGCTCCAGTTAGGCTCCGTCCGTCCATTCATTGGACTGATCTTAAAATCCACTTTTCAACAAACTTATTGGGGACATTGGGGAGGGTGTGTCCATCTTTACCCCATCCCCAATCTCCACAAAGACACATCAGCTGATTACTGGCTCATTTCCTTTTCTACTGAAATACAAAAAAAAGTCTCTTTGTCGTTTATGAGATTTCCTGCTAACAAATGAACAAATGGCAATCAGCCGTATTAGGAACACTTTCAACATTTTCTAAAGATCAAAATGGGAACATTCAGCATGAAGAATACGTTCATTAATCAGAATAAGTCAACTGGATGTAGAATGAGCTAGCAGTGTCATGCTGCAGCTCTTGATTTACCCCCAGTATGCCTTGAAGTACTGATGGAATCATGTCTTCATTGTTTTTCTTCTCAGGTGCTTGACAGTGAGAGCACAGACTGGACAGCTCAGGCACACATACATGCAGTCCCTGTCATGCCTTGTCAAGATTTCCAGGAAATGTCACAGATGCTTAAAAAAACACAGGCTTTTATTGTTGTGGTCAAGTGATTCTACGTCTGACAGTTTGCATGTAGATGGACTGTTTAAAGCAGGTTTGTTGTGAACAGTTGTGAGCTTGTGTCTTTTTTTTATTCTTTTATGGTCACAAATAATCAGAATCCACCTCTAAGCACACACTGTCCAAATTAAATTTCTGATTTTAAATTTATGAACTGTGCCTCATGACATTAAATTGGACAGTATTTTATTTTGAACATGTCAAGATTAAAAACCAAAAATCAGGGGGAAACCAGAGGCAGTATAGGGGTGAAAGTGAGCTGATTAGTAAGAAGAAACAGGTTGGAGTGATGACTCGAGGGTTTGGTCTTTTGGGAAGCAGCTGCACTCGCCTTGTGTACAATCTGTTTATCCCGTGCCTGCTGATCTTCAGGCTGTCTCACTGTACTGGACTGAAAGGCATCTAATAAAAACATTTCAGTGTGGATACACTGAAAACACAGTTTGAGGCGATCAGGTAGAGGATTTAGACTGGATCTTTCACTGTTCTCGGCTCTGATTTACATCTTTTACTGCCCTCAACTCCTATAAATGGACTGTATGTTACATCAAAGCAGTGTTCCTAGTAATCCTTAATAGTCCTTAATACTGGATTTACATTAGCTGATGTGTGGTGACCCAAAAAAAAATATATATATATATATATATATATATATATATATATATATATATATATATATATATATATATATATATATATATATATATATATATATATATATATATATATATATATATATATATTATATATAAAAAATAAGTGAGCTTTATTTTGGTGCAGTTTCTATGTTTTGTTTAATGTAAAGCTGACATTATGTCATGTCTGCAGGGAATATTGGTACAACCTTATACACAAAGGCGAAGTTGTTTATTTTTTTTAAACACAAAAGTTACTTAGACTTTATTGGCAGTGCTTTAACAGCAGCAATAGATGCTACAAATGTATTGTAGAACACGATGCATTTTCTACATCTGAACCTGCTAATATGGTGACAGAACTGTAAAGCACTGGGATGGAGCGAGCACAACCACACTGAAAATGTAACAGCAGGTCACCTGCAAGTTAGTTAGTTTATTAGTTTGTCTTTAAAGCAGCTATTGTTCAGCTTGTTGCTCAGCAGTTGTCTTTACGTCCTCTACATCATTGTAAAATATTAATCCTGAAATCGCTGATCATAAGGAGACATCCACATGGTCACTGACATCATGTGCGTGTACTGCTGCGAGGCATTAATTGTGTAATCTGTAACTTAAGTTCAGGCTAAAGGGGGGGTCCTATAGCTAAACACCTTGTGCATGAATTATCACTCCTAGTCCAGTAATCCACTCATAACTGTGTGTACAGTAGACAGGACTCATTCTGTCATCAGTCACTGCTTCGTCATTTCAGCCCTGCCTCTGTATGGCGACATTTTATGAATAGTGCAAGCGCTGCTCAGCTCATTGGTCTGATTTTACATAATAGATTTGGGACTGCTGTTTTTTTCTGTCCTCATTACAGAGGCTTAAGAGCAGTTTAATGAAAAAATGAAACTCCCACCCCAAAAACATAATGGCACAGCTGCATTTTGATGTGTTATGGCTGCTGGATGAAAATGTCATATCTACATAACTGAGAACTTTTAAAGGATTAAAGAAAGGCAACCTTGTTTGGATTAATGATCGTGATCATGGATGTTTGAGCTCATTAAATATGCTGTGCAGCAGCAGCAGCCGTGGTATCTTTGATTGCATTCTATCATATGCAAAATAGAATTTCAAGGTTTCGCTGCAGCAAATGGCTTCCTCTTATATTGTGTTAGATGTTACATTCATGTTGATGATAAATGCTGTTTTTATTCTGCTTCAGGCCATGGTATGATCGTAGAGGGACAGCCAGATGACGAACACTGGGGGAGACGGCTAATGGCTTCAGAACCAGAAAATGGAACAGAGAGGAAGAACTGTTCAGAGCCAGGTAAGCTAGGCACCATAGATGGTATATAACTATGGATGGACACTGACACTGAAGAAACTGAAGAGTCTCTGGAGGGCTCTGATGGTCACCAGGTTTGATTCATCTGCCTAAACTCCTAATACAGCCAAAAAGGTGGAGCTGAGGCAGACAGGCAGTCATGGCAGCAGAAATCTCACACTGAGTCAGCACTCGAAACGGTCACGCCCATAATTATGCATAATTCCCAGTCCCAGTATTATTAAAATGAGTACCCAAATTATACGGTGTATAACTAATATGGTCAAGAGATTAATATGTTTACAAGTATCTAATTTGGAGATATCAAGAGGATGTAAAAAGCAGACAACAAGCTACTCCTGCCTCACACATCCATGCCCTCCTGAGCCAACCTTTTAATATCAAGCTATATCGTGTTTTAAGGGAAATTTAAAAATGTATAAATGCGTTGTGGTCATGCTGTTCTAACAGACCTCTCTGTTGGGTTCTGGCTCCGTTTAGATCACTTGTGCTGTAACAAGCAACAAAAGAGCTCTTAAAATGGTCAGGCATTGATTATTTTACAGCAGTGCTCTCTATAATTACAGTGGACCGTATGCTGACATCTTCACTGACACTGCTGACATCAGGCAGTAGGACTACTTATGAAATGAAATGATTTAAACAGTGCACAGCAGTAGTAGGACGCGCACCTGTTTTAGTCCTTTGTTTCTTTCTTTCCGTGTCATTTGAATTGCAGCAGTCTAACGACTTCAGTTTTTTCTCCCAGCACTGACTCACATGAGCTTTCTGTGATCCTGCATGACTCAGGGGCAAAGAGAACAGCATCAAGGCTTCATGGGATAGATGTTTAGTCCAATTTGGCCCCTTCTTATTGCACATTAATACTTGCCACAATGATATTGACAGGCTGGAGAGAATTCAAGCACTACCTATAAGTACATCTAAAGTTATGATGTTTAATTGATGGAGGCTCATTGAAGGAGGTTTTTTGCTAAATATAAAGCAAATCAGTGTTGTGCTTTGTTACCATGGCACACACACAGGATGATACCGGGGTCCAAACAATTTGATGTGTTAAATTTACTCTTTACCCGGCTGCATGACAAGTGACTCAGCGAGGACTAACAGGCTATTACTTCATCATTGGTCACAGCAGGCAGAATCCCTCAGGGATTAGTGAAACCATCAGCCCTGGAACCTGCTATTTGTTCTAAACAAACACATTTACACCACTGAACTATATTCTGTATTATGTTTGAACGTGAACTTTTTTTTGCATGGTCACTGTAGAGTCCGGGTGCCAAATGATAAGACTCTATGCTGGAAAATTTCCCCTTAATCCTTCAAGATTGCACCCCTCCCCACCCTAACTGAAATGACTTCTGTACCGGAGGCACAGGGCTGGACTTGACATTCCACACATTTCTCCTCAGCTCCCTCCTTTTATCCCACAGCTGCCTCATCAGTGTAAGCTGATCATATGACTCTTTGTTCTTGGGTCTCGTGAATAATCCTGTCATAGTTTACCAACCACCTCAGCTGACAGGTTGCTGTGATTTGGTTCATTGTGTGAGCAGCACATGTGGTACAGCAGAACAAGAATATCAGGCATTGTTTTTAATGCCCTTTATCTTCTTAAGGTCGTGGTTTGTATTGCACAAATGCTACCATGTGAACAGACTCATGAGGAGAAATGTTAACAATCTCCTATAGTTCTCTCCATTTATTGGCAATTTGACTAGCAAAGACCACACCATGTTGATGTGAAAAGTGTATTTGTTGTGAGTCATGAGAGTTGGGGGGGGGGGGGGGGGGGGGTTAATGAGGTTAAAGGCACAGATGAAGGATGATCTGTAGGTGTAGAGAAACCCAGTGGGGAGCTCTTGTTCCTGCATATAAGATATTATGACTTTGTTTGTCTGTGGACTTGTAGCCTCTGACAGATGGGAGTCCATAAATCAAAGTTTGAATCAGACTGGCTGTAAAAACACCTTTACACACTCCCCAAAGAAAATGATCATGTTGGTTCTTGTTGAGGAGCATGTTTTTTTTAAGAAGGATGGTCTTGTACTATTCTCACAGAGATATCACTTGTCCCTGTGCCTCTGTGTGTCCATGGACTGATGATCCAGCAGAGAAGCAGTGGAGGCTCTGCTCTGCAGGGTGGAAAGCACTAACCATTGATAGAACCAGGCTGTATGAGAATTATTATTAGAGGCTTCTGCTTTATGCTGAGTGTGTGCAACATCTGAAGCTTCATTTTAATTAGGCGTCTGTTTGTGGGCTGCATAGATTACACACCGCCAGCTTTGGTCTCTGCCTTTTTCCCCTCATCATTATTTCTGTGATCAGCGAGGGAGCCCTTCTCTGGCTTTGTGGGGTGCTTGTCCTGACATCGGTACTGCTAAGACAGCCATTCGTCATAAGTGCCATTTTTTTATTAGCCCTGCAGTAATGACTCCTGAAAAACACAAGGTGCTGTCCAAGCTGCGCATTGTGCCCATGCCCAAGTACTCCCCACTCTGCTCAAACAACTTCTGAAATCTCTTTGGTTAACAATCACATGCAGGCTTTGAGTCACACCACCCCATGAGATGTATTTCCCTGTAGCAATCCCATGACAAATAGAACAAATCCACTCTTATGTCTCACCTATATTTGGCAACTTGCAGTAAAACTGGAATAGATGCAATAACAGTTTTTCATCTCGGAGAAATGACTTGGTGCAAACCAGGATATAAAGATTATAATTTCTCATGTTTCCCCCTCCCTATATGGGACAGGTTGACTGTAGAGCACATCAATTATAGAGGGAGGCAGAGCAGCATAACTAAGGTTCTGTAGGAGCTAACGCAATCATGTGGCTAATACCATATATCGAAAGCTCCCTCTTGAGTGGCATAATTGTCCCAATGGAAGCAGATGGGAGCAGACAAAGTAGAAGTGAACAACAAAGCAGAGAGCTTAGAAAGGCTTGGATTGTGCGATAAATTAATCCGACAGGATTTGATTACAGTTGTTTTAGATATGGCGCTAATCTGCTCATGCTCAGGGGGTGCATGGATGAGGAAGAACTGTGGATAACTCTTCCCCCAAAGATAAAGCGACTTCACCACGAAGCAGTAATTGGCTGCAAATGTCTGTTGGCGAGTAAAGTTGGCGAAACAACAAGGCAACATTTGGGGTTTTTCTCTTTTCTTGAGGTTGACCAGGCAAGAAATTTGGCACAACAGTCAAAGCTGCCAGCGGGGAAGCAGTGGCTTCCATGTTTGGATGCAGGTTCGTCAACTCGCAGGATACACCGGGAGGACGCTTTTTAAAAGGGAATTACAGAACCGGGGATTATGCTGCTGTGCATAATGGAAACTGACCTCGCTTTGCTTCTCGCTTGCATGCCAGCGTTGGAACAATGCAGCGCAGAGGGGAGCACAGGCACAAACACCTGCAGTGCACTCTTTCCTGTGCTGTGCAGTTGCCTGACCTCCTTTCATCCATTCTGTTCTGCTTCAGATTTGTGGCCTTTTTCCATAAATTTTCATTCCTGTTCTGATTTTGGCCAGTGTTCAGTACCTTGTTTTTTTTTTAATGAAAACTAAGGCTACAAATAACATTTCCCAGCTTTCAAAGCTGCATGATCACACAGCAGCAGCAAAGTAGCTGTGCTCTCTTTGTTGTTGCAGAGCCATTGCTCACCCTGAGGGAGATGCTCACCTATTTCTGCCGTACACAACTGAATGCATATGTTTCACAGCGGTGTCCCCTTTAGGTTATTGAAGCAGCAGTCTTCTGGTCCGCTAACAGCCTGCCCACATAAAAGCTGATGGGGAAATTCATGCTTGAAACAGAAGTGTAATAGTTGTGAGCAAGTGTGCTCATGCAGGTGAAATTGCATGCGTTTTAAGCGCTCACATGACCATGTGAGAGCATTTGTACATGTGATGTTAGGCATGTGAAAGAGGATAATGGTGTTTGTTTTGGGTGACCAACACGGCACACTCTTCATGTTGTGTCCATGTGACCTAGAGATTTTCCATAAGTCGACTCACGATTCTGTGTTTACAAGAAAGGCTGTCAGCCGCCGCCGCCGAGTCATCCTGCTCGCTGATGTCTGCCAGAGCAAGCTAATTATCTAATGGGCTAATAATGACCCAGAGGAATCATTCTCCTCTGAAGAGTCTCTTGACTGCTGTAGTGGAGTGTCAGTTGTATTCTGTTAATGACCTGGCTGGTCTGTGGGTCGGCGCGCAGGCTGTGACAGAAGGTGGCACCAGGCACTCTGCCAAAAACATCTAGCTCATGTCATATTTTTATTCGATTGTGTAATATTTGATGGCTGCATTGTGTTTTTCCCTTTATCAGAATGATGTATTTAGCTTTATCAGTTGTAGACCACAGATGGGATTATAAAAACAGACCGTTTTTTTTTTTAAATGCCCAGGCCACCGCGGCAGGAATGTTTGGTGAAGACTGGCCTGCTTTGTGCACTGTCCTGCCAGTCATCCTGCATCTGCTGCAACAGAAGGCACCCAATACTGAACCCTATTATGTAACAGCACCATGGTATCTGGAATATTACCAGCTTATAAAATAATAAATGCAGAAATGTAAAGAATGGCTAGCACGCTCAGGCTTTAATACGCCATTAAATTAAGGTTATCTGAGGAGACGTTTGCACAGCAGAATCAGAAATACTTTGTTAATCCCAGGGGGAAATTGCTTGCATTCTAGGTGCTCCATGTGTACTCAAAAACAGGTTAGAAATATAAAATAGTAAGAATGCAATAAAACATTTCTAAACAATAATAAACATTCAAGTAATATCCAGGCAAGTCAAAACAGGTATATAATACAACTTATACCGTGTGCAGTAAAATCGGACAGTGTCTACAATAAATCCAATATGGATATAATTAACAAGACAGTGTGTTAGATCAGATTGTCTGATCTCAGAGGGAGGAGTTGTACAGTTTGATGGCCACAGGAAGGAATGACCTCCTGTGGTGCTCGGTGGTGCTTTTAGGAGGGATCAGTCTAGCACTGAAAGTACTCCTGCACCTCAGCAGCACATTGTGGAGAGGATGGAAGCTGTTTTCCAGGATCCCCTGCAGCTTAGACAGCATCCTTCTGTGACACTGCTGTCAGGGAGTCCAGCTCCACCCCCACAACATCACCAGCCCTTCTAATCAGTTTATTGAGTCTGTTTGTGTCCACATGAAGCCAGAACTAAAAGCAGAAGACCGAAAGTATGCTTTACATTAAATTAAAGTCAGGGCCTCTCCCTGTCAACAGCCTTTTTAACATTTCAGTCTCAGTTGGACTGCTCAGTTCATCACAGTCATGGAGCATCAGGTAGAGCAGACCCCCAGGCCTTGTCACCAGCAACCTCCACCTAAGGGGGATGCCCAGCCGCTCCAAAGGGTCCTCTGTCTGGCCCCAGTGCTCCCGCCCAGCTCCCCGTACTTGGTTGGCTTCTAAAGGGAGCTGCCGAAGGAGGCATCCTTTATCAGGTGCCTCAGCCACCTCATCTGGATTGGCAGTGTTAAGGGAGCAACAGTCATGTTCAGATTAGTTTTCTCCCCGCAGCATGAAGTGAACTGCACCTGCTGCTGTGGTTGGAAATATTCACAACCTTCCCACATCAATGGGTCAAAAGAGAAACCTTTGAACATAACTACCACCACTTTCCAACCTCAGTAAGGTAGATGATGAGCTGGTCTGTGAGTAGGAAAAATCACACGTGCAGCTGGCTGTCAGGCAGTTGCAGAGGGAACGTCTACAAAGTGAAGAGATGCAGCACTACGAAAATATTAAATAAGTTGGGGAGGACTGTGAGTAGAAGTGTTCAATGATTTATATCCACTCGCCATGTTTCGTTTCTGACATGTGTTTCTATGAGTCATGTAGGACAGTCCTTCATTGACCCCAACTTTAGGTAACGACGGCTTTCAAAGTATTAATGCAAACTGCAGCTGCGATGTGCCTCAGAAAAGCTTCCAACACGTCTTGGTGTGGACTTAAAATTACTTCTGGGGTTGATAAGACGAGGGGGAGGGGTCTTTGGAGACAGATGAACAAAAGCGTTGCCAGTAATTTCTTGCATAAGCACCAGTCAGGTGTCCAAACAGGGTTTATTTATAGATCTGAAGCTCAGCTTCTGAAGAGGCCTTTTTTTTTCTTGGTTTTTTTAGCAGTGCCCATCCCAACATCCTTCGTTCACTCTCTCCCTCTGTTACTGTCTTTTAAACCAAGGCACAGCTATCCCATGCAAACACAAGAACAGCAGAATGGATAAACATTTTTTTCACATTTGTACAGTTGTTTGAATAGACTTTATTCTCAAAGCCGCTTGCTTGGAACAAGTTAGATTAAGCGTATTTACCTGAAGATTGAGAGGTCCTAGTTAATTAAAAACAAATCGCCACTTGGTCCAGATATTTAGATTTAACACCCTTCTTGTGTTGTGTTGTGTAGACAAAAGATACAAGCTTTAAATTAAATATATGACAATATTCGAAGGAAAAAAATCATCCAAACAGAATATCAGTGCAGCTCTTTCAGTGTTCTTTGGATTGTGTGTTGAAACAAAAAGCAAAACAAGCAATCAGATATGCTAATTCAATGAAGTGGCTCTTTTGTTTTTACAAACAAAACAATTAATCAAGAATAAAACTCAGATGCGTAGCTGTAACTTGCAACTGTTGGCTTGCTTTTCTCTGATAAATCATTCAAAGGCTTTGAAAGCAAACAAAATATAGTGTTTATGTCTGCAGTATATCTGCAATGCATCATACTATGCTTCACCATCTTTACCATGTATCCCTCCAGTTTCAGCTGAGGTATTTATCATTTCTATTTATGAACCTCATCTGAGATGCATCACTTAAGCGGCCCGTCTGTTGTCCCACTCTCATGTGTACGTCCTGTCCTGTCCTTGTGTGGGAATTGGCTGTGGAAGCATGTCCGGTTTGACCTTTGATGTGAGAAAACTCAGACACTGTCTGGTTGAATGTTTACAGGGAGCCGGGAGGTGACCCCTGCCTACCTGTCGTCTCTCTGCTGTCCCCATGCTGGTGCCCTTTATACACAGTTTGTGATAACCTATTTTTAACACTCTCTCAGCTAAGGTGGATTTTTATGCAGTGGTGAGGGGTGGACCAAGAAACTAAAGAACATTGGTGGTATTTTAATTATTGATTAAGGAATGACCTGCTGAACATGGAGGCCGGAGGTAAAAAGGCTTAACAGCAGGAATTTCACACCTGTATTCTTCTTTCTTTTTTATTTTAGAAGTTCAACCTTCTGAAGCTAATATAATGTATGTTTGTGGGGCTGTTTTGGCCATGAGGTATCAGTGTGAGTTTAGCCTTCTCTGTTGGCATCAGTTTGTTTTCAGTCACCTCTGAGGGCACAGCTGACAAATCCTGTAATTGATTGCGTCTTTGCTTGAGGCCATCGGCTGGGCGAAACGTTTCATTCAGCACATAAACCTGTCAGAAATGAAATGAGCTAAAGCTGCCTGCCACAGTCGATGGTGCTGCAAGATTTCAATGTCAGCCAGGTGTTCCTCGGATTCTCATTACACAGTAAGGTCATAGTCTATATCACTGAAATGTAACTTTGTAATGTTTTGCCCCTAATATAATCAGGTGTTGTATGTAAAAACTTACAGGCGTCACATAGTCAGAAAGTGTGGCCGTTTCTTTATGCTATGGCTCTATGTTGTGTTGCAACGATAATGCATTATGATGTGCAGTGATATTTAATGTACCACATTTGCATTCATGTGATGTAATTGAAAGAAATCCAGGAGGCATGCAGTTGATTAAGTGGTCTTGGGTGTACATCCTGTGGCGTGTTTGATTCGCCTGTGCAGGGTTTTGACTCATTCATGTGTGCACACCATCAGATTCTATTAAAAAAAAATCAGACATTGTGAGGTTGGGACAGATGCAGTGAGAAGTCTCAGGTGAGCACTGTTCCACTTCAGGACTCCATATGTGACAAGGGCCCAAATCTTGTCTTTTGTTTTCTGCTGTAAACGGCAATATTCTGCAGGCTCAGACTATCGCATTTTTGTTCGAGTTTTTAGAGGCACTGGAACACAGCAGTCTTTCCCCTTGGTTCAGGTTTTATTATACTCTTACAAGTATTGTTGGCATGTATCTTTGGACATATCTATAGTATCCACAAAGTTAATGCTGATGACCCTGATGATGTTGTGATTGTCCTCTAGGGCCATCAATAACTCAAAATCTTTAAATGTCTTAACATCTACCTGGTCTGACATTTGTTCATTTGTATTTGTGGTTGTAAGCTGGGTTACTGTTAAATATTTTATCCATCTCCAAGTCTATAGTTAGCATGTTGAAATTAGCCAGAGCCCTACTGTATGTCACTATAGTGCTATAAGCATAACTTTAGCTCAGGACTCGATGTATTTACAGCTTTGGTCCAACAGGAACAGGTCATACAGAGGCCGTTCCCACAGATGCTGGTACTCACCGGGGAGACGACTAGCTTCTGTCTCCAGCCAGGTGCACTGTGGAGTGGCCCTGCTCCCAGACAATCTGAGCCGTATGGTGGTACCATGATCACACTGCGCTCCAGCTGGAGCTCTGGATGATGGATGATGAGTCCTCAGCATGGGAGTCTTTTCTGCCTGCTTGCTTTAATTCTGTATGACTTCAGGCTCTTAATATAGCACAAGCCTTTTTACATCAGTTTTGAGCTGTGATGGCTGACTGTTCTTGTTCCACTTGTCCTTGAATATGCAAGTGTTGTCATACTGCACTTTTAACAGTATTGTTTTCAGTCATTCTGATTCTTTAAAATCAAAGCATCAGATGGATGGTGATCACAGGCCGATATTATTTTGCATTTGACCCTTTCTACTTGTGGTGCTAAGCTCAGGTAGGCCACGCAGGACTTTTTTTGATGTGTTACATAACTTGGCGATGGATGAGAGATGGAGGACGAGGAATCACAAACCACGCTAATTCAGTGTAAGCCTAATGAACCAACCAGGCACCCCCGGGCCTGTGCCTCCGAGACCGATACCCATCATGAAGTCACTCAGTCCTCGTATAGGGTGGGGCGGGGACACGTACCTCGCAGTCAAGCTGCTGATGTGTGGTGACCGTGACATTTCCTTTCTCCTCAGCAATACACGAGTTCCCAGATGACCTTTTCACCAACAATGAACGAAAGAGTGGAGCTGTTCTGCTGCACATCGCTGCGGTAAGAGGACTGTTTTATTTCTAAGAAGCTGCTCCTGCATCACTAGTCGTCACTCGGCACAGCCCAGTGGATTTAAAATACATTTTTTAAGTATTTTATATAAAGTTCCCATATTATTTTTTAAACAGGTTTTTAATAATTTAATACTCACGTCTTCACATTTCACCTCAAAATATCTCACAAATTATTCATTTTACCGTGTGTGTGTGTGTGTGTGTAGCTCTAGTATTTTGCTCTGTTATAAATGAGCTGATCAGTAGCTTAAAATGCAAATGAGCTTCAGCGGCTTCTCACACCTATTACTGGAAGAGGGTCTTACCTGTCCTGACACCACCACAGATTACACTGGAAAAATGAGGCAGGAGAGCCAGTGTCGCTAGTAGCAGGAGCACAAAAGTTGTTTTGTACCAGCCAGCGACAGGGCTTATCCCCTTATGGCATCATATAGGGCTTAATAAGTTTTCTAGTCACACTCTCTGTCCTGCTTAAAGCCTTGAAGGTAAAGTAGGTGGTGTCAGATTGGGGGGGGAAAAAAACATCACCTGATTATGCACATGTTCATTCAGGAAGACAAGAGAACAACAAAATAAACTTGCAGCTTTTCCGACAGCATGGCTTGCTATAGAGTAGTAGTCAAATGATGTATCCTTTCCAAAACACTGTCATTTTTCAATGTTCACAACTTGAGAGGAGTAAGAACACAGATCAATGCAGACGGTATAATACGGTACATGCAAAGTGAAAGGAATACCAGGAA
The DNA here is from genome assembly GCF_900634625.1 of Parambassis ranga. Classification (NCBI taxonomy): domain Eukaryota; kingdom Metazoa; phylum Chordata; class Actinopteri; family Ambassidae; genus Parambassis; species Parambassis ranga. The sequence continues at coordinate 3,099,262 of NC_041043.1, read as the reverse complement.
ATCTAAAGCAAACCATTTATTTCCATGTGCAGTTGAGTTATTTCATTTTAAATGATGGTTGTTGTTTTAATACAGGACACACTGCATAGTAATAGAACTGCTTAGTGCATGGTATCATTCACTAAAATACAGTCACTGTAAACATCAGCCTGCAGTATGACAAATTCATTCATTGCATGTTGTGGTTCCGTCCCTGAAAGGACATGTTGCACAGTAACTTTAGTCACAGATTCAGTGAATGGGCCAGAGATTTTTTTTTAATGGGTTTGAGCCTCTTCTGTGTGTTGGGAACTATTATCGTGCACACTCAGTCATGTTAAGCTCTGCTGACTTGCCATAAAGACACAAGCCACCCGTGGGTTTCAAAGAGGTATTCAGTATTGTTCAGTTTAATGTGCATGTGAATGAACTTTTCATGCTGCATTTAACTGGCATTAACATTTCTTTTTTCTTTTCCTGTTAGAAACAGGACTGTAGTCTATCCTTTTAAAATGTAGGTCACAAAATACTAGAATAGGCTTGTAATGCACTTGTCATGTGGCAGCACTTCATTGTCATCCAGCTATGACCTTTGCTGTGACTTGGGGACTTTTTATGGGTTCAACAATCAATTTTAAGGCACATTTCAGAAAGAAGGTCGTTACGATGCTTTGCATAAAACACAACTATATAATGAAAAGGCAAATAATTAAAAAAGAGACATACACCAGCAGAATAACATGTTTTTCAGAATTCAATTACATGTTACTTGTAAATGTTTATTTTCACAGGTAGGATAAACAAGAGCAGGCACTCATGAAGATGGTTCAACAGGCAGAAAGACGTGTTGACACTTTTAACATTAAACAAAAAGATGTATAATCAAAGGCAATATGTTCAATGCTTTCTTCAAGTTTCAATTGATCCAGAATTCATTTAGATGCTGGTCAAGTAGCTTGTCCTGAGCACACCAAAGTTTGGATGGCAGCTCCTAACAGTCCAGAGGTTTTTTACTGAAAGCAAAACCTGTCAAGTGTTTCCTAAAGAAATGTCACGTTCCTTTTCTTTGTGAGAAACTTTTTTTTTAATGTTTATTGTCATGAAATTTACATTTCTAGTATTTCTAGTTTTACAGTCTTACAGCGCATTCCCTGAATATAGTCTCACGTTAGTTAAGGCTGCCAAATGGAAAATGTGCAAAGAATAATGTGCAAAAACAGAGCTAGACCTCTTTCAGCTGTTATGTGCTATATCTCATTTTAATCATGTTTTTTTTTTATTCATATTTGGCATATTTCACTTATTACCTTTCATAATTACCTTTTTATAATTATTTTCCTGAAAAAAGAAACATTATTATGAAAGGTATTTAAAGTGTCTTAACACTTATTTTCAGTGTTTTTTTTTTTCAAACCTGCTCTAAAATTTGAGTTCCAGTCCAAAACAATGAAACACACACATTAATTGCACCCAGCTATGTTCCATGTTTGAAATATGTGAGTGGGGTCTTATCATGCTGCAGTCCTGCACTGCCCCCTGTGGATAGCATAGAGCAGAGCATGCCTGCCAGAGCTGCTGAGCCCTGATGATGTCACAGCTGATCTATAATTTAGAAATCTGGCCTCAGATGCTGAAATAGGCTGCCCCCCTTGCAGCGATGGGGGTGTGCAGATCCCGTGGATTTTTCACGTTGTAAGGGAAAACGAGTTGTCACTGAATTTGACATTTGGATTTAATGCAGGTTTAATTGGGTGCTGCGGTGCTTTCAGTCTCCCCTTCCCCTGTCCTGTTGGAGGAGAATATTTTACTCTGCCAAGGCTCTATTAACTCATCTAATTTCTGCTGATTATGTGTGTACCTCTCCAGCCTTTCACACACTTGTGATCTCTCTGCAGCTTGTGTCTCTCTCTCTCACACATTCTCTCAATGGATCTCTGCTCATTCTGTCTCTAGACCCTCTACATGTTTCTGGCCCTGGCTATAACATGTGATGAATACTTTGTGACATCGCTGGAAAAGGTCTGCGAGGTACTGTAGGCTCCTTCTCCTCCTGTCAGATAATGCACGGTGTTGGTTTGTCATTGTCAACTAAACAGTTTTGCTTTCTTCCTGTAGAAATTAGACTTGAGCGAAGATGTTGCAGGAGCCACCTTCATGGCAGCTGGCAGTTCTGCACCAGAGCTTTTTGCATCCATCATTGGTACTTACACACACAGACACACACATAAAATAATTTACAAGCCTACACCCAGGCATTTCCAGATGCTTGGTGTCACCCCTGATTCTGACTGGCTGCCTCCTTGTATGCAGGTGTCTTCATCACCCATGGTGATGTGGGGGTGGGAACCATCGTTGGCTCAGCAGTCTTCAACATTCTGTGCATAATTGGCGTTTGTGGGATCTTTGCTGGGCAGGTGTGTATATGTGTGTGAGAGGGAGAGAGTGACTTACTCCTGCAGCATTCTGTTTATTTATAGAGCAGCACATGTGTGGCACAAGTTTTTTTTGCTGAGAGGAAGTAAAGCCATCTGCTTCATTTAGTTTTCTTAGCACTGGTTTTTAGTGGAAATGACATGTGAACTCTAGAGGCGTAAACAGATCACAGATCTGTGATTTCTCCTCTGATCTCTTGGCATGTGTTACACAAGCACCATAGAAGTGTCTAACAATATCTGTTAAACTATCATGTTTAACTTTGACCTGTGAATTCCTAGGTGGTGGTGCTGACCTGGTGGTCTGTTTTCAGGGACTCCTTGTACTACATCCTGTCTGTCGTGGCTTTGATTATAGTAAGTTGCCATTGGTTGATAAACTGTGTTGGTATTCTTTGAATCTTATTATCAAGCTCTAAATGAACCCTTTCCCTTAATGTTGCAGTTCATCTATGATGAGAAGATAGTTTGGTAAGTTCCAGCAATAAAAGAGTATTAAATGATCTCTTGTGATCCAGAAGTTGTTTTGATTAGCAACAAAACAACACTTTTGTTGTGTAGAGCTGACCTGATTGTCATGCGGTCTCTTTCTGTTACCAGGTGGGAGAGTCTGATCCTGGTGGTCATGTACGCAGGATACATCCTCATCATGAAGTGAGTTCCTAATATGTTTGCATGATAACACCTTCTGCTTTTTGCTCTCGCACACCGACACCTGTGAGCTAATGAGCATCACCAACTGCTCCCTCACAACAGAACAGTGGGTTTCCAGCTGGAGGGGAGTGTCCCATTTATGTCTTCTGCCCAGATGTTGGCAGCAAAATTCAGCCCATGAGCGTTTTGATGAGAAAACACGCTCTGGTACTGAATTAAGCTACTGCAAAGTGCAGTTTTAATGATGTAACGCTACACAGCAGGGATGCAACTTAACAGTTTCTCATTTAAGGATCTTTGGCGTCTTCTGGTTTAATCGTTTCTGGCTTTTTAGTGATTTTTTTTATATGTGTTTCATGATCTAAGACTGCATTTAAGCCTTTTTATGTAGGATCAGGGTGAGTGTTTCTTTGCAATCAGCCTGCCCTGAGGACGTCACATCTCCTGTCTCATTTTACCCTCAACTCTTAGCATCCATTAGGCCATGTTTGTGTCTTTAGAGTCCAGACTGAATAAAACCAACCACGTTGTCCTGTGCTGCTGTTTCTGTCCAGCTGGTAATCTGTGTTACACTCAGCAGCAGCCTGCTCTCTCCCTGCCATAAGAGTTTAATCTTTGTCCCTCTGCAGTGGCTAAGAGCACAGGCTTAACCGGATCATTCCTCTCCTTTCTCATTTGGAGGGAAGAAGTGCTTACTGTAGGATACGCTGTCATATGTCTCCCTTTTCCTAAAATATCCGCTGACCATTTTGGGCCATTTCAGTCAAAATGGAGTAGAGTGAGATTTATATATAGCACCATCCATGCTCTGAGGTGACCTTCCAGGGTTGGACTGTGATATTTTTCTCAGCAAATGACACGCATGCTGCCAGATGACTACACAAGTGTATATCTAACGCTGTGTTTTCTTAATCCTTCATCCAACACTGAAAGGTGTCACTTATAAACATAATTGTTAACTTTTGATAATTACTGTCTAAATAGCATTAGCTCCAAACCTAGCAATGTTTGCAAGGCTAAAATCCTGTTTCTCAGTATATACTATATTGCAGTAGTATTGTATCTGCACTAGGCTGTAATTTATCTGATGCTGCACTGCCAGCCTACAAACTAGTGCTGACAGTTCCTTGACTTTGCGTGCACAACATGTAGTCAAACTTTGTTCTCTAATGCAAATCAGACAAGTCTAACTTTCACACATGAAGCTGTCCCCACATTAACAATACATGATAAAACACCTACCGGGCTTTGATTAGGACAAAAATGCCTGTTCAATAGTATAACAGAAATGTGCCATTCAGCACTAAGATGATAGCACCGTATCCTGTCTTCCTCTAATCAAAGGCATGTTTTTTGTTCTCATGTTGGTTTCTTAAGGAGTCGAGGGGGTATAGAGTAGCTCTTGTAATTCTGCCAGTGTTACCTTTGCTCACATTATGTTCAAAGGCAGCATCAGTGTTTGTGATCTGATTTTATGTAATGGTACTCAAATGGTCTTGCTGAGCCGGATGAAAGCCTTGTGATTTCCTTCTGGGAACATTGTATGACTCCTCTTCTGCTTCAATGCAGAACAGCCGATCTCAGCCAGTTTTGTGTAGCATTATGCTGATGCTGTCCTTTATAAAGTAGGCCACCTTACTGTAAATGCTATAGAAGAGTAAACAGGTAATTTTGGCTAATTATTGCACTGTATTTCAAACACATTCGAGTTTTTCATCTAAAGCTTGCAAACTTGATTTGCAACTGAATCTTGACACTGAATTCTCTTTAGACTAAGCTGAACTATTTCAGTATCTCTAATTTGGGGATTATGTTTCATCTGTTTATTCCAGATTCAACTCCAGCATGCAGAAATTTTTCATGGGGAAGTCGAACAAAAACGTGGCCAATGGTAACGCTGCTGCCAGCAGTGAGATGGAGGATGGTAATACTAGTTTTGACTATGTGTGGGATGACGACCCGTCGTCACCTTTACTCTCAGCAGGTAAGGTTAATCAGACAGGCTGTGGATACCCATCAATAATTTTTGCCAGGAAATTACAAGATGTTAGAAAAAAACTATTTAGGTCTGATTCTCTGGAAGTCTGTGGCTTTCACCTTTCCTCCTTCCTGCTCAACTAACTTCACCTGCTGCAGCTTATTCTGTATTCTGCTAAAAAAAAAAGTGTACTTTGGAAAGCACTTGTTTGCATCCTTTGTACATGGTTGGATGAGAGGGCAGTACTCACTTTGCAAGTGTCCCCAGTGTGTGATTGACACATAAATAAACATCCATTAATTCAAGCTGTTTGTGAACAAAACGGTGCTCAACTCTGTGAGAATGAAGATGCTGGTGCAAAATTAAAGTGGAAGAGAAGTTCTGTCGTTCTAGGTTAGGTCAGCTCAGAGCAACAGACAGTTCAGTGACACCCACTGTCTGTGACCCATCACTAGAGTCCATTGTCAAAGCTTTTTAGGTAGATCTTTTCCTTAACATAAATTCTGCATTAAAGCTATGGCCAGCTGTTGCCATGTCCTTTAAATGGCACTTGCTCAGGCTGTTGGTTAGATTATGTTCTATATATATATATATATATATATATATATATATATATATATATATATATATATATTAACCTCAGCTAACCCTGTACTCTAAGAAATAAGGAAGTAATGCAGGTTTAAAGTTGTGTATGACAAATTGGCACACATGATCATTAGGCAGCATATCCATGCCCATTTTTATAAGAGTATTTAAAATGTTAGGTTTTAAGGTACATTTTAACAGATAAAAACTTAAATGAATAACAGTTAAGCACAATGTAACCATGGACAATCATGAGCTTAAGTACTTCAGTTGATAGGCAGTCCATGCACTTACATGAGCAGTATCTGTCCTCTCATCTCACTCTTGGCAAGACTGCAAACGTATTTCTCATAATGTCAAACCTGTCCTCTGATCTCAGTGAAGTGCTTTACCTGAAAAGATGGCTTTCTCTCTCACATTTTTCATATGGTAGATTTTAAACTTTTGTTTCTCTGTGTGTTTTTTTTTTACGTTTTAAGAAGACGTTCTTCTGTGCGATAAGCTCAGCACACAGGCACCACAAACTGAAATGCTGTTTAAAATGGGAGCAGCGTAATCTTTTCAGTAATGCAGTTTAATGTCAGGGGACTTTGTTGTCTCGGGTCTTAAGATTATTAAAAAGTTGTGCAGAGATCAGTCTTTAATGTCATGTTTGAAGGAGATCTCCTCATAGCCACAGCCTTCTCTTCTTCCTTTTCCTGCCTTTTGACCTGTCAAAAGCTTCTTATCAGTAACCTCTCTGAGAAACTTAACTCTTTCCACTTTTGGCTGCATAGACTGTTAACATGCCTGTCTGTTTAGCCTTACTAAACTTATTCTTGCTTATTATCAACAGTGTTGTGCTGCTGTGTGCCAATTCTTTCTGCTTGCATACTACTTTTCTTCTGCCGGTCTCTGGGGTGCAGACCCACTCACTCCTGAAGTGGTAATGAATTTCACAAGAGGAAATGTTTACGCCGGCTCTGTTTACACTGTTAATTTATGTGCGTTCTTGCATGCATAATAAGTCAAATTAAGGCTGAGTTCAACGAATAAGTGCACTGTGGAACTTTTTTTCATTCCCCATGCACTGCATCTTATAGCTAATTGTGAGTTTTTTTTTTTTTTTTACAGTGTGCCAATAAAGCATTTTAAGATTTGTCTGAAGTAGACTGAGAATTTAGTTTGCTCAGAGCCACAGGTTACATCTTCCATGTCACAGATTTTTAAATCCATCTTTGTCAGCTTATAAATATTCAGAACTGGTAGACAAACTTCAAAGCTGCACCAGGCAATTTAAGGAACCTATTTGAAGTCCAGTGCCCAGAAATCCAAATAACCAACCTCGCTGCTGTGTGGATTTTTTTTACCATAAGGGACAAGGAGAGCAAAGCCTCTAACACTATACTCCTTCTTTGCTTCACAGCCATTCATCTTCTACCAGCAAGGAAGACAGAATGGGTCCAATAGGGGAGGGAGCATTTGGGACTGTTAATTAATGTCTCCATTAAAATTATATGATGGTTAAAGTGGTCCAAATGTACCCTGTGGAGTTTTTGATCACTCACAGTGCTATGGAGATGTTTTTATGAGCTCATGTGGTAACACATCAGAGTTCTAGACTGTTTCAGAGATCTATATGTGGCACTCCATCATATGCCTGTTCCCCCCCACTTGTAAAGATGAACAGCAAAATTGATAGTGTATCATGGCAGATTCAACTAGACAGGCCACCTTGTTATGCGGAAGTTACAGCTGGTTTGCAATAGATCAAATGAATCCTTCTCTCGTCTCTGCTACAACCAATAACTTAAAGGCACCACCATCTTGTTCGAGTTGGGACCATATGTCTGGACAGGACATTAGCGGGTTATTTAGGGGACATGTTTTGATTTGTGAGGACATTGAACCATCCTTATCCCACCCACGTTGTGATTTAGATTGTCTAATGGCGTAACATTAAAAACGTTGACTGGTGCAGCTTTAACTCTGACACAGTGACAATATGGCTCTCAAGCATTCATTATATTTATATCCCTGATTCATTTTAATGGATGACGATATTATTCAATATGTGTATTTTCAATATCTGGTATTTATCTTTGTAATGATCCCTCCTCCCATTCAGTCAAGCCTAGCAAGGCTTACAGCCGAGGCTCAGTGGTGATGGTGGATGAGATCATAAACGCCAGCCCTTCAAAGTTCAGGTTTCCAGAGGCTGGGCTCCGCGTCATGGTGACCAGCCATTTTGGACCAAAGACCCGCCTGCGCATGGCGAGTCGCCTGATCATTACAGAGGTACAGCAGTTCGTTGTAGCTTCAGTCATTTGATTTAGCTGCTAATGCTATATGTAATAATAGTAATAATCCCTGGGGTTTCCTTCTCTCACTCTGTTCTTTAATGGCGAAAAATCAGTAAACACATGATGGTAGCAGCACGTCTGCTCAAGTGCTCTTTGACTTAGTTTCTCTTTTCTGAAAGCGTCAGAAGTTGGTGCAAGCTGCCAACGGCGTGGAGACACAAGTGATCGACGGGAAGGTTGAAATCGAGAACGGAAACGTGCCAGAGGACAAACCCACTGAGGCAGAGGAAAACATCACCATCTCGCCATTTCATATTCCAAGTATGTCATTCATGCTTTTACTCAATGAATGTGTTTAATTTGGTGTTCATGCTTTAAAGGGTAAAAAAATCTAATCTCCACATGACATATTTTAATATCTGTCACATTTTCTGTACCGTAGGTACTGATTTTTTTTTTAAGAAGTGGAAGTGTCATTAGTGATGGAGGAAGTTTGTTTTTAGTTGGACAGCTGGAGGATTTTTTTTTCTCTTCAGCAGTCATTGATGTCCTCATTTAGTCAGTAACTTCTTAAACACCAACTAATGATCATCTTCTTTGGCGGTACCGAGCGAGGCCGCCCTTTTTATCAGTTAGTGGTTGCTGATGTGAAAAGACTCTGAATCTGATTAATCACATTTACCACAAAGCACCAATTCATCTAAGAGGGTGAAAGTGTTGTTGCATTACTTTAAGCTGTAATTGACATGGAATGGTGGAGTTTTTGGTGTTTGAGGTGCAGTCAGAATGCTCAAGATACAGGAAGAGGAGTGCTGCTGACATAAAAGCTTTTGAAAAAGCTTTCAGTGTTAAATGACAGATGGGGCGACATGTTTATCCTTTTGACTAAAGCCTAAGAGGAAGTAAATGCAAATGGAGTCACAGTTTGGACACCAGAATTATCTACGGCGTGACCTCTGAAATTATTTTTGAACATGTTGTTTTATTATTATTATTCATTTGTCCTAGTTTGACAGAACTGTGTTAACATTGCAGCTGAGAAAATAAAATGTAATGCAATTACACACCTGCAGACTCGTATTTAAAGATGTATGCTTCAGATAAATCAAAAGTTGAGGCTAAAGTAGAGGGCGTGTTTCAGCATGTCACCTGCACCTGCAATAAAAATGTCTGCTTAAGCAATCCAGTGGCTGAAACAATAGATCCTCCAGAAAATCAATGAAAGGAAACTGGATAAAATGTTTATGAGAAACAAGGTCTGAACTGTAGGACAACAAGGACATAAAACCAGGATATACCGAGCAGTCACCTTTGCTGACGGTAACCATTAAAGCCTAATTTGATATGTAATGCAAGAAAATCAGATTTAGTGCATATTTCTGTCACTGCTGATCCCCTGAACACGTTCCTCTGCTGCAGGGGGTGTTGGCAACAAGTTCAAGTGGCTGATCTCATGGCCTCTGCTTCTGTTGCTGTTCTTTACCGTCCCAAACTGTGCCAAGCCTCGCTGGGAGAGGTACTTCATGGTCTCCTTCATCCTGTCTACAGTCTGGATTGCTGTCTTCTCCTACCTTATGGTCTGGATGGTGAGTGTAATAAGATTCTGATTAATATGAATGCTTCCTCATAGATGCACATTAAAATCTGGGGGTCAAAAGGTCACTATGACCTCACAAAGATGCTTCAATCCTAACACAATAATTTTTGTTAATTATGCCGAAATAGGAGATCTTTGTGGACATTCTGCATATTTATTGAGATCCTTCAACATGTTTATTATGAGACATAGAGTGTTTGCTTCTGTCCCTTTGGTGTCTGACACTGTGTATATTTTCAGGTGACTATTATTGGCTACACCCTGGGAATCCCTGATGTCATCATGGGCATCACTTTCCTGGCGGCAGGCACCAGTGTCCCAGACTGCATAGCTAGTCTCATCGTGGCTCGGCAAGGTACACCTGTCCTTGTGGAAGATTTTTTAAGTTTGGTGGATTACGTGGAGTGATTAAAGGTAATTCAGTGGACACCCAGTGAAGTTGAACTAGCCATAATCATTAAAAACCTGCAGATGGAAAACATCACAGGCAGCCAGAGGTGCAAATTCATCCTCTTCCATGACTCTTTACATATGTACATATTCTGCACTCAGAATATGTACAAAGATGTGTGCTGTCTGGAACAAAGTGATTACGAAGTGCTCCAAATCACGGGAACAAGAGGAAAGGGTGCCGAGCTGTTTCCCAGCTTAATAAGAGCAGCAGAACAGTTGGATGTTTTTTTTAAATCTGAAAGTCAAGAAGAAAAACTTCAGACTCCCGCTGGAAGTTCTTAATGTTTTGTTTGATTGCAGGTTTGGGAGACATGGCAGTGTCAAACACTATCGGCAGTAATGTATTTGATATTCTAGTGGGGCTGGGGGTTCCCTGGGCAATGCAGACCATGTGTGTCAACTATGGATCAGAGGTGAGCGTACGAAGCAACTAAAATCAAGTTAGGCCTCATCAACATTAAATAATAAGACTGATGAGCTGCAGACAGAGTTGCTGATCTCACTCCTTGCGTGTTTTTAGGTGATGATCAACAGTCGGGGGTTGGTGTACTCGGTGGTGCTCCTGCTGGGTTCTGTGGCCGTCACGGTAAGCATACAATGGTTAATGATGTTTACATTGATGGTTTTAATTAAAAAAAAACAAAACACAGTTGTTGCATCTGCTTATCAAAGCGTGTTAAGGCAAACCTCTTAGACTACAAGAGCTCAAACTTTTTTTAAAATGAATTTGCATGACACATTCATGTCATCATGTGCATCGTCTTGCGACCAAAGACAAACTGAGATAAAATTCTGGCGGTGTCAGAAATTTAGGATGACTGTCTCACAGTGTGACAGATGCTACGACCTGTCACTCCGCATCCACGTCCTCTTCCTCCTCGCATGTTGACGTATGTCGTAACCTGTGATCGCCTGCGATTCAGTAGATGGTCATCGTAAAATCTGCACACATCAAACTTGACGTCGTACCCAAGTTTATTACATTCACATCGCATAGTGTGTCATGCAATGGTTTTATAAGATAGCTAAAAATCGCACAGTGTAAACCAGGCATTAAAGGATGAGTGTGAAGTATATGGTAAATCCTAGTGGTGATGTTCCAGACTGCCACAATCTCTTTTCAAGTGCAAGAGGAATCACAGTGTTTGGTTTGACTCTTTGTGGCTACTGTAGAAACATAGCTGCCTCCATGGGATAGCCCAGCCCTTTATATACAAGGAAAGCATTTACTAATACTGCCCTCTGTTTCTGAATCTAGGGGAATCCCACTGAGCCTTAAGTAAAGGGACATTTTAATAACAAAGAAATGATTTGTGAACTCAAAGTGATATTTTCTGAAGTACAGTTTTGTTGGTATGTGCAGGTGCTGGGCATCCACCTGAACAAGTGGCGGCTGGATGTGAAGCTGGGCGTGTACGTGCTCGTCCTGTACGCCGTCTTCCTCTGCTTCTCCATCATGATTGAGTACAACGTGTTCACTTTTGTCAACCTGCCCATGTGCATAGAGGACTAGAGCACAGCAGCATGCCTCGAATACCAAAACCTCAATGCTCCCATAGCAACCCCCAGTTTCTTTTTTTTCTTTAATTATTACTGGACCTATCTGCAGACTGTTTTTTTTTCTCCACCCTTGCACTTCTTTGTAATCCCAAAAATGAGTCTAATTTCCTTAACGAGGCAGTGCGCTGTAAGGGTGGATGCCGTTCTTTGTCTCTAATTTGTCCTCTTGTCACACAGTGCCGTTCCTTAATGCCCATTATTTGCCTGTTAATGCAGTAAAGTCTTTAGTTCCTCTGTACGCCTGTTAACTTTTTAGCCATCTAGCATGCCTTTAGATGTCGGGGACCTCCAGAATCATAAGTGCCCCTGTTGATTGTTGGTGTGTTTTTACTGTTCACATTGTAGATTTCCACACAAACCATTTCCAAAGCTTTTCCACACACCAAACCAGAGTCTGTTGACAAAAAAAAAAATATGAATCTGATTAAAACCCTCATGCAGAGAGTCAATCCCGACAGATTTACCAATCTACTCCCCAGCACCCAAAGAAACAGCCACTGTAACCCCTCTCTCACCGAAGGGAGGGCCTTGTTGTCGGCAGCTCCCCTCCTCCAGCTTGGACCTGACTCTCCTGGCATGGCCTCTGGCATCAGGGAGCAGATACTGTTAGTGCTTCACTTCCATCCCCCCTGTGCAGCTCCTACCACTCAACAAAAAAAGACCTTTTGTCAGGACACTTTGTGTCGATGTGTCACAGTCAAGATCAGTTGACTGTGAGGGTGTTATGCATATGCAGCACTGCACAATGTAAATTTGTAAACACTTTTTTTGTATTTATTTTTTCAAAACAAGGTTTTGTCTAGTATGAAATACGGAGGAGAGCTTATTGCGAATATCGGACATTGCCTGTTTTTCACTGAAACAAATTGCACATGGAAACGCTTTTCTTGCTTTGTGCTGTAAGGAGATTCGACCACTCGGAGGGGGTATCTGGCTGGCAGCGGCGACTCCGCTCCAGTGTTCTTTTCATTCAGAGATGGGTCATTCCACTTTTCTCTCTGCACAAGAAACTGTCTCTACATCTGTGGGATGCATCTAATCTCTCATCATCAGGTTCTCATTTTGAGGCAGCAGAATGAAGGTAGTTGAGGGGGGGAAAAATGCAAAGAACCGGGCAGTTCTCATGACTGTCTGCTATGACACCCTCTAGCCAGCAGGGGATACTGCAGCCCCTCTGCCCAGGGCCAGCGGTTATCAGGGAAACTGGATGGACAACTCCAGTTTGTGGAGATGGTGAAGGTCTGGTGATTTTTGAGTTACATGTAGATATTGCACTTTAACAGCCGTCCTCTCATTCTGAATCAACTAGTGCTTCCTTCTGTGTGTGTGTATTTTCAGTGTATATGTGTCTGTGTGTGCGTGCAAGAGGGCATTTTGTGTGTGCGTGCGTGCGTGTGTGTATGCGTGCGTGCCCCACGCTACGTTTCTCACACCGGGCTCTGGACTCTGAAACGGACTGGAACCTCGTTAAACAACATGAGCACACCCCGCCTCTGTCTGCAGTGCATGCTGGGACACAGAACAAAAAGGAAAAAAAAATAAAGCAATTTGCAGCTCATTCACAGTACAGCTAAAGGCTGAGGGCTTCTGGGCGTCTCCATGGATACCGCCCCCACACACACCCCGTCCACTTTACAGAAATCGGCAGCTAAGAGCCACACTGCAATCCAGATGTTTTGACATCATGCAAAAATGCCTGTGAGGAGTCCACAAGTGAGGTGCAGAGACTAAAAACTGAAAAAAGTGTGTGGGGAGTGTTTAGGTGTTGAACATATTCCTCTGCCGCTCTGCTGGCAGCAGGCTCTTGTATATGCAATCTCAATGTAAAGAATTTATGTGACAGAGGGCCCCCTGTAAGGTTGCCATTTTGAAGACGGGGGATTCCGTGGAGATGTGACGTCAGTGTGTGTAGTAGTACTTGATGTGTGAGCTCACAGGTGTGTGTTTGTGACGGCTGAGGAACTAGGTGCCGGGTGGTGGTTTTGTTGGGAAGTTTGGTTTCTCCTCCTGCACACACTCCCTTTTATGTCTCCACTCTTGCACAAGGGCATTAAATCTCCACCAACCCTGGCTGAAGGAGCAGAGGGGCGCAGGATGGAAGTATAGATGGATGGATGGACGGATGTCCTCAGCTTACCTGACGCCACGATGGCAGACCTTAAGGAATTTTAAAACAGTCGGACCCCCTTAGGCTGCCACTGGATCAGGGATTAAATGTGTTTAAATGGGTGGAGGTGACCACACAGGGCCTACTCCCCTTCTCCACCCTCCAGTATTTTCAGTGGGACTTCTGTACATACATGGGCTCATTTCTGGATGCTTTCTGTGAAGAAGGCATATCAGTACTGTACTTAAGTTAACTCCGAATGTGCAGTGCTCCCTTTGTGTTGCTCTGTGTGGTCATGTCCCACTTTGTCAGGTTTACGCAGCTCCTCCTCCTCCTCTTGACATGCAGCGTACGTTCTCACCGGTTGTCTGACTCGCATCTTTATTAACACTTTTTCTTTTCTTTTGGAAGAGAGGGAAAAATACTTCAGATGCCATATTTGTTGTAGCTCTGCATATATCCAGATTGTATGGGAAATCCTGTGTACAAAACAAGCGCACACACACACTTTAGAACACACATTAGAAATGGCAATTTAACACGAAGAGGACTGGTGTGTATTTCTTTGATTGAATGCGACCTGATGCACTGTGAGCTCAATGTGACGTGGGAGTTGTTTGTCAAGAATAATAAATGATTAAAAAATATATTTAATGTAAAGTTAGTTACTATAAAACATTACTGAGGACATCTGTATAACTTATATGAATGTATTGTCTTGCTATACTGGACATATCCAACCAATGCATTTTACTGTAAAGCAATAATGTGAAGAAAAAAAATAAAATGGCAAAATAATTCCTGTACATTTGTCTCTTGGATTGTTTGTGAACATATATTAAATGAAGCCATTTGTACATGTATCGGGTACTTGTGCTTGTTGTCTTTCCAGCTGCATGAAAAAACAATGTAGTTTAGATTACTTGTCTAGGAAGGAAGGAAATGGGAAAATTGTGTAGACGCAGGGTGAGGACACGAGAACCTCGTAGTACAGACTGACAAAGACGAAGGGCACATGACTTAAATACAAGACACAGGTGAAACACATTAAGGCAGAGCAGGCAATCGCACCACAGGAGGAAGTAAAACGCACACAGATACACAAGGGAACCAGAATGTCAAAATAAAACAGGATGCACAAGGAAAACATATCTCAAAAGGTGAAAACTAAGGACAAAAAGGCAACAAAACTATGGATTATGATAAATTGATATATTCCAAAATGATAATTTGAGAGCTGTTTCTAACCTCAGTTGTAACTCTTCCCTGTAACTCTTCAGATTGATCTTGATAGGGAACCACTGGATAGAAGAGTTAAATGAGATTTCAATATGTTACATCAGCAACAGGCTGATCAATCATTATTAATCTTCTAATGCCAAATTACAAATATACATACACAAAGCAAGATAAAAAGGAGATGCTTGTTTTTTGTTTTTTTTTTTTAACAAAAGTTAACGTTTTACCAGTCAGTGACATAATAGGATATACAAAGGGTTGCACAAGTACAGATATAGGAAATAAGGTGTATATTCAGCTCAGCTCACAATAGCAAAGTCTGCTTATGTGGTGGACACAGTACACACATACAGTTTTGTACATGTGACATTTGTTACATGCCTTTATTAGTTGTGTTGTGTGTGTGTCTCATTGCTCTCTCTCCAGGGTCCCACATGCACCTCCGGTGAACCAAGTGGATTTTTCCACAGCTGATTCCACTTGGTTCTCATCAGCACGCCTATATCAACTGGCGGTGTGCACATGGCAGGGGCCAGTAGGCTAACTTGTGGGCGCACACGCAATGCGTCTTTGCTCCATCCAGAGGGACGAGCTCAAGATGATCAGTACTGATCCTTTTAGTTTAGATTTTGTGTTTGCTTTGTCATTTTGTGGTTCATTTTATTAAATAAATCTAATGCACAGTCACAGTTTCCGTCTCCTGTCTCTTCCTCTTTGCCCGGGTAACATTATTGTTGCTTCCACCCCTCATCCCCTGGACTAACAACACAAGGAAAGTCTTTCTATAGTTTTATTTGTGCAGGACTTTTTCCATCATTGAATAGAACTGACTCTTTATTTGCATTAGTGCTGTGAACTTCCTTATAAGTTTACAGAAGAAGTGATGATAATTCAAAAGCTGCACTGCACCTGCTATTTCCTGCAATTCATTCTAATTTCTTAATTAAATAAGACTTCATTAACTGGAAGTGACAACACTGGAGGACAACTTGAGACTTGCTGAGTCAGTGAAGTTGTTTTCCCTGAAACCAAAAGGCAGATGAGTTAGTGCAGCTTTCAGAGTTCTGATATAAGCACTTGAAGATATGTAATAAATCTTTCTTGGTGAAATAACCCTCCAGGTATAGTTAATGAATTTGATGTACTCCTTATGGCTACTATGTTGCACCAGCAGTGATTAAAGCTCTTTTCGGTGAAAAGTGGATTATCCGCTCCTTAATGTATTCTGGTCATATCACTGTGACTTGATTGCGTCCTCATTTTCATTCTTTCTTCATTATGCTGGTCTAGCTTTTCATCTGCAGAGAAATCACTGATTTTTAATTAAGTTTAAGCATCTTCCAATCAGCAGCGGATAAACACACACTCAAAGTAATACCATGCAACAATACTTTTCATTTTTTTGGGGAATATGTGTGAGATTAGATTGCAAATAAATCTTCTGCTTTTTGTCTGAAGCATCCCTGCAAAGAATGCCTAACTGAAGGAGTCCCACTCATGATTTCGAAGCAGCGTGAATTTCTCCTTGAGTAATGATTTATTGGTCCTTACTGGAGACTTGTTTTGTGTTATAATCAAGCTGAAGTGTGCTGCATTTATGAAGACAGTGTGATTGCAAACAATTTGTTATTTATACTGACGGCTGATAACGTGAAGAGTCCTTTGAGGGCTGCAAGATGAAAAAAACTCATGATGTGATTGCTTCTTGTCTCCATCGGTGGCCAGCAGGGGGCAGTGTTGCAGCAGGAGTCATGCCTCAGTGTCACCATGGGAGCTAAGCAGCTCAGACTGAAAGTGAAAATGGAGCTCCTTTTTCCCAAAGTTTGAAATATCAAAGTGTGACAAAGTCAAACCGTGACTACAATCAACGCTTTCTATACGATTTCAAAAACATACTGAGAATAATTTGTTAATGATGGATGTCCCTATCAGGCCGCCATCTGGTGAGACCAGCACGGCCCGCACAGGCTACTAGTGCTTCTCCCTAATGAGCCAGCCTCTTGGCTACTGTGCTGCAGTTAACAAGCTTCTCTGTCAGCCGTGATCTTGTGCACTGATGAGCTCCCTCTCTGCCCCCTTAACAAGCCCGTTTGGGCAGCTACTGCTTGTCTCCCATGAACGCCAGCTTAGCTTCCCCTCCACCCAATCGCTGTGCCACATTTAGACACAAGACCCTCCATTTCCGGCCACCGTAACCCTGCTTTGAAAAGTGGTTTATCTGTCCCCTGCCTCATCCACAGTTACAGTTTGGTGTCATTTTCTTTGCTTGTTTGTTCCTTGTCAGTGTTTTTGACACCACTTTGCTGTTTGGGTAAATTGCTGTGCTGCAGTGATGGATGAAGAGCAGTAGCTGCTCGCTGCAGTCCCTCATAAGGGAATGTGTTTCTGCTGAACACAAGGTGTTGTGTGTCCTTAACTGCTACAAATGATAAAGCAAGCATTTGATCAGTTAACTGTTGTGTAGTGGATAAATTTCACATCTCTGTCTCAGTATAACAAAGCAATGAAGGGGGAGAAAAGACATAATTTAACAGAAGGAAACATGCATTGGTTAAGATGATCCACAGATGGTGCTTTCACAGAAATCTGACTTGATAAAAGCTGTCGACAGAAAGTAATTTGGATTTCCAGAACATCTCGCTTTTTTGGCATCATGTTGCAGGAGCCTTCCACTCCACCAGCCTCAGTCTGTCAATGTGAGAGGTCATGTGTGCACAAGATTTTAAAGGTAATATGTTAACACTGATCCTGTCATCTTGTTCTGTTTCACTGCTTTCTTGTCACTCAGGAACCCCCTTTTTAAAAAAAAAAAAAAAAAAAAAACCTGTCTCCCTGCTCAGCAACACTGTGAGGGATGAGTGACAAAAACACAGCCAAAGAAAGGATGTCAGTATTAGAACACTATTGCTGCAATGAATGAATGAATGAATGAATGAATGAATGGTGGAGAAAACAGATCTAATTGTCTGGGAGCCAACACAGCAAAGTACAGCTCAGAAATTATGACACAGACCAGATTATGCAGCGATTTATATGTGATCAACAGGATTGTGTTCTGAGTTTTATGGAAAGCCAGTGCAGGGATGCGAGGACAGGAGTGACGTGGGACTGACGACTGGTTCTGGTTAATATCGCAGCTGCTGTGTTTTTAGACTGATTGTTTCTGGCTACTGAAAGCTTTGTTGAGACACTTACAGCAAGGAATTACAGCAATCTGACGCCTGAAGATGACGGTCCAGCAGAAAGCTGTATCTTGGACCTCCCGAAAGCAGTGATGACATCAAACTAATGACCATTGACCTCTTTCTTCATCTCGAGGAAGAGGTCTTTGTGTGGACAGAATTTAAAACCACATTCCTGTATGGCACCCTCCAACTGCACATAACAAACTTCTTCTACGGCAGGCCACATACTTATCAATCGCCCTAAAAATCTATTCTTTGGGTCCACTCAAAGCTAACAGCCTTAAGTCATACATTTCTGTGGTACTCTATTACCACCATGTGACCTTTCCTTGGTATTTAAACGGGCTGCAAAATTTATAAGTAGATAAAATTAAAATAAACTGAATAATGATGAGGGCAGTGACATTATCAGAGCTGCGGCCTCTTTTGGGTCTATCCCTTTTTTTAGTCAGGTTTATAGAGCGAAATCAAGCCGTAAACCTGTGAGAAGAGTCAGCTATTTTCACAACTAACAGCAGGATGTTGTACCATGATGCATGCTCAGCTTTCATTTATGCTTATCTGTTTATGACAGCTCCCACAGTCTGTTCCCCTGTGCATTGTGGCTCGGTGATTAATCCATTCTGCACACGCTGTGTAGTTCATGAAGGTAACACAATGCTGTCTTATCTGAATATTAAGCAGTCGGCCCTGTGCGATGAAGACTTACAGTTCTGATCAGTTCATCCTGAAATATCACCTCATGGTGAGTCATGCCGTGAGGCCTGTTAATCAAGGGTAGAGGCTGGTGTGCACACGTGGCGTGCCGTACATCACTGAGTGATGTGGACTTTTGTGAGGCTATTCCAACATTACAAGAACACATTAGTGTTGGACAGAGGCCAAGGTTTGCATTTGGAGCTGGGGGTTATAGATTCTTGTGTAGAATCAAAAGTCATTTTACAGTAAAACTGACTTTCAGAATAAACTACAGCTATAATTCAGTGCATCAAATGGGATACTTCCTCCTTCGCTGACAAATGACGCTTAAAAGATTAAACAATAAATCACAGGTATCATAGGTATAGTGTATTCTTCGTGTGTGCAGTGGGTTTTTTTTAGTCTGTATGTCTACAGCTATGTATTGCAACCTCACTTCCTGCAACATGAAAGCACGTCTGCCTGTAATATTAACCATGCAGGCTTCTAAGCCAACATTAGCATTCATTTGAGGTTGTGTTTCCGGCCACTTGACAAATGTCAAGTAGTCCAATATTCAAACTCATTTTCACTTTGCTCCAATTTCCATTAACTCCTGAAGGAAATATCTGAGTCTTAAGGTATGTGGTCCACAGGATCGGTTGATGCAAGCCCCACAACCATAATTTAGGCTATGTGACACGCCATGCAATGCATTCTGGGAGCATTGCGCCCTGCTCCTCATTTCCATAAATTTGATTCTGATTAACTTTATGCATACAACACGTGTGAGCTTTTGTCCGAATTGGACACAATAAATACGAGAGGGGGGCATGCTATCACTGCTTTATTAAATTAAAACAACTTTATTCATTACTAAACGTATATTCACGGAAATGGGTTTAATTATTATAAGTAACAAAATTCAGAAACTACAAAGGCTGTTGCAAACGCGTGTATTGTGATAGTATTTCGGTCGAACCAACACACAGAAACCCCCTCTCAGTTTAGACTGTTTGGCTTCTTCCTGTTTTCGACCTACAACGACGCTCGCCGCTGTTAACACACTAACATAATATTAAGATCTTCATTTCTTTTGCAAATATTATTATTTATTTCAAGTAGTAGCGTCTTAAGTCTCAGAGGACAGGTCAGGAGACAAACACTGTAAGTAAAAGCTACATGTTGAGAAGCTTAAAGTTTTTGCTACCTAACCTGGTATTTCAAGGCATAATGACCTTATTCCCAGTAGCCAGGTGTTTTGTACACTTGTACACAGTGTTCAGCTGGCAGATAATTTATCTAACATGGTGTATTTGGTTTGCTTGGTCATTACATAAATGTAAAAACAACACATGGCTTTAAGGGAAATTAGCTTTTCTTTGACAGTGAAGGCCCTGCACAGCTGCACAGGAGTGTCCCTTTTTTGCTAATTAGACCTCTGCACAGGAGGAAGACGTGCAGTATACTTGTTATGTATTCTCATGACTGCTCTGCATGTGATTTAAGTTACTTATTTAAGAGTAGAAAAATGTGTGTATATAGATAATGTGAAAATTGTTGTTGGGAGAAGTTGATGGAAAAATGCTATTAACTAGAATATATTATAAGTTTTAGCATCATTCTGTAGCTGGACTGAAGGTCACTTGTTTTTGCTTGTATGATGGAGTCAGTGAGAGATTTCCATATAGATTACTGTGCACAGTGCTGGGATGCAGTTGAAGGGTTGAGTATCCACCAAAGTGATTATATGGTGTGAAAAAAAAAGCAGACATTTACTAACAAGTGTGAAACAGACAGAGTGACCAGTGAAGAAACTACAAGTCAGCAAAAACAAAAGATGGTCGAGAGACTAATACTGGAAATACCATCAAGATATAATTGGTTCCGATTTGAATTAGCCAAGTCCAAGTGCTTCAGGAAGTCATGGATGCACAGTAAATTACATGCAGAGAGAGAAAAGGGTGCTTTTACCGACTTATTACATATGGAGAGAGCACAATTACATTCCTGATGTGCAGCCCTGGTGATTTATGGATGAGTCCCTCGCTCAGAGGGTCTCCAAAAGGTGATCTGTTGTTGAAGCAGCCACAGGTAATTTATTCTGTTCCCAAGTTTGCCATTTACTTTTTTCCCCACTTGTGCCGACAAAATGTATTCAAGCAATAGTGGAGTTATGCTGTAAGCCTAACAATGAGCTGTGATCCAGACATGGCATAGTTTTTTGGGCTCAGCCACACATATATTAGCTAGAAAAATAGATTTCGGTTTTCAATTCCCCTCTGTAAAAGAAGAAAAAGAACATTTTGCTGAGTTTACTGTTAAGATTCCAGAAGAAATATTCACTAATGTGAGAGCCAGACATGCCATCATATGCCAAGACTCCTCAGATGTTTTGTCACCTCATATTGTTCCATCTTGGAGTCTATTGGAATACTAGTGTCATTTTAACAGAGTTTAGAGATATAGCCTATTTACATAACAAATCATTTTCCGGTGCATGAGGTGTGTAATTAGTTTTTTATGTTCTTTATGTTGAGCAGTGTCAAATCCAGATTAAACTGCTGCCCCTGCTAACAAGGTTGCATCTAAATATAGGCACCTGGATGTGACAGTACAGTGTGTAAGGTGACAAGATTTTGAAGGATTATTTATTGGGGTGAAAGTTATATATGCCTTCCTGCGGGTGACAGGTGATTGGCAGTAGACAGTGCAACATGATGTGTGCATTTATGTGCAAGCAGTGTGTTTAGACACAGTGGGGAAAAAAACAGATTAACTGAGACTAATTGCACCCTGTGGTGCCCGGCGGTGTGTTATGTAATGATGTGGCAGTGATCTGTTATTTCAGAGGAGAACTGAGGGACAGTTTGGGTAACACTGGTTTCCCAGCAAAACATGAGGTAGCACACAGTCCCACAGAGCAGCTCTAAAAGAGGTTGTTAAACTGTGTCTTTTTCTCTATTCTGCTCTACAGTGACATCGACGTTGTCATAACTTCAGCCCTCTGTCAGCATCAAATCCCCCCGGACTTCACTAATGGAGGTGAGCATATTTAAGGTAAATCAAGTTAAAACTGCACTGATGCGCTCATGGTGTGAGTGGTTTTGTTTCCTCTTTCAAGTAGCTGGCCATAGGTTTGTTGGAATCCTGCTTGTTGTCTGTCTGCATGTGTTTTTTGGCTCTGTTTTGTTCATAATGATGTTTCTGGATCTCAGCAATTAGCTTGATGAGTTTAATGTCATTAGTAGTAGATAGGAATCACTTCTCAAACAGTAAATTTGTAATGGACTGAAATTATCCTGAATAATATATAAATAACTTTGAATAGTGCTGCAGTTCTTTATAATTACTATGACGCCAATGCAGTACCTCAGTATGTCAGAAGATCTTAACATTAATGATGAATGTTTCCTATACGGATCAGGCTGAACTGAAAACAGACAACCAGAATAACTGGATTTGCTCCATGCCTCAGAAATATTTAATACATCAGCCAGAACAATCAATATGTTTCTACAGAGGAGATTCTAAGTGAGGACACAGGCTATAAGGCCCCTCTCACTGAAATGATTGGCTCTTTGATGAGGTTAAGGCAACAACATAGTGGGTGTATGGGAAATATGTGTCTGTGTGTATTTTGCATTCTTGTTAGTAAGGAAGCAGTACAGCATTTATACGTGCCGACCAAGGGCTACCTGAGAACACATCACATTATCAGTATGTGGGGTTATATAATACATATCACGTAAGGTGTGTTTTTTTTTTAGTTTTTTTAAACTCATGTTTGCTTTGCCAAGGATGTTAGCAGTGCAGCAGACAATCCAGTGTACGTCTTTCCGCTTGCGTTAGAAACAGACTTTAATTGGAATTGGCTTAAACGCTAGCAGTGATAATTTAATTTGACCCTGCAGTAAAGTCAGTGATTAAGCTTCAAATGGTCAAATATCAGCATAATTTAAAGAACCAAGTAGGTAATCAGTATTTAAAAATGTGCGCATACAAAGGAAAAGGAAAATGTCACCCTGTCTGTAATCATTCAGCCCCTTTGTGACTGTGCAGCTGACAGTAAATTGAATACAGCCATTCATACTCTGAAAGTGCACCTCTTTGATCTGAGATCAGCGGTTAACCTCAGTTAACCTGATGGCAGTGCAGTACTGACCTCACCACCTCCCCCAACAATGCTCGGGTCGGAACAAACAAAACAAAACGATGAAAAAACACAAAGGCAGTCGTTTTTGTGAAAAAGTTCTGCTTGATGACAAATACTGAAAATGTACACAGAAGATTAATGCTAACAGATAAAAAAAGCAAATGTGAAGGTGATAATGAGAACTGTGAGGGAAAAGAAAGAAACCGAGAAAAGGTTCATGCATTTTTATCACATTTTAAAGATAAATTCATTGCTTGCTTTCCCCAAATCGTGGTAGCCTTAGGGATGGCGAAATTAATGCTCATGGATTTGAAGAAAAAGCCCACACAGTAAATATTTATGTCCTGTGTGGATTCATAACAGAGATGTTGTTGTGGGTACAGTAGGTGTATGAATGCTCAGCTGTATGGAAAAAGAAATGTTTTCATTATAATTTGTTCATTTATACTTTTATTAAAACATCATTGGCCTCCAACATGTAAATAATGTACATAATATTAATAATAATAATAATAATAAACTGAATAACATCTGAAACATATTTTTCCATGTTACTGCGTATTTTATTTTGTTAATTCTTTTGTGAGGCGTTCTTGGGACTCTGCATTCTCTGACTTCAAGGCTTGAGCTAGTTTTAGAGGAATGTACAGTACAGGAACAAAAAGAATCCTTTCCCCCTTCATCTTGTTTTGTTGCTGACATCACCAGACGTTCTGTTTGCAGTCTCATCAACCAGACATGTCTGTTCCAAACAACTTGAAATAACCTAAACCTCCTGTGGCAAACACACACATTCATACACACACATACATACTCTGTGGATGTGAGTTTGTGGCTACACACGTCTGGGTGCCTGCAGCGAATGGTGCAGTGCTGTGCGTGATTTTGATCAGAACTATGGTTGTAAAGCTTGCCACTGACTGAGGCAGCAGCTCTTTTCTCAGCAGAACCAAACACAGAAGCCACCAGCCTTGCTTTACCACAGCACAGATAGCCCCTCGTGACTGACCCTTGTCAGCCCCTGCGCCGCCTCTCCATCAGTGCTGCACGCTGAGTGGTATGTCCTTTGGGGCTGGGATTCAAAGGAAATGCCACAGATGCACTGTCAAATAAGTGACCTTTAAAAAATACAAGATACTCACTGAGGGGGAACCAGCTGTCCATTTTACACAACATAATGTCACCAGGCTGGAGATTGTCTCTTAATAAATTTTTCACCTTTTAAAACATTTGAAACAATTAAAAACACAATAGCACAATAAAAACCTTTTGTTTTAAAGTCTGCACGCTGCGCTCAGAGTCCAGTGTGGGTGTACAGTATGTTCTGACAGGCAGGTGATGCTAAAAATCTTATCAAAAAAAAAAAATTATCAGTTCATGTGGGCTTGACAAGAGCAGAATATCATCCTGTCATGCAGCTGATCTCTCCATTCTCTTTCCTTGCCTCCTGGAGCTTTCCGTCAGTATCTAATGGAGCCCAGTGCTGGCGGTCATGTGTCGATCACATCCTGCGCTGGCGAGGGTTCATGTGGCAAACTGGTGGCGTTGGGCAAGGGCTGTGTATGGCTGACAGAGTTCTGCTGCAGCTCTAGCGCCATTGCGTTCTGCGGGTGGGGAAACTCCTTTACCTGTCTGCGGTATTCCAGGAAGGTGGACGCCTTTGTGGCGATGGCCACCACGTTTTTGCCTACAAAGATGGTGGAAACGCGACTGTCCTGAAACAACACCATGTTTACACCACGTATGAGGATGGTGACCACGTTTATGGTGACCAGGCTCAAGACTGGGTACAGCATCATCTTCTGGGGTGACATGTGCTCCCCCTGCATGCTGATTTCACTGAGCGACACACATGGCAGGATAAGCAGCAGGATGTAGCAGTAGAAGAACATCAGGCCCTCAGCCCAGATGGGCAGGCCTGTCCGCTGGGGCTCCCACAGGTTGGCTTGGATATCCAGCAGGTCCAGCAGGTCCAGAGCCACCCAGAACAGACGACTCCTCATGTCCTCCTTCTTCCTGAAAGTTCTCACATATTCCATACTATCCAGAGCCACTAGAACTAAGTATAAACCTGGCACACACACAGATAAAAGTAACGTCAAAGCCTTCCGTGCCACTGTCTCCAGACTCTTCCTGTCAGCCTTGCAATTCTGGAAGACAAAGTAGAGTTTTATCTCCAGTACAAAGATGTACAGAAACCACAGGATCATGGCGTATCCTCGTCGGGCTGTGCGCACCTCAGCTCCAACCCACACAGCCACGTACCGCAGCACTATGAGGAAGCATACATCCCCTACCAGCACTATGATACACACCCCAATCTTCCTGGGACCCTGGTTCTGCTCCACCAGGTAGGCGTCCATGAAGGCCATGCTTGTCATGATGACGATGGTGGTCAGGCACACGTGGCGTTTATCTGGGGGCGGCAACACCATGGCGAGGGCACCTGTTGGCTTTCACTCTCAGACCACACTTGTCAAAGTAAAAATAAAGTAGTCCAGAAGGTAAAGTGTGCTGTGTACACTTTAGTATATTTAAGGTGCTGTGACAGGTTTTATGTGCACTGGAGTAACTGTCCAGCTACAGAGTGTGTAAAATTAAAATAATACTATAAGTCACTGCACTAATATTCCACAGAGGAGGGCTGTTATTGCAGTGTAGGAGCAGAGCTTTGTGTGGGGTCAGTGGATGGATTGTGGCTGCTGATTACTCACAGACCATGTGAAAAGAGGAACATCACCGTTACTCAGCGCACTTCCATTGATCCAGCTCTGCCCCTGAGCAGCAGCTACACCAAGGGTTCTACAGCAGACACACCATGACTGATCGTAATCCACACACAGTCAGATGGAGAATGCTCTGAAAGCTGGCTTGGTTTTAATGGACATGTGAGGGGATGGTGGGACCCAGTGCTGCAGTATGGGAATGTTTATGCAGGTGTTTATTTTTGTATGCGACAGTGTGGGATGTATGTGCACGTGTGCTGCAACTCCGCATGAGTGAGGAATCCCTTTTTGGATACTCCTGTAGACGGTGGTGCAGTGTGTGTGGCTCCTTGCAGTCCTGCAGAGTGCATGAAGGGAATTGGAGGAGAGAGAGGAGAGGAGTCAGCAGTGGCCAGAGGCCCCCAGCCGCCATAAATCACAGAGACGGCAGGTCAACGGCCCGTGAGGCCTTGCGTCTCACGCCGGCTTCCCCGGGGGGAGGCTTTTACACCGGGCTGAAGATCCATCCTTTTCCCCTCGTCTTGCCACGTGTCAGCCTCTCCACAAGCCTAGAGGAGGAAGAAATAAAGAGGAGGAGAGGGGGGAGGGCAGAGAAGAAGGAGAAAGAAACCCGTCAGCACTACTGGGCCATATAACACAGTTTCATTGCCAGCGGCCCTCCACATATGAGGAGCCAAGTAATGTGTCAGCTTGGCTCAAATATAGCCTGTTCCACTATTGATGGGACAGAACATATTGCACAAGTACGGCCACTTCAGGATGTTATTACCTCTCTATTGTCTGTGACGTGTCATCTGGATGCACGACTTAATATTCTCCCATGGCAGATAGATAGATATTCAGCATAGAGATTAAGATTTAGGTTTAGATTAATAGTAGACTTATTACAGAAACTTGTTGAAACCAATCTTGAAGTCTCCCTTACAGTAGCTAACTGCACTGCACTTCCTTTATAGGGGAGAGTAAATGGGATAAATGAGTTCATTTCTTGCACATTTTTAGTCAGTCTAGTGCAATTTCTAAGTGGAAACAAGGAAATCCTGATTGCAGTAGGATTTTAACTGAGGGATTACAAGGCACTGCATATGGGAACTTTTCTTGTGTTGCATCTGCAGCAGAGAAACATCACCTCCTTCATGCTGCTCAGTGTCTAAAGCAGATAATGATAACCTTGTCTAGCTCATTTTACCTTTAGTTCAAGCTCCATTTACTGTCTCTAGCTACCTGTTTTTTGCCCAATGATGTCTCAAGGTGTTCCTGTTTTGACCTGTTTAGTATTCCAGTTGATGTGTGTGTCGAAGCGTGTGACAGGTTGAGTTTTTGTTTAGGCTGTGGGGGCATCTGTAAAAAAAAAATGGAGTACAGATGCCAAGCGTTTAACTCGCCAGCAGGATCCCACCTTGTGCACTGGCCTCATCCATAAATAACGTAGCACGTCTAAATATTAGCAGTGACAGAAGAAGGGCTTGGGTAAAAGAAAGTGAAATGTGTTAATTGAGCAGAAAAGTCTCTCGGTTCATGTTTTGTGAGCTTCACATTCAGCAGAAACAGGAATTTATCTGTCACTGTTCTGTTCAGTTCATTTCTTGCCTGCTCCTCCTGTCACTGGATCCTTCAGGCAGAACACGTATAAATCACATTAGTGTCTCTGTCAGTAGAGGTACATTTCAAATCAAGATATGACTATCGTTTAGAAAGAGCTGGCAGCGGCCCCACAAAACAAAGTTGTTTGGCTAAAACAAGTCACATTGAAAACTTCTGTGATGGAGATATCCCAAAAATACCATCCAAGTGCAGAGTATAGGGAAATTCAGTAAATTTACTGACCCCTTATTTTCTCGCTAACTCTGTATGCATTTCACACAAGTTGTTTTTCTGACCCGTTTTAATATTTCTCCACAGTATGCTGCATATCTGGCAAGTTATTAGGAATTTACAGGCATACTAGCAGCTGAGTACTCCATGAGAAAGTGCTACCTGAGGAAAAACACCAACAAAACAAGAAATGTCACAACCCTAAATTTGTCACCCACAAACACTGAAGGTCAAAGCTTCAATTACTGCCTGCACCATTTTAGAAAAACAATTGCACACCTCTTTAGTGATATTGATTGGCTCCATCGTGGAGAGCCAATCCCAACATGCATTGCAAATTGTCCCACCCGTGTGTTTGTTTTGTTATTCAGAGACTTCTGCTTCACTCCCATTTTCACTAACAGAGCTCTTGATATGAGAGATTTAAGTGTGTGATAAATAAACATGAGTTTGTTTTCAGACCTGCTGTGTGAATTCACTAAAGCAAAAATGGGCTTTTGAGCTTCCTCAATGAGATCCAGAGATTGTGGAAAGGGTATTTGTCATCAGAAAGTACCACCCTTGAAAACATGGATGCTTCTGTGTACATCCATAAAGGATATAAAGAAAAATTCAGCTTCTATAGCTCCCTGTAAGGCTAGCAGAACATATACTGTCATGTTTTGTACCGAAAAAGAAAAATATCATGTTATCTAGTGACATCTCAAATCAAAGGCTGTCAGTGGAGACCCAGTTTAGGAGCATGGCACGAAGGAACCTCATTTGTAATCCAAGCATGGATTTGAATGTTTAAAACCTATTATGTAGAACAGGGCCTAAGTAAGAGATTAAATTCATAAGATGGTGATTAATTGACTGATTAGCAGAATGCTGCGGATCATTAACATGCTATAAGGAAGGCTGCTCCCACATATACAGTACGTCACATCATCATTTAAATGACGTTAATTATCAAAAAAGACTTTGAGATTGTTTCCCTAATGAACGGATTACAGCTGCCACGATAATACCAGAGTGCTAAATTGGATGGTTTGAACCGCCGAGGAATTAAGACATGGATCCCAAGATGTCATCGACGTGGTTTGTTGCTGCCCTATGAAACAGGAGGCTGATGAACTATGACAATATGAGCTCATTTTTAATTCTCTTTGTCACAAATGGTAGAAAAGGACCTTTGTCTGTGTGAAATGATGACTGCACTGCTCTTTTTTGCATATTCTGTTTTATAACCC
Source organism: Parambassis ranga (assembly GCF_900634625.1). NCBI lineage: Eukaryota > Metazoa > Chordata > Actinopteri > Ambassidae > Parambassis > Parambassis ranga. Next base: position 3,070,601 of record NC_041043.1, on the reverse strand, counting down.
ATGGCTGAAGATTAGCCCAGGATGTCAATGCAGATTTAGAAAAAAAAAGACAGAAAGCAATGTCCATCAAGATGAGATTTGACAGCTGTGACCACGATCATTTCACATCTCTGTTTGACTGTTCTCTTTCTTTCTGTAAGAACGGACGGCCTCTGTGTATACTGCTCTGTATGTTTCAGACCTCCTTACAAGCTTCAATTACAGCGTATTAATTATGGTGCACTATAAATAGGCAACATGGAGGGCTGTGAACTGGCAGGACAACATTTCTTCGCAGAGGGAGGCTATTATTGTGTCTGTGGTCCAGGCCATTATCTCTCTAAACAGCCAGAGCTTCCTTGTCAGGCAGTTATTTTAACAGTTAGCCTCCCTGACTGGCCACAGGCTTCCACATGGACCACAGCAAGGACAAAGTTAGGGGCAGCAAATGGCATCAGCTGTACTTTTTTTTAACATTTGTTTTTCAAATTCTTATTTTAAAAAATGTCAGTGTGGGTCACAGAACAATACAGTCAGTGGAACAGGAAGAGGAATACTTCTGCAGAGGATTCTCTTACTTTCTCTACCGTGCGGAAATAAATGAAATCAAAGCCTTATTTAAGTCGATGTTTCCAGGTGCTGCTTTTCAGCATGAGTATGAAAATGGTTTCCTTTCAGGCGCTGACTTAACATAATTACCTGTGTTCAGGCTAGATTGATGTTTGTCAAGCCCCACAAAGCTTTTGTTTTAATGCTGATGTGTTCTGACACTTCACACACCTTGTGAAGGTTGTGCAGCAGCACAATCATTTCATCCTACAGCTGTGTATGGCATGCTGTGTTACCTGTAGGCTTCAAAAGAAGATGACAGTGTTTATACTTTTGGGGAGCTGTATTGTTATGCATTAAATGCATCGTGTAACATCCACAACTCCGCTTTCTCTTCGCACCTTTCTTCTCCTTCTTTTTCCTTCAAATGTTTACGTCAATGTCACCAACGCTGCAGTGGGGCAGCTCAGGTCTCCAGAGTGGACCATTTTGTCCGATATTTATGTCAGGTTGTCTTCATTAGGGCCAGAATGAGACCCATATGTCGTCTTGGCTGCCAGCCATCTCCATCATCTCAGCAGGTGTTCTGTGCCATCCTTTGTGTTACAGTCAGTGCTTGGCTAGTTCTAGGAGAGATGGCAGATTGCTTTGAATTTCCCCAGTACACAGAATATGGCTCAGCACAGCTCAGCCGAACAAATGCTTGCACACACAGAAACTTAACACGCATGCATGAAAGCTCATAGGAACTTTCTGCTTTTCTTGCCTGAAAGGTTGCTGACTGGATCACCATCTGGGGGGTCACGTCTTTATCCCATCTCTCACAGCCTGATAACATCCTTTAACCACACACTGATCGCATATATCTTGTGCTGATTATAGCATGGCAAGGTATTTTATTCCCAGATCCCTGAATAGATGTTTAAAAGTGTCTCGTGTCACCTACTGGGAGCAATAACTAACCTAGCTGCATTCAAAGATGTCTGCTTGATTTCCCCAGTTGGGCTGACAAATGTGTGTGACATGTCTTAGCTGCTCAATACATTTCCTTTACGTATTAAAAGTACCAGACTCTGCTGCTCTCACGGGGGTTTAGCCTCGTCTGTGCTGCATTATTCACAGTGTATATCTACTGTATCTGATGGATCACTGTAGTGGTGAATTAAAATTCTAAACACATCTGTTTTGCATGTTGTCACATTTGGCAGGATTAGTCCTTTCCAGCTATTATGTGCAATTTAGAGGCACACATTGCAATTAGTCAAAGCTTAATACACAGGGTTGGTTGTTACTAGCTGCTCTTATAGGATTTCTATTCTCTTGCTTTTTTTGTTATCCCTGAATAAAATGCTTGCGATTGTTTATAAGGTTGGACTGGCTTAGAATACTGTGGAAGCTAAGAAGCGAGCTGTGTTTTATACCAGTAGCTGAGCTCCTTTTATCACTCATTATGCTTGATTAAGGCTGATCCTCACTCTACTTTGCCATGTCACATTGCGTGTGTATCTGATAAGCACTGAAGGTTCATTTCAGCTCATAACTGTAACTAACCCAATCTGTATTTGGGCTGTCGGTGCTCTTAAATAGTCGTGGGTGTTGATCAAGCACTGCTGAAAAAATAAAAAAACTGCACATGACAAAGGATGGATAGCTGCTGTGCAGGGTAGGCTCCCATAATAGGCATTGTATAGAGTTAGATGTTGAAAGCCACTCAAAAGTGCTTTCCTCCAACTTGGCCCTTAGCAGCAGAGACAAGAATCTTTTCAACATGACAGACGTGTCTTTTTCTCCCCTGCCAACTCTCAAACGGCCATAATGTGCACAGCGTCAATCAAAGTGTATTCTTTATTCACAAAGCTGGGGAAAGGATCAAAGGCGTCGTGCCATACTGAGTCACCATCAAAGTGAAGAGCAACCCTCTGACATCCCACCCGGTATTTAGTCACTGACACAAGGGATGGATATGAGTTGCTAAAAGTATACACATAAAAGGAGATGCCAGCACTGTCTACTGCTTCTAGGTTTAACCTGTTGACACTGTTGGACAAGGTTAATATTAAAGTGTATGTAGTGTTTAGCTTTAACTCAGTGTTGTCTCTGAGGGTTTTCTTTAACATCTGAATAATGGAATAATGGTTGAGTGTTTTGCCTCTTCTGGTGCACCACATAGGACTTACTGTTGCAGTTGTCAAAAAGCATCATTTAGTTCTTTGTGTCCATCTGCCATTTACAACATGGCCACCACCTCAGCCAATTTAGACATATGGGTTAGTCAACTCTATAAATCATGTAGGTATTCTTTGATGTGTAATTCATGGCACAATGTAAACAAAATCAAAAAAGTGTTGTTGTGAGTATACTTGACTCTTTTTTTTTTTTTGCTAAATTAAAGTCCTATGTGGTCCAGGACTTGTCCTCTCAATAGCACTGAAGGCTTAAATGTTAACAGAGATACTTCAGTGAAGGGAAATCTTAGAGGAATTTTCAATATCATTAAAATGTGCTTAGAGGCATGTATAGCAGTTCTAGATCTGTAGTATACCAAACCAAAGATTCATGTATTATTTCGCAAGGTTGTAGCTCCAGGCGGAAAACTTACCTATGCAAAATTATTGACTTTTGTTTTGTTTTTGTAGTTCTCTTTCCTATTGATCTAAAGTCTAAAAAGGTATTAAGCTGCAATAAGATATGTCATACAAGCTGTCTCCTCGTTATGTTTCGATTCCACACTCTCGCCGTCTATTTTTGTTTTTCTAACTTTTGTAGCTCTAACCTGAAACTGTCTAAAAATGTTCAATCTGTTGTGCTGCTTGTGTAAGCTTTGTTCATCTTGAGCCAGTCAACTGGTGCCTGTCAGTCAAATAGGTGTTATTTAACTCTTAATGGTCACAAAATCTGCAGCTGCTTTTAGTTTGCTGGGATTTTATATTGCATTTTTTCACTTTGGTTCTCAGCATGACATTGTACACTCCATAAAAATGTGATAAAATCAATAATCTGAAAGACACTAAAATGCTTTGTAGAGCTCAGTGTGATAAATCTGAAATGCCTCATGACCCATTCCAAAATGTCACCTCACTTTTATTTTCACTTGTGGTTATGGTTAGGCAGTAAAAAAAAAACATAGACAGTATGGGCAAACCCTTCAGGATGTCAACCACAGGTTTCTGAAGAGTCTCGGTGAATCTGTCTGCAAGGCTGTCTGTTGCCATCTTGGCAAATTGAGTGTGTATAAACTGCAGTTGATTCAAATACAGAAAAAAAGGTGGAGTTGAGGTCGGTGAGCAGTTGTAAGTAACTGCTGTAAGTGTAACTTACTTGCAACCTGAGCTGGGACTTGCCCGTCACTTGAAGCAGTCACCCCCTTAATAACCCAAATGTATTAGATCTTAATATAATTATAGTAACTTCTATGAAAAACCCTTACGATCTATCCTGCTGTTTTTGTCTACCCTGGTTCTGAGCCTGCCCTGGAAAAAATGCATTTGTCAAAGTAGATAAGACCACAGGTGGGCGCCAGCAGTGGTTGTTTCCAAGGCTTCGAAATACGGACCTCGTTTTATGTTCTCTATGTGACTAGCTGTTTCTTTTACATGATCATTTTTTTTCTATTCTATTCTATCAGTGCAGCTTTAAAAGTAACACAAATAATGTTTTGTTAATTCCACATGACATGATGATTGATACTTATTTCAGAGGTGATTAAAAAACCCCTTGAGAGGACAAAATGAGATAAATTTCAAAGAGAACCAACGTTATTGCTGTCTGGGGAAGTGGGCATACCTGATCTGTTAAAGGGAAATAAAACTGAATGTAAGAGTTATTGCTGGTCACGCCTTTGCTCTGGGACATTACAGTTGCAAAATATACTTTAATACCCAAATGTGCTTTAACCTCTAATACCTCTGTCAATTCTAATCACAGAGACATAACCTCATCCCCAAGAAATAACCCCCTCATTTTCTCTCACCTTTCCACAAATTTTTAAATGGAAGTCAGTGAAGCAGGACCATTTATAAATCCCAGCTACTTTGTGTCTTTTAGAACCTAAACCCAAGCAATAACAATTAGCAATTCTGGAGTAATTAGGTTTTACCTTCTCTTTAATTCCTTATGGTGAAACACACACATACACACACCTTCCAACACATACCTTATCTTCCCCACACACTGATAATTAGATTGTCCCTTCAAGTGATCGTTGCAGGCCCCTTTAATTTTTTAAATTTAGGGCCACAAAAGAGCCGCAGTGATTACCATTACCCCTCATCTTCACTCCCTCATACACACACAAGCACACACATACACAAACATTTCTGGCATGGCGCTAAAGCTGTGCCATGGTAACACGCCATTACACACCCCTCTAGCTTTTAATTCTCCCGTGTACCGATGCAAGAGTTTAACAAGCATATTGATTTTGCCCATGTGATACTAGCTTTCATATTCATTTCTCTAATGATAATTTGGGTGTGTGATCAACCAGGGAAAGAAGTGATTTTCATCCAGCGGTTTTACAGGGAGATCCATTTAATCTTTGTGTCAATAACCCATCTCCCTGCCCCCTCTCCTCCCCTCTTAAGCTTTCTCTTTTGCCATGCCTTGCAATTCCTCCTCCTCCTCCTATTTCCCTTCCTCCTGTTTTCGCTGCCGCCATTTCTAATCTGGCCACCCTAAGGGATGTGGCATCCATACCTCATTCCAGTCATGCTCCCTTTCAGTTTGCTTTCATCCCACTTGAGGCTAAAATGACTTCCCAACGACATCGAAACCTCACCGGCCCCATTTGGTATTCAGTATTTCTGTATTATGCTAATGCAGTAAATACTGCAGGAAGTGAGAATCCTGAGAGTTCTGTCAGGTAGTGTTTAACAAGTAAAGCTCACTTTGTTTTCAGTCTCAATTAAACACCCACTCAGCCTGCTGTTGATGCTACTTTGCATACAGCAGATGTTCACTGGTATCTAAAAGGGCAAGCTCAGTCACCTTCATGCAGCGTCCTCAGAGGGGGAAAAAAGTTACTGGAGAAAAAGAAGAAGAAGAAGATGATGCTAAGGCAGAGGGAGAGGGTGAATGAGGCAAGAGAGCAAGGCTTGCTGCAAGTGATTGAATAAAGAGCAAAGGAGATGTGATACAGGGAGGATTTGAAGTGCTGCTAATGAGCTAGGAGTTAAATCGGATAGCTTTGCAGAGGAAACAGATTTAAATATTAGAAGCCAGGGATTTATGATGAGAGTGTGGAAAACAGGCAGAGAAAAGCAAAAAATGTCCCTTTCAACATGTCATTTCATCTCAAATTCAGCCTTTTTCCATAAATCAAGTGAAGAAAATCTATTGATGGATTGAGAAATGCACCTATGTTATGAATGATCTCTTTTTAAAACTAAATGCAAGATCATTTGCTTTAAGAGGATTCTTTTCATGTCCTTTGTATTACACCTGGAGTGAAAGTGGTTGTTTGACAAAATGTTGCAAAAACTTTGAATGTGTCTCACGGGCAGCACGTGTGCTGAAGGCGACATCTGCTTTGCATGATAATGAAATGGAAAACAATATTTCACTCAGGATTAGACAATTGTATGGCATGCAGACAGTGCGGAGTGACACATTCTATTGGCTTCTGCCGCTGAGGTGTGTTTGGGTATGTCTCCAGCTTTTTAGAAGTGCCTGTGTGCCTCCTAAATGAAGGATTCATACAGTTTATATTTACTCAGAAGAATTTACAGAATGTTATGAGTTTCACTCTGTCTCTCTTGTCAGCCGGATGGCTGGCTCATGTTCTGCATTTCATTTTGTTACTATGAATATTGTCCACTAAGATTTTACTAGCCACTGTGTCATTGTAGCTTTTGGCATGTTGTTATGACGGCTCAGCAGTGTGCCATTTCTAATGGGGGAATTGATGCTAGTGGTATAATTTGGCTGTTTATGGCATTGCAGTGGCAGCTGAGATTTCGAGTTACTTGAAAATGCACTCTAGCACTCATTGCTCTCTAGTGACAGCACACAGCACTCAAAAAAAAATCCTCACAGTGAAGATGCTGGGTTTACACATCCTCCAACTGTGACCGAAACTGTGATTCCTTGATGTGAGCTTACAGAGGCGGGCCTGCCAACGATAAAGATAACAGACCATACAAGTAGAGCAGCTTTTGAGGCATACAAGTAATCAATTTTAATCTATAATCTCACTGTAAAAGGTGTCTTTCAACAGCGACCAAACCACAGGTTGTTCAGTATGTAGCCTGCATTGAAATGCTCTCTGTTTACCTAACTAACAACAGGAACAGTGACAGGAACACAGCTCTGGGATTCACACACACTGCAGCTGGGGTTTCAATCAAGTTAAAAATGTGACCACTATAGCCTCCTTCCTGGTGAGGATGGGGCTAACAGAGCCCAGTCTCTGCACCAACCTAATATCACTGTCTCCAGTGAAGCTACAGAGATGAATCCATACCAATTATTCCATTTGAAAAGGCATCCCACACACGTCGAGCAGCATTACTAGTTTAATATTTGCAAAAAATAATATGTTACTGTGAAGACACACACATAATAACAAAATAATGAGCAAATGCACTCACATAAAATGACTCAAATCAAATACAAATATGTTAGTTGTAATGCAAGCATTAGATAGTGATCCACAATGATGGCTGAAGGCTGCAGTATTACCAGATAAGGATCTGCGATGGATGGCTCACTGAGTCAAGATATCTCTTCATTATGCAGTGCATTCAGTAACAATTAGGGCTCAGGTATTTCATTATGTGCACTGAAAATAATCATGTCACATCTAAAATTGATTATTATAATAGGTGTTGCTTTATGAAATCATAAAAATAGATTACATGCACCATTATTATCAATTATTGGTGCAAGTAATTCATTTAACAATTTGTGCAAGAGCACCACTAAGACCCCTTTTTCCTAATGAGCTTTGTACAACAAGCACCATTGACATCCACTTAAAGATGGCAGAGGCCTATTCCGTTGTACTTCAATTCAAGCATCTTATCAATTACAGAGATCTGAAGACAGTGGGTGTCACAGAGTGACATGAACATCAGGATGTCTGATGTAAACAGCCCTACAGAGCCCCCTAAACAGATGGGGTGCACTAATAAACGCCTGGTATGTCATGCTTTTCAAACAATGCTCAATTTATAAACAATCAGCAATTCACAGCAGTCATTAAGATAAGTAATTAAAGTCTGTGCTATTAATTATTTTAGAGCCAACAAAGTATAGAGTATAGAGACACATTTATAGAAAAGCGTGTGAGTTATAATGATGTATAAAGCCGTGTTGATAACACAGTATGCAGTGCTATTAAGAAGTTATAATGATGTGCATCAAAGGGCAGAACAACACGCTGCAGAGCTTTGCTGTGGGTTCGGAAATAGAACAAATTCATTCTCAGAATAATAAGACTCCTTATGAAACAGGTGAGTTAGATGGTGGCATTAACCCAACTATAGACTTTGACCCAGGAGTTTAATGTTCATGTTGTGGCCAACACTTTCCCCCCTTTTGCGTTTGATTAGGGTTGTTATGGATCGGAGTTAGAGGCATTAAAACTACTTGGTTTAGGGTCAGGAAATATAATGCCAAACTTCTCAATCTGCAATATAATTCTTCATCCTTTTCTTGGCTACCATAACAACAAGACATTTACACGCAAACATATTGTAAATGTCAGTTGCTCCCACATCTCATCAGTTACTTGTTCTTAATGTTCTGTTGTTTCATTTTTGTCTAAATTATTTTCTCATCAAAAGTTTTCTTCTACATTTGACATTCACACTTTACAAATGCTTTTGTGTACATTGTTATATCTTGTTTGGCTCACTGTGAACACTGCACCATGAATTGATTTAAACAGTGAGGGAAAATGCATTGTCCCATTTTTAAGTCAAGGTCTCAGATGAAGCTGGGGGGTTGTTGTTGTTGGCTTAAAAAGTCAATCTGATCAATCAGCCAGTTGCTGACAGCCTTTTCAAATGAGAACAGCCTCCATCTGTGGAAGTGCTATGGTGATGTGTACCACACTCACACAAACACAACACACCCCAGGCTAGCCTGCACCTTCTTAGGCAACGGAGTGTATAGAGGAAGAATAAAAAAATGGCAATTTGCCGTCTTCAATTCAGAAACATGCTCTGAGTTTTCAAATTGATTCTGCCTTTGGCTGCACTGTTGCCTATATTAACAGATTAAAAGCCAAAAACTAATGAGAATTAGCCATTCATCACAAAGTTATTGGCAGTTTGGTCTCGCCAAACTGGGTCTAAAATGATTCAGGCCATGGGCTCCTATTTTAGCGATCCTATTTTTTCGGCTCAAGGGAGGGATTCAGAGGAAACACTGTCGCCAGCTACTGTAGTTCTTTTTGAGGTTTGTAATGTCCTCTGACAGAAGCAAAGCCCTATTTAACTGCCTCCTACATTGACACGCAATTTAGTTTTTGCTAATTATAGGGTACAGCGGTCATAAATTATTCCCTGCTCCTTAGCGCCCTCACCCACTCTCTTTCTACATACACAGACAGAAACACGCACACAGCCACACTAACTATACAAACAAAATTACCCATCTGCTGATTTTCACACTGAGGCTGAATGTCATATACAATGGGATTGAGCTCGCCGACTCGGGGTGGGATAAGGAGAGTAAGAGAGAGAGAGAGAGAGAGAGAGAGAGAGAGCGCAGGCGAAGAAACGAGAGCAGGGAAAATCCAGCAGTTCATCTCTCCCCTGCTGTTAGAGGCCATTCATAAATACTCAGCCTTCACTCTGCCTCACAGATTCTATGAGACTCCAGCGCCTCAACGTCACAAGCAACGCTTTAAATTATCTCAACACCAAAAGATGGCAACATAAAATGCATTTTGACAAGAGACGAAGAGTAAAAGCTAGAAGAAGGCAACACCAACACAGGTTGCTTACAGCAGAGCATGGGAAAAGCTCCCAAGTTACAACAATGACACATTCACAGAGCTGCTGCATTGAGTTTGCATGCAGCAGGAAGACTCTCCCAGACTCTAATGCTAAAGCCTCTGTCAAAGTGGCTGTTTGCAGGATAAATAGCATACAGTAGATGTGTCACTATATCATGGCATTAATTGGGTCAGCAAAGAGGCAGAAAGAGGGTATATCCACAACCTATATTTACATGCTCTTCACTAATGTATTTTTAAACACATACAGTCTAGATAAGATACAAAGTAGTTACTAATGTATGTGAACACTCAGACCTCTCAGGCTAGCCGTGTGAAATCCTGCTCAGTCTGAATCAGTTGAATCATGGCATTTATCATTTATTATTCATAAAATTAAAGTAGTAGATATTAATCATATGCTTTGAAGCCATCACAAAACACAAAATAATTTATTAGATTATTTTATAATATTTTGGTAGCTTTCAACTTTAAACTGTTTTAATTTGGCTTGATTTCTGTAACTAACAAAACTAAAATCATGAAATTTATTTGATTGGCCATCCACAAACTCAAATGATATCTCATGAATTATGTAATATTTGAGTGTATCCAGAGCTAATGGATGAATGATGCCCCTAAGCTCCAATTTTAGAGGCTGTCGTTTCCTGGAAAACAGTACGAATGTCTCTCTTCCTGCTCTGTGGGGCCTGTTCTAGTTTTGGAGAGGTGTGGCCAATTTAGTTAGGAAACATGTTCATTTATGGAATTTAATCAAAGTTGTGTGGTGTTCCTGCCTTCCTGCCTTAACCTGGGATTATGTTTAACAATGATTAAACTTGAACTACTGAACTGTCTTTTTTTCTAATCATAACCTTATTTCAATCAGTGTGGGATATTAAAAATTTAAAATATTCCAGCAAATAAGAGATGAATAATTCTTCACCAGCCTCTGAGTAGATTATTATTTTATATTTAAAATCTAGCAGCTTTTTAAAATATCTTACTCCTCTGGTCTATCGTGTTCATTTCCCACATATATATTTAGTAGAGGTTTTAAAATATATTGACAATATGAATGAAAAATTATTATAGATATATGAGAGATAAAAAGACTTAAAGTTATATTGAAGCACACCTTTGTTGCACATCTGGTTGAGCAAATTAGTGCTCTATGATAACTCAAGCAGAACATTTTAAAAGACATTAATTGTCAGTTAGGTAGGGTGTTTCCATATGGTGGGTCCAGATCTACCTCAGGTCTAGGGCTGGGTAAAAAAATCGATTTAATCGATTTCGGATCGATTCCATTTAAATTTTGCACTATCGATTCACAGGGCATGAGATCGAGTTTTTTGTGTTGTGTGATTTCCCTCCCTCAGCGCTCTGGTGCGTGATGACGCAGCTGCGCAGTCGTACGTCGCGTCATTCAGGCACGCAGCCAAAATGGCTAAGGCAGGGAAAACACCGCTCGGCAAGCCATCCCAAATGAAATCCGAAGTGTGGAATCATTTCAAGTTTAAAAGGACAAAGGACGAAGAGCTTGATAAAACCAAGGTAGTTTGCAAGATATGCCAATCAGAGCTCAGTTATTGTAGGTTTACTACAAACCTCAGAAACCACCTGACAAGGTACCACACTACGCTAAACTTAGCTTCCGACAGTACACCGCCCGGAGCAAAACAAAAGAAACTGAAGGACCTGCCAGCATTACCGTCAGAGTCTCCGTGGCCCATAAAGACAACAGAGGCCATCGCAACTTTTGTTTGCAGAGATTTACGCCCATACTCGGCAGTGGAAACTGAAGGATTCCGGCAGCTCATTCAGGTGCTCGAACCACACTACGTTATGGTGCAACGTAAACATCTGAATGAAACTGTGATCCCCGTGATGTATACATCTGTGAAAGATGTGACACGAATGAAAATACAGTCAGCAAATGTCAATGAGCTCCTTTTCCTCAACAAGGATCTCTGTGTGACAGTTTAAGTTTACTGTCTACGATTGTTAATATTTAATACTAATACTAATTTTTTCATGTAAAAAGTGCAATTTTCTGCAACATTCATATGAGCACTTTTTACATTTGCACTTTTTTTAATACAATAGGATAAGACAGTTTTGTTTACAGTTACATGTGAACTGTCAAATTTACAAAATAAAGACGTGTATTTTGCAACGTATTGTATATTTTCATTATTTAAGAGCAGATTGAATCGATTCAGATTGAATCGAATCGAATCGAATTGAATCGTGATTAATCAATTTAAAACCCTAAGAATCGAAATCGAATCGATCTAGGAAATTGATGGTAATACCCAGCCCTACTCAGGTCTGCCTTGCTCGGGCGAGGATGACTCATTCATTGCTAAAAAGCTTTAGTTAGCAGTAAGGGAAGGATTTTGCCTAAAAAGCTAAAAAGAGGTGCCTTACTCTGAAGATGCACTGAGAAGCAAAAATCAATACAAGTGACAAACGCAGAGATAAATAAATGCACAAATGTCTGTTTTTTTTTGTGTCTCTACTCTGGTCATAAATGTTGAGTATCCACAAGGGGGAAATGCTCCAATTCTCCCATTTCTCTCCTTGAGCGAGCTCACAGACCCCCCCCTCTTCTCTGCTCACCCCCACAGCCTCTACATCTTCTCTGTCCTGATTTCTTTCTTATTTCACAGTGCCTGTTTGACCTGCACTAAGGGGCTCTGACTCTGCCATCCTCACCCCTTGCAGAGCTAACAGTCCTCTCCTGCTTCTTATTATGCTGAGCATCCGTGGCACATACCTCGCCCAAGGTCATTTATTCAAGTCTAACCTCCCGCTGTTCATGTTTACACAGAAAGAGAAGAAGAACAAGTGGAAGAACGTATACCACACGCACAATTTTTTTCATAATGACTTAAAAGAGAAATGCACAGGGAGGAGGTGGAGGAACGTGTTTAACAGAGCGTGTTAAGGATTCCTTTGTTGCGGAGGTGACCGCGTTCCTTGCAGAGAGTAGGGTGTGATATTGAAGAGCAGAGATATAATGAAGACCAGGCTCCCTGGAGAGAAAACACTCGTGGCCAGTTTCACAGACATGGATTATGCCTGGTCCTAGACTAATTTGCCTTTTCAGTGAATGTCTCCATTGAGAAATCACTTTAGTTGGAGACTATGTGTAACTGCCCCCCTGTGTTTCTCTCCTGAAGTTTCTTCAATTCAGCTGTCTGGCTGGCCTTTTCTCAGTCTAAAAGCTTTGGACCGACACAAACCTGCTTCCTTCACAGTCTCACCACTCCACCCCCTGACTAGAGGTCTAGATTTAAGACTTTAGCAGATAGCACAAGTTGTACGGCTCAGCCTTATTCATCATGTTAAATATCCCTTAGCCTTCTGCTCTCTTGGTGTAGATTATTCAAATGACGGCTCCCTCATATTTGGAATTAGGCTGTAGACATATCGGCTCATAAATTGGCTCGATCCGACAACACACTGCAGCGGCAAAGAACTCCCATGATGTATGCTCTTGTGTGTGTCATAATGTACTATTATTCCATTTTGAACATGCTAGTGCTTGCTGCGTGCGTGTCAGCCGCCCAGATTAGAGCCATAAACTTCGGGGCTGAGATGATGTGACATTTCACCCAGGCTGTAAAATCTCTGCAGGCTGAACGCACTTTCACACTGTAAATTCAAAGCCTGCAGTAAGAGCACTGAGACAGGCCTGTGCATGCTAATGGTACGTTCACTGTGTGTACAGTTAGACTTGTTTGTGTATGCATATATAAGATTTACTTAAGCACATTGTCTGCTGTGTGTATGAATTTTTATATGCATGATTTACCCAACAGAGACATGTTTTGACATTTTAACTCTGGCTAAGCATGTGTGCGCACTAAACTACAGTATATGCATGAATCTGCATCTCTCTGTTATCCTGCATGTGCTGTATGCATAAGTCTCCGTCTGAATGTTTGTTGTTCTGTCCTGTTCTGGGTGTGTTTGTGTCTGTGTGGCACTATCAGTATCTCCCCAGTCCATCAGGTGGGATGGCAGCAGGTTCTACAAGGGAAGGGAAGGAACAATGAATGACATTGACAAGCAATGTGCTGCAGAAAGGCTCCCTGTTGCAGGGACAGTGAGAGCTGATGGCTGATAGCAGATGTGTGTCTAATTGCAGAGGGGTTGGGCACCCTGGATACGTCTCTGTCTCTTCTGTCTCTGCCTGCCAGGAAGCTAAGCCCCCTCCAGAGCCCCCAATCACTGCCTTAATTAGAGGCCTTATCTCTGTCAATCACTGCTTCTTTCGCTCCTCTCTGCGGCCCGCTGCATGGATAACAGGGTAACAGGCCTGGTCAGGATGGCATGGTGTCATAGAGGACAACTAAGAATGGAGACAGGAAGGAGAGGAAAAAATGCTTAAGGGAGCTGACAGAAGGGAAGGGTACGTGTTAGTATGTCACTGCCTGTGTGCTGAAGTGTGAAGGCGCTGTGTGTGCACAGGTGATGGGGGAAGAAAGTGAAGTAAAAGAGGAAGGATTGTAAGATCTCTTTTTTAACTCAAGTAAAGTTACCATCCACTGATTCATCTATACATATCCACTGAGCCACTCCACTGGAGCAGTTGGAGGTTAAGTGCTTTGCTCAATGTTAACTCAACAGTAGCTTTTATTGAGTGAGAGCAAACAACCCCTCCTACATTTTTCCATCTGTTTCCATTGATGATTTTAAGTCATAAGGCTGTTATATGCAGTTAAGATAAAATCAGTAGCATTTATGACATACATTTGGAGGAGGAAACAACTTTGCAGTGACACTATAAGGTATTAGATCAATTTTGGTGTCAGGGCCTTTCCTGCAAATAATCTTGCTAACATTTTATTGATCTATTCAACACCCTCTTGCTTGATAATAATACAAACACAGCTCTGCATATTATAACACTGTGCTTTTAAATAGTAATCAATAACATGTTATGACTTGTACATGTGCCCCCAACAGAAAAAAAGGTGTGTAAAAAGTACACACAATACACAATTTACTGTAGTCTGAATGTCAGCAGATTTGTCCTTGGTTTTAATCCATTAGCCATCAGATGTCAACTTTCATTTTCTTGTTATTGGACTCTCTCCATGCTCATTTTTTTTGTAGCTGGTTCAAATTACATTCTTAGTCCAGATCAAAGTCAGACTGCAGTTCAGCTGAAAGAGGACTGAGACTTGAAGCTTGGGATCTTGTACATATGAGCTTGAGGAGTAAAATGAATGTTTTTAAAAAAATACATGGAGAATTATGACAAGTGGCAGGTGAGAAGTTGAGGCTAAGTAGAAGAGATTGAAACAAAAGGACAGATGTGTGGTGAAGAAACTTAAGTAAGGGATAAAAAGGCAGACTAGGTCAGGGGTGGTAAGGGCTGGAACATGTCCAGAGAAAGAAAGAGAGGGAGTGAAACTGCGGGAGTGGAAAAGGAATCCTCTCCCTCTCCCCTTCTCAATGTCTCTTCATGCCCGTTCTGTCTGGGCACCTCTTCAAAATCAATTTAAGAAATTACCATTCAGCCAGAGTTCCGTCATTAGGATTTTATAATTTCATCTTCCTCCTCCAGTGCCTTTATCCCACAGCCCCTCAGTTCATCTCTGCAGCACAACCCTGGTGAATAATTAACCGCAGCCGTGAGCAGAAAGATGATGAGCGACACAAGCGTTCTATCATTCACACACAGGCGCACACCTTCCAAGGCAGTGACGCTGCTTTTAAGTCTCTTCCTCCGCTTCTATAGCGCTATGCTGTTTTTTTTTTTAATCTGACATATCTTATCTCTCGCTTGCATGCAAACATGCCAAACACAAGCAAGTTCTCCTACAGACCTCACATTCATCTTATCATGTTTACACACACTTGCTTACTGTCTGTCTGCTTTACCCTTACTCAAAGCCTTTTAGCTGAGGAGGCATTAGTAGGTTGGGCTTGAGGGGGTAGGCCTGGAGATAGGATGAAGTGGAACGCCCCTCACCCTCTAAGACACCTTTGTGACACCACAAGTTGGTGTGCCTGTTCATCAATACGAGACTGCTGAGACGGGGGAGACAGAGCCCTCACCTGCTGTCTGTTGTCTGCAAAAGAGCTCTGTGAGCCAGAGTGGGCTGGAGAGAATGAGAGGGAGGATCGCTCATAAGGGGCACACAAG
Source organism: Parambassis ranga (assembly GCF_900634625.1). Taxonomy (NCBI): domain Eukaryota; kingdom Metazoa; phylum Chordata; class Actinopteri; family Ambassidae; genus Parambassis; species Parambassis ranga. Next base: position 3,054,966 of record NC_041043.1, on the reverse strand, counting down.
GTGAGGGTCTTAGCCAGGGGTTTAGCCTTAAGGTGGGCGGACATAATTCATGACAATCAATAGGAAGGCTCAATCAGATTCTCTGCAGTCCAGCCATTTCCAGACTAGGGTCAGCTGACTCTGTGTGGAACACAGGCATTTATTCAGAAGCCATTTGGGTAATGGGCCGGTGGTGTGTAATATCTGCAGCAGTTCCTTCATATTTGAGTGCTAATATTTGGGTAAAGAATACTGTTTGCATTGTGTGTATGTAATTGGCAAATTCAAATGGTGATATATTGTCAGAGCCTGAGAGGTGCAGTATATTTAACACATGTAATACATTTGTCCTGTGTGCCTTCTTTCCATTTACCATTTGCTATTGATTTTCTCCTAGCTGCATGTTCAGCTGCCTTTGTTGATGTCATTAGGTTTTAATTAAATTCCGCCTGTCCTCCTTTTTTTGTGTGTAACACAGGTTTTTTTTCTCATTCATTTTCATTTTTTTAATTATTTTATATATAACTTTGATATTAAGCAAAGGCAGATAGTGAGGATGGAAATGTTAATTTCATGATCAGTCTGTTTCTTGGTCCAGATTGAAGTCATTAGATAGATTTTTATTAAATCTTGCACAGGCATTAACGTTATCCATAGGATTAGTACTGAAGTATTTGGGAACCCCGGTTTTTCTGTAGCTACACTATGAAGCTGAAGTTTGTGGTTTTTACAAAATATTCTCCAGACTGTTGGCATGTGTCCATGCATCTTATCTTATCTTATCTTATCTTATAAGAAGCTGGTGGCCCTCATTGGGTACTGCAATGACGCCCTAAATGCTATAATGCGGATAAGGAGAACTTCTCCTTATGCCAGCTTGGCTTGCCTTTGTTGATACACTGAAAACATATTAAAAAAAGTGTACCAATGCATTCTTGTCTTGTGAGGCATAAGGCTTTTAATTTAGTGGGCTCAGTGGTGGAGCAACAATGCAGTGTTTTACAGTGAGCACAGAATTGTTTTTATATATACAATCATAGAAAAGAGAAGCTGATCTGGCTGGCTCCACTTCCCCTGGAAAGCCTATGAAGGGTAATTGATTGGTTACCATCTCTGTCTAGATGCAGAGAAAGAAGCTGCTGCCAAAAGAGGAATGTTCCAAAGGGTGTAATCTGGGAACAAATCAGTGAGGTGCCACAGGTAGAAGTGCATTCAAATCACTGCTCTTAGTTCTGATAGAAGGTTAAGGTTGAAATATTTGCCATTCACTTGGCTTGGTTTCAGTGAGTCGGTTTACTAATGGGCTGCACTTTAGAGGAAAGAAGTAATTTGCGAACAAATTTGAGGAAAGCATGTTTACCTAGAATATGTATTTGTGCTTTTATCCTTTTACTGTGAAAACAGGATAAGCCTCACTGATATTGTTGGCATGGAGATTTGAGTGTGCGGGTTTAAGGTGGCGATGTCAGTCTGACTGAATGCTCTGCTCTCAGATCATGTTCACTGCACTTAATCAACACTGCTTACAGTAATGTTAGGCCTGCAGGACAAGTGTAAAAACGGTGGGACAGATTCGTTTTGCCTGCCACAAACTAGGTGGAATTGGAAATGACATGCAATCATTCTTAATAATACACATTCCCCAAAGTGTTGACTAATTGGAACCATTAAAATCTTGACACTGGTGGTTAATTTGTTTCCTTGTGCTTTATAGCGATCATTTGTCCCATCGGAAAGCTCTGATGAAACATGAGGCGATTACGCCAGTAAGAGAGTCAGATAGAGTTGGAGCGGGTATGAGGCGCAGACCAATGTCTCACACTTCCTGAAAGCCCTCATGTCATCAGTCGCTGACATTTTTGTTACATGTAACTGCTGGGCCTGGATCAGTCATGTGAACTAGACCTCTGGAATGCACTGAGAACTAAATAGGAGATGAGTCAGCTTGACCTTTTCTGTGAAATCCTGTAGGAGAACACAGTGAAATATCTTAATTAGAAAGAGATGGAGCTGCTAAGAACACACATTGATCAGGCAGAAACCACAGCTCTCCGCAGGGTTAGAAGGAGGGAGGGTGAACATAATGCAGAGCTGTTGTTGGACAGTAATCATGACTCATGTCTCTGTGTTGGAATGAAGAATGTGATGGCTATCTGTACAAAATACTTATTAATACAAACACAGAGAGCTCCAAGGCTACAGGATATAATACATACTATAATACAGTCCAAGTAGATTCTGTCAATTTCTGTTCATATTCAGTTAAAATTTGAACGAACAGAAAATGACTACAAAGAAGCAGAGATAAGAAAAATGCTGAAACAGAACTGACAATGAATACATGAATATTCCAGCAACCTTGAGCAACATGTTAAGAGCAAAGTGCTCTTGAATGGATCTTTGAATAGGCCAGAGTCTAAGATCACCCTTGTGTTTTTATTTTTGTCATTTGTTTCTATATTTTTAAGGAATGTACAGTGAACACAATATTCGCACACTCAGAATTGTTGTTCTTGGAAAAAACCAAACCTGAGTAGAAAGGGTTTTGTAATGTTATCTTGACAGGAAACAAATTAGGGGGCATAAATCAATATCTGCCAATAAAATTGACCTGTAGTATTTTTTTTTTTTACTAATTTTTAGAGAAAATATATAAGAAAACAAAATACTTAATAAGGCAGTGTTAAGTACTGTATTAATAACCTACAGCAAAACCACAAGCATGTAAAAAAGTGTGTTTGTATATGTACGGTTAGGACTGCATCGAATTATTGATTTCTTGAAAGAACATTTTATATTTTATTTTCTCCATTAATTGTAAGAGTTGAAATACTATCTGCATGTTGCTGTCAACAGTTAAAAAGCAACCAGCTACTATTTTTCTATCAAACAAGGCACATGAAGAAGCTAATCTGCATGTGATAAGATCCGCAACCACTTGAGAGGTTGATTAATAATCAAAATACTTGCCATTTTGTGTTGTGCTGACTGATTACTGTCCTTAGTTGTTCATTGTTTTAGCTCTAACCTGCATGTAGATTTCTTTAAAATGTCATTTTCCTGTGTTAGGAGACGCAGCTGTTTGTTTAGTGTATGCATTGTGTTATATGGGCCTAGTTAGTAAAATCCTATTTGATGGGTGTGTTTGAATGCCTGTGGGTTTTCACTTTGTTAATTTTAGGGTATTTACAGCTCCTTTCTTCCTCTTATCCATCCCAGTAACTGCAACACTTTCTTCTCCACCTACACTTTATCCCTTTTTTTACTTCAGTATTTTATCACTGTGTAAATATATACTCCTGTGTGGGCCCGGTGGGAATTGTTAGTGTTACGCTCAAACCATTGGGCTTCGGTATACAGACCCACAGGTTCCACGGCGCAGTCAAGAGTGCAGAAATGTCGCTTGTAGCTTGTCACGGCTATTGACAGAGACCTTGTAAAACTCACTGAGTCCAGTGATGCAAGGTACCAGCCAACCTGCGATTCACCTTCTTGACTCCTGTTGACCGGCTCTGATGTAAACAGTGCCAGCGGAGCGCTTGTTTGACCAATACAGTATGCTGTCTGTCTGCTGCCATGATGCAACTCGGACCCCTTTATCCAATTTCCACCATGCACTGTGGATTTCCAAGAACTTACATCACCATGAGTGACTGCTAGGATTGGGAGTGTGAAAGTTTCATTTCCATCACGTTTCAATTATTTGTGATTTTATAAGAGCTGATACCAGAGATATCATTTGGCCTGACAACAGCCAAATGCTGCTGATTTCATCCCACAACTCCAGAGAGTTTTTGAGGTAACAAAAATATTCATTACTACAAAGTTTTAGTGATTGCGAGCAGACGGCAGGGAACGTAGTTGATATTGATCTGCTGAGGCAAAGAATAATGTTCAAAGGCGTCAGGCTTCAGGGAGTAGGCTGGTTGGGTTTCATTAAGTGTAAACATTGTCAAGAAAGACATACCCTGAAATAAGAGAAACCTAGGCAATGGGAGATGAGAGAGAGATAGAAAGAAAGAAAAGAAAGAGGGAACAATTCATGTTCTTTTTTGTTCTTTCTTTTTTTTAATTCCCTGAGCCATCTCTTTTACTCTGTGGCCAGCTCAGGATAGATGAGCGCGCTTGCTGGATGATGGAGCTTTTCAGCCCTGGTGGTGGCTGCAGTCCCTGTCTTTGGCACTGACATGAAACTATGGCCAGTAGCCCCTGGTACACACTGCCAGATCAGTGTGTGGACAAGGATGAAGCACCCACTACTGCTTTAGCTCCAGTTCCAGTAACAACACCCACACAAATGGCCTATATGGGCTTTTAATAAGTGATTGAACAAACAGGCACTTGCATCTGCTTTTGTTTGATGTGTTTCAAGGGTATAGTGGCAGTCTGTTTGGCAGAGTGGGCTTCCACCTGCTGAAATGCATTGCTGGGATGATAATAGCATTTGACTTCGATTGAGGGCTTTGCAACGGGCAAGGCGTGAATTGTTTCATCTTTGTTTATCAATGTTTTTCCCATGGTTTTCGGCTAATTGCAGAGCAGAGTGGCTAACAGAATGCCTATTAGTGCCGTGCTGAGTTGAGAGATAGTTCAGTAAAAAAAGGAAAAAAAACAAAAGCGTCTTTACCGAAACCAAGAAAAACCCACAAGCACTTTGAATGTAGACAAATTGACTTCTACTTTCTTCGACGTTGTGCTCAAGCGCACACATGACTGTGTGTGTCCATGCACACATTTGGGCAATGAGACAACAGGCAAAGATAAGAAGGACTAGTCCTTTGTGTTGGAGCCCACACATAGAAAACGAAGCAGTACACGTGAGAGTACATCACTGCCGTGTGTGTGCGTCCTTGTAGTATGCTGCCTGTTGGTGCTGGAGTTTAAGTGCTGCACAAACACAGGAAGAAGAGAGAGAGGGGAGGTGAAGTGTGGAGAGATGGAGGAAAAGCAGAAAGGGGGCAGTGGGAGAAGGATGGAAGAAGAGTCCTCTATCTCCAGAGTCCCCGTCCACAGCCCAGGGGCAGTGACACAGCAGCAACAGCAGCTGCTTCTGCCTTTCAGAGCCACAGTCACTCGAAGCAGAATTCCTCCCCCAGCAACAACAACCAGCAGCCACTGTGGACTAATCAGTCCACCAGTTCTAGCTTCAGCCAGGCTGAATGGGTCTGAGTTTTCCCCCGTGTCAGACTTGATCTGTATCAATGATGATATACACAATAGTTACTGTGCTCGCTGGGCTGAAACTTGTAACACACAGGCAATAATGTCCTACAGACAGGTCAGGTGGCCCCATACATGAGGGTTAATTCCCTGCCATGGTGGACACCCCCCATGCACCTCACAAAGCCATGGAATTTGTGGAGGGCTGGCAAAGGCCGGCAAGTGACAAACGAGAGGGGAATACAGAGGGCTGTGCAAGAGAGTATAAGACATTGACTGTTGGCTTAGCGTTCTCTGTGTGTATGTTGGTGAGGTAATTAAATCATGAGAGTCTGTTTTTGGAGCCCTGCACATGGAGCCTAGACTAGCTCGGGTGCTGACTCTGTGGGCTCGACTTAATTGCAAGAACACACATGAACTGTAATTATAACCAATTACACCTGCACAGCACAAATGTATGTTGTCCAAACAGTATTTTCTACAGGAAGAGTTTTAACTGCCATAATAAGCACGCGTGGAGCACGATCCAGTAGAGTTACCCCATTATCGGCTGTATGCATTCAGCTTCAGCCAATAGATAACCTTCACTCTGTTTTTGTCCAGTAGGGAAATGAGAAAAACTGAACAGCAGGATACTGACAGCACAATATGCTGTGGCTATTATGATAATATGTTTATATCCACCAGCTGGATGAAATTTTGTCACATATGTGCATGGATAGCCTGTTATCCAACTGGGGCCACACCATAATTAGTGAGCAGTATATAGCTGTACAAACAGACATATGGTGACACATAATTACTTGCATAAACTCAAGACACCCACAGCTGCACAGATGACATCTATACAGCCAGTGTCAGTTTACACAATACATAAACAGACAAACACAGTCAGGCCCTTAAAGTAAACTGCAAGCTTTGTCTGACACGTTTTCCGATCAGCTTGATTTCCAGGTGGTCTTAATTCATCTTGCCTCTTAGCCAGCATAGCTGCATACAGACTAGGCCACAAGAAGGCAGCCTTAGTCACCCTGAGAAACTATATGCAACATATATGCTAACAACAAAAAACAGATCTAATTCACTTTGTTGGGTTAAAAATGCAAATTTCTTCAATTCAAATTTCTCCATTAGGAGAGACGCACACTATTTTTAAAGATTTTGCCAATTTAGTTTTTAGATTGTTACAGCACTCTAGAGTGGCAGCTATGTGCTACCTTTTGAAAGGTATTTAATCACTACTCAGTGGTGGAGCTACTTGGTTGGGCCACCTTTTTCCAGCACTTTCTTAGATTAATTATTTTTAGAGGCATCTTCTGGAGACCAGTGCTACATGCAAATGTTTTGTGAAACAGTTTTTTATGGCTATTGCACAGAATAACGTGGTTATGTACATGTGTATAATTGTGAATAGTCATTGGAGTGAGAGCTCTTATCATCAATACAAAATCTTTGATCAAAGTTTTAAGTTTTTGTCATGTCAGCAAACTGGACAGAAAGCTGCATGCTGCGGGCGACAGAGAGGACAGTGCAGCCGGACTGATGGGGTTCAGAGTCTGAGGATGATTTAAGTACGAACATGTGGCTGCAGTCAGGTAGTTTTATACAGGGTAAAATGAAGAACCTCTGTTTTATGTACGTATTGTTTCATGTGTGTAAAATGACCTTTGGTTGCGTTGTTTGAAAAATATATTATTTTGACATCATTATGTTCTGTTTCTGTTTCTCTAAAGAGAATAACATTGATGCGAATGCAGTCAGCTGTGACAGTCTGGACAGTTTTTATTGAATGTTTTATATCGTCCTCTGTAGTAAGCAGGGGCTGATTGCTGCATTCAATCACTTAAAATGCAATTCAATGTGTAAGTAATCCAAGTATTCAGAATACATTACTCAGATTGAGTAATGTAATGGAATACATTACAAATTACATGTTAGAACATGTAATCTGTAACTGAATTCTCTTTAAAAGTATCCTTCCCAACACTGTATGTATGGTGCACTGAGAGTCAGATGTCAATCAACCTGGCTGTTAAAATTCCTCATGTAGATTTTGAACAGTTTTGTCACAGTGTCATATTTTCTCATTTCTGTTGTATAACCTTCCTGCAACTTTCACAAGTGGACTAAAAGAACTTAAGAGCCATAAAAAGTGGAAAATACCATGACATGTTTTATTATGAAAAGCTCAGGTGGCTTCTCTTGCCGTTTAGTAGTGTTAAATTAAAAGCTACACATGGTGATTCATGGCTCTCAGAATCAGAAACTGTTAAATCCTTGCTGTCACTGGTAGGATGCTCACTACTCTCTTACAAAAACACATACTGTCAAGGCACAAAACACACACACACAAACCAACATGAGCTAACACACACGCTGTCAAACACATGGAATGGAATACGCTCATGCAGAGAATGCTGCACGCACACACAGATTGTTTGCACATGATCTGCACAAGTGTACATATTTGCTGTAGATATACTATAAGATGGTAATAAACGGCAAAACATATGATGGTTTATTTCCTACCTAACAGTAATATGTACCAGATACAAAGGCACTACTTGGTGACACGTTTGCATGGAAGTGTGTACTGTATGTGCACAAATACACTCACAGCCAAGCACACATCCTGACAGATTAATGTGGATCCTTGTTATGCTGACAGTCCAAGCATTTAAGCTGTGCAAGGTTGCTCACATTGTAAGCTGTTTTCTATAAGAGCTTTATAAAATGGAGCATATATGTAGCAGAGACGTGCAGTTCCTGTCCCTACCTCCTGTCAAGGCCATTCAGAACTCTGCATGAGAATGTGAAAATGGGTTTATACTCCTACTTAAAGTCATTATAAAAGGCAACAGTCTCAGTGGGATAACATGGCATATTAATGTTTATGGACACCTAAATCCTCTAGAGCCTCTGGCTACAGCACATTACCTTGTTCTGTTCATTTTTGTATGTGATTTGGCTTTGACCAGTGCACCTCTGAGAGCAAATACACAGCTGCAAAGCTACAATAAAGTGTATAAATTAGATATGAGGTTGACATAGAGATGTAACAGATCTGTTTGCTTTCACACTACAAAAACACCGTTATAGTGAGGTGAGTAAACAGCAGGTATAGTGGCTGATACATACTGCAGATAATTACATAGGTGCTAGACACTGTAGATAAATATACTGCAGTTTTGCTAATATACTTCTGAACTCAGGACAGGGAAAAAAATGACGGCAACTACCGGATCAACACATTTTCACCTTGTGGGACCAGTGTAGTTCTTTTCAAGTAGAAGTCAAAGCTTTGTTTTGTTAGCATGCGTGCTAGTTACTGTCATTTTATGTTGATTTAGGCAAAAACACACAAACACACAGCCAATAAAAAGTTACCTAATAACTCTTTCAGGGTTACTAGGGCAATATGTTTTAGCACATATGCTAACATGCGCTTATCTAGTCAACCACAAGGTCAACTACATGCCCAGGGTTACTTTCTCATCAGAATGGATGAGTGCACATTCTGGTTTAGTCATAGGCAGAGGAGGAGGTTCTGGTTATCTTTGTGATTCATTTAAAATCTGAACAGTCAATTTGATAACTTTAACAAGTTGGTTTGTGTAATGTTGTGAAAGAGTCATGATCAAATCATGATCTTTTCCTAAACCTGGTTCCAAACAAGTTTTCAGCAACTGAACATGAAAGTGAAAAAATATCCAACAGTCATCCAACACAGAAGAAAAACCCCAATATCCTGGGTGAACATCTAAGTCTGTCTGCAGATTTTTTTTACTAGAGTGCCTGGACAGGTTAAAAAGTCTCCTGTTTCAAAACATACTATTTTTATTTCTGACTATTTAAAGAACACTTTCATTCAAGGGCTGCAAAAATCAAAGGTACAGACGGTGAAAGCGAAAAGGTTTACAGTTTAAATAAAATGCTGAGTATAAACATGAAAAATATTCAGTTACTGTAATAAAACAAATTACAGAAACTGGTTGGATGACCAGCTAAAATATTACTGGTGATAGAAAATGTGATGAAAAACACCTCTAAAATCTCTCATTTTGTATGCCTTAAATTTCACCCTCATCCCCTAAGGTTTATGAGCAGTAAACAACATTACTACTTCACCTTCACTTTGGAGAGAGGGTAATAATTACATGCAGAACCACATTATTAGCCCAAAACACGATCTCTCCCTGACCTTAACCAAATGTTAGATAGCAACACCAAAGAACGGATAGTAACCTGAGAACTAAAGTGAAGGAAGAGCAGGATGTCTGTGTACATACATGCATTCACGCATCTACGTATAATAAATGTATGTTTTGGTTGACTTGTTAAAATGATGAGCTGCAGACATCAAGGCATGCATCTGGAAAAGACAAGACTCTTCTCCACAGGCCAGGCCACTCCACTTGAGCAGATTGATTTCCCATCAGTTCGGTATCCCTGATAACTGCATGCCTGGAGGGCTGCAGTGCCTCCAATATTTCACTGCTATATACCCGCACAACTGTGCTGTTAAAAGCATGGTCTTCAATGTATCTGTATGTGTGTATGTGGGACACCTACGTATTTACGGGCAGCTGTAAATACGTGTGTGTGCGTACGTGTGTGTGTGAGGACTTGCAGCTAGCTGTGTGGTGACATTTTCGGTAATGACGTGCCAAACATTTCTGCCTGTATACAGAATGAGAAAAGGAGCTTTGCATTCTGCTTGTGCTACAAGTCTCTCTTTTTTTTCTTGTCAACAATCCTCCACTGTTGCAAATTAGTTGAGCCAGTGGCAAGAAAAAAAATATCCACGGTCAAAACAGAGATGAGGGGGAGTGTGTGTGTGGAGGGGGGGGCTTGCTGAGTATGACAGTCAGATGCAGCATCATACCGTAACACCTACACATCTCAGTCAAACCTGCCTGTGGCTGGTCAAAATCCACACTGGTGTGTTTGTTTTCACTTTGCAACAACACACTCAGATTTGAAGCCTTTGATTTATAAATGTCCAGTGTGGCTGCTTTATGAGATGCTGAGCAGATTGCCAAATTGCCCTCCGACAGAGAAAGTGCCGTTTAGGGTGTCAGTGATTTTTTTTTTTTTTAAAGCTGGATCTAATCATAGATTGGTTCTTACTGTGTTAAACTGTGGAACAGACAGAAAGATAAACTTCTTATCTTCCATTCAGGGTAATTTGCCTCTCTGTTGGAATAACAGCAGTTACTGAGCTCTAGCTGTGACCCTTACCTAGTTACCTTTGTTTGTTGGTTTGTACATAATATTATCGCAGAGGATGCTGCTGACAAACAGCTGGAAAATTCAAAGGCTTTTAGTTGTTTGTCTCTCAGATAAAACCAGATGAACGTCACTGTTGTTACATGCAAAATGTTTGTTCTATCTAGAGGTTTTTTAAGCTAGGTTTGATTAACAGTTAAAAACCCAATGAATTTTCTGACTCCTCAGGGAAAGCCAACAAACTGTTAATTGAATGAGCTTTATGTGAACACTACTTCTTTGTCTGATTTTAAAAACCACAGACTTGTGCAGAAGTGTGTCAAGTGTTGCCCAGAAAGTCCAGAATGTGGTAAAGTATTTATTTCAAAGTTTCACTCTAAAATATGCAAACTTTGATATCATTTATTTTTGTGCTCCATGTGTGTGTGTGTGTTTGTTGATTAGCAAATGAGGCAAGCAGGCATGGAAAGTGGTGCCAGTTTATTTTTTTCAAACTGCTGTGCTTACATTTGCATAGATCATGCAGCAATCCATAATACATGGCTCGTTAACAAGGTTGGCATTTTTTATCCATAATTAAGGAGTATATATTTTGAAAGAGTTTTCAGGGGTTAAACATGTGATGGCTGTGGGCTGCTTTCCCCTCTGCCACTCCCGGCCCACGTTATTGTACAGTATGGTAGTTATTGATTGACTCTGCCATTTGACTATTGATTGGAGGGGATGCCATTATGTCAGAGAGATTATAGCCCTGCGAAGCACAGTGATTCTGAAGTGGAAAACCAGCAGCTGAGAACCAATGAAATGAGCTGGAGTGCTTACTGCATCAGATGCAACAGCAGCTGTGTTTCAGCTAATGACATCGAGCACAGGAGAGCACCTCATAGCTTAGCGTAGCATGCCACAACCTTGCCCAGTAGAGCCTAGCACAGAAAAGACAGAGCACTCTCATTTCTCTACTTTCTATCTGTGCCAAGGGGAGCTACAGAAACACACACAGGGGGAGAAAATAATCACTATTACAGACACAGAGATTTTTTTTATTGGTGCGGCTCATTGTGGTCTAATATTCTCTGTGACAGCCACTGCCTCCCAGACTCTTCTTCTTCTGTTGATCATTCAAATTGACCACAATTCACTGTGCGGCAGGGTGAGGGGGAGGGGTTTTCGGTGGCCTGGGATGATTGGGAAAGGGGAGATGCAGAGGGAAGAGGAGGAGGAGGAGGGTTAGGAGGGTGAGTGGGCGTTCACCGCCTCTGCCTGCTCTCTGGCTTTCAGGCTGGCCGTCATGTATTTATAGCAATATTGAATTTAATTGCGTTTCTAGCAGGGGCCTGAATTTTAAATAGACCCATAAATGGAATCACAGGCATGCACGAACATGATCCACTGTGCAGCAAGCATGCATGAAAAGCAGCTCCAGCCAGCAATCTGTGTAATGCGAAAACCTAAAGCAAAGTCCATCAACCTGCTGTGTCCTGGATGGCAACATGGGCTCGTAACTGCTGACCCCGAGGCTGCTGTGCCATGTTTCTCTATGAGCCACAGTCAGCGAGAGAGTGCACCAGTTGAGCAACCCTCTAGGTGGCACATAAACTCTCCCTGCTTTTATGGTACAAGAAACGCCTGGAGATGAATGAACTGAGTGTCTTGTGTGCCCTCCAACCTTGTCTAACAAGACAAAGTCAGTTTGCAGAAAGGTAACAAGCAATTGTGAGCATGTCCTCCGTGGAAACCACCATTCAAATTCAAATTCACAGTGTGTTTATTGGATAATAAATTGAGCATGAAAGATTAATTTGCATTTAGTTCATCATCCCAATGATATAGAGCAGCAATTTCTATACAGTAGCGCCCAGAGCTTAATAACCCAGAGGCAAAACTGGCATATCAATACGTGCTTTCTTTCTTTCAAGGACACTGGAGTGGAGCCCCATGGCAACATCTCCACTATGATTCACACTTCTCGCTTCCTCCCACTTAATTCTTGTCACTCACAGTCTCAGCCAACATATCAGACACACTTAACGCAGTGCAGAGAGTTATCACACATTCAGTGTAATCAAAATCCTAATGAACATCATTAAAATCAGGGCTTTTAAAACAGAGGCTTACATTACTGTGGGTTTACAGTGTGTGCATGTGTGTGTGTGTGTGTGTGAAGGGCTATCAGAGCTTGTTAGAGCGCCGCAGGCAAAAAGCAGGGGGGGGGGGGGGGGTCACCTCTTATTCAAAGCAGGCCTGACACAGGCATTTTTCTTCCTTTTTTTGAGAATTAATTTCTTGGTGCAAATGAAGCTGGAGTAATGCTCTAGAAACAGAAGCTGGGTGGCCACATCAATTTCCAGCACCAGTCTGGAAAACCAAAAGGTCACATGTCTAATCCCCACAGCAGCAGCAGTCACTGCTAGAAAGAGGTTTCTGAACCGAGTCAAAAAAAAAAATAAAGAAAATATCTACAACATCAGAGGAAATGTTTAGTTTTTATTTTTTACCTCTGGTTGTTTCAGCTCCAGTTCTAACCAAAATATATTTTATCACATGCGTTAACACCAAGCATGCAAAGTGTTATCAGCCTTAAATTAACCTTTTATTCTGACAGGGTTGAAGATCTGAACAGCAGAAAACTCATAAAAAGGAGGAGAGAAACGGAACCAGTTCCTGATTCATAGTAAAATAAAAACGGTTCCAGTAAATGTAACGGGAGGAGCGCCTGTCTTGTGCTCATTATCAGATAGACAGTCTGAAATATCGGCGGGTGAGAAAGCGCGGGGGTCGTGAGGATTATATACGGCCGCGTGCCGAGGGGGTGGTGTGTGTGTGTGCTGAGGGCCTCAGAACATAAATGAGGTCCGATTTTTTTTCTCTCGCGCAGACCTGAGGCACGAGCCGCGGCTGCTGTCAGTGCCGCCGTGGCACGCGCGCTGACTCTTCAGAATAAACAGCTTCCTTTAAATAAAACTGATGAGAGCAGAGGGAGGCTGCCCGTCTGTCAGAGGAGCGCACAGCAGCAAAGATAACCGGCTAAATCACACTAACAGCTGTCTTCAGTGGTTACTTTAGTCGTGTTTTACCACATCAAACGTACAGATGTCCCCAAACATACACGTTTAACAGAGGAGAAAGTGACACACAAAAAGCCAGCTTTAAACTTACTGGCAAGGAGACTGCTCACTGTGAATAGGCAAAAATCCCTATTTGTAACGTCTGGTTCAGCTTGTCTGTCTCTGAAGCAAGTCACAGCGTGTTAACATATTCTCAAAGAGTGATTTGTGTGTGTGTCTTTAACCCAGTGCCCCGATAAAAACAAAAAGCTGCTGGTTCAACTCTGCTGTCTTACCTCTGGTGGACGGTGAGTCTCTGTCCAGGGTGCTGAAAAGCTCAGTCGCTGTCAAGGGTGCTGAAAAGCTCAGTCTCTGTCCAGGGTGCTGAATATCATTGCAGGCTTTTGTAAATCCTCTGTGAGGAGGCGCTGGAAACGCCGGTCCAACAACTGCTGCCGCTGCTGCTGCCGCTGCTGCTGCCGTCAAGTTACGTTAACAAAAATCCCATTCCGACCCGCATGCCCAGCACAACACAGACAGACAGCACGGGGGACGGAGCGGCTGTGTGCTCAATTAAAAATAGTGGATTCACATTTAAACCGTGAAAGTGCAGCCTGCCGGGCTAAATGGAACCGCTTTGGCAAGTGTAACTGCTGAGGCTTCTTCGCTAGTTGCTTCTTCTCCCGGATAGGCTGAGCCACCTCTCTCTCTCCCTCCCTCCCTCCCTCCCTCCCTCTCTCCCTCTCTCTCTCTCTCATCGCTCTATCAATCACTGCTCACTTCAAATACATTAGAAGCTAGAAGGAAACCAGTAGCCTAGCAATGTGCTGGCTACAAAAGACACCATGAGCCAATACTTAACGAGAAATCATTTAGCATTAGCTTCATTGGCTGTGATGTGATAAAGAAACATTCAATTTGATTTAATTTAGTGTGATTGTGAGCTCTCTTTAGGCTGACACACACAGACACACACACATATACATGGAATTTATGGTCAATTTACTTATGTAGAAAGAGCAATCTGTTTCAGGCACTTCCTGCCCTGCTGTATAGTGTGTATGTGCCTTTTGTTTTTAACGGTTTTCTCACAGAATATTTCTGTAGCAGCACTGGCATTATTTTCAAAAGAATCTGATAATTAATTTGGTAGGGTGCCATCCAAGTATTACAGCCGCAGCAGCAGTATTCTAATAGAGCACCGATAAAGTACAGCAAACACAGATATTCAGTAATTCAATGTATATTATAATATGCTGTAATGCATGGTAAAGTCACAAAGCCCGCAGCTGAGGATTAGAGTCAAATCACATCAATATCAACAGGATTTCATGCCAAACAAAACACAGCTGGATTTGCTGAAAAGTGTTTGGCCTTAAAATGCATTGTCTTTTATAAAACGCCATCCACCAGCTCAATAGAGAAACACCAGTTGTTGGAGGCCATTCCGGAGAGGCCTATTGTTGTTAGTTTGTAACATCAACTAATCTTCTCTAATCTCAGTGACTCCCTCATGTGACTGATTCTCCTGCTGCTCCGAGGATCTTGGCTCAGAATAGCCACTGGAGGCTGGCTTGCAAGCTGCAAAATGGAACCTGATGTTGTATGACTTTCTAGTTATTTTGACACATTGCTGACATACTTTGCATGTACAGCAGAAATGAACACTAATTGCTATGGATGCTGGACCCAGCTTGGGCTTTAAAACCCTTAGGAAATGTCGCATAGGGTCGGTCTATCTTTATAACCTGGAAAAAATTGTGACAGGCACTCTTAAAATAATATTAACCAGAACAACAAATGGCTAAAACTGCAGAAAGCACGCTGACATAAAGACTACAACTTGATATTAATGCAATCTCTGAAAGCACAGTTTCAATAAGAGTTTGTGAGTTAAATATCACAAATCTCATGTGCCTCCAGCAGCCTCAAAAGGTAGAAAGGAGATTTAACGTGTAACAATAACTATTTGTTATATCACTTTAGATCACAAGGGACCAAGTGACTAACAGACTTTGAACTAAGTTACTAAAAAATTGTTATGTGCCAATAAACTCAGGATCCAAATGCTGGTCTCAAAATGATCGGATTTATTTTACAGAACAAAAAACAACCACTAGGGCGAAAAAGATCTCTCTATTGAAAACGAAAAACAACCACAACGGCGAAAAGGTCTTCGAGGAAAACAAAGTCCACGACGGTGGGAATCCTTACAGGCGCTCTGGAGACTGCAGCAGAAGATTGGATGGGACCAAGGCTGAGGCTCCTAGTAAGCGGAAAAAAGGATGAGTACGAGTGGTTGAAGAAACAAAGTTTCAGGAGGGTCGGTCTAGTTACCACGACGTGAGTTGAAGAACTGACGAGGAAGGCAGGTAAGTGAGGTCCTTAAATAGGCGGGGAACTTGATGTGGAAGGAGGACAGGTGAGACCAATCAGCCCAGTACTCCGCCCAGAGGAAGCTGCAGCCTGAACAGAGCGCCTGAAAGAAAAAGCAAAGGGAAAAACAAAACAACAACCAGGAGGCCAACAGAGGGTGCTCATGCGTCTCACCACAAAAATAGTATAAACTCAGTAAAGCTCAGTAATGTTGAATAGCAGAAAAAGGAATGAGACAGTAGAAAAATATATATATATATATATATATATATATATATATATATATATATATATATATATATATATATATATTATGAAACCACAGGATGTAAAATGCAGTCACGTAAGATAAGGTCATATGTTCACAGCCGGGTGCCTCAGATCCATTAAAATTGGCTATATTTTGAGGAATATTAGAGAAGGAATAGAGGGTAAAACTGTAAAATAAGATAAGGTCACTAACTCCATATCAACTAAGAGAGTCACAGTGTAAGTCAGTACAGGGGTGTTACATATTAATGGGAGGTACGATGAAGCACACAGTTAAGTCATGGTTGAAGTGCCATCTATAGGCCAGCTTTGTCCCTCTAGCCTTAGAACAGAAATATTGTAATGTTTTTTCCATCAGGGATTTGGCCGTCCCCTTCTTCATAGAGGAGAGAGCAGTCTGCTCTGTCTCATTAGCTTTCAAAACCACAACCATACAGAGCGACTGCGCACAGCTACTTAAAATCAAGTAGGCACAGAAAAACCTCCTCCTCCTGCACCCTGCTCGTCATTTTGAAGTTATTCAGACGCCACACATACCGGCGTCACATTAAAGGTATTTTGGGATGATTAGGGGTTTTCATAAGCCAATCAGTGCCGATTAGACTCGGGGATGGAGGGAGATGTGAGGTGACTGGCTGAGTGAGCTTTGATAGGGCAGATCAGAAGGTTATTCCTCGGCCTGTGTCAAAGTGAATGTAGGATGAGAGGTGTTAAATATTGAGAATCCCCCCTCCATCCCACCCCTACCCATCCCCTTTGCTCATCCAGCTCTGTTAGATCTCTAGCTCCAGCTTCAACATTATGTAACCATTTTTATCATGTTTTTGAGGTGTGGGAAAGATTGTCCTTCTGGCTGCCAAGGAGGGGAAGTTGACTGGGTATTGCGTGTTTTTATCATAGTAGGGTGAGTCTCTATAGTCGAATGTAGCTACCTGTCTGATGCCAGCAGAATTTTAAGTGCCTCAGAAAACCATTTGATTCAATGGTCTGCACAGTCTCTGAAAGAAAACCACAGCAGAAAAATCCATCGCGTGTGATCCAGGGCTTCTCATTGGTATCAATTAGACAGCATGGACTGACAGAGTACGGATACATCTGCTTTAAGACTCTGAAACAGTATCTGGCAGCATCTATTTTTTACAAAGCAGTCTGTAAGTAGCCTTTAAATCAGCTGAGAAAAAAGACAGCAAATACAAGATTAAAACATTTTAGGGTCTAATCTCAAAGATCAAATCCAGAGCTGTGCTGTACTGTAGGTTTAGCAGGTAATATTAGCAGGAATATGTTGGGCATGTAAGCATTATAAAAGATCTGGTACTGATAATTCTTCTACAGACAGAGAAGGTCTCTAAGTGATGGAGGAACATTTAATAAAACACTCCCACAAAGGAATGCTAAACCTCACTTAAAGCAGTTAAAATGTCTGTGTTTACAGCAGAAATGTATCTAATATCAGCATGCAAACAATTCGGCCTAATGCACATAATTGACTCGTATGAAAGTTTTCATATTTTAGAATTATTGTTACAGATGTCTCTGTGTGTGTTGCTCTCTGAAGCTATGTGTCCATTAACCCTTGTGCCCTCCTCCATTTTACTAACCTAAAAATTGATCATACATCAATATTGCTTTTTGCTTTTTTTTTCTTAAATCACTAAAGAACAGGATTTTAACCCTTTAAATGGCATAATATATATAATATAATATAATATAATATAATATAATATAATATAATATAATCGTAGGTGTGTGGGGCTTTCATGCTAATTAGGTTATTGGTTATTGACTTGAAAGAAGAAATCCTGCAAAAGTCCATGCCACAGGGCTGGAACTCAGCAGAAATGAACAGCATATAAATAAAACAAATTAAAATAATCTAGAATTTAAAAGTATCTGCGATGACTTTTAACTTTTTAGGAAAAATATGACCATAAATGACCATATTATAAAGAGTGGTCTGGTGCTTGCCATCGAGTTTTATGGTATTTTATTTTTATAGTTTGTAAATGGTTTGCACTTTGTATATTGATTGCATTTTGTGCCCCTGTAGTAGTAAATGTGGCCACCAGTAGTAATAATCATTACTATATTATGATGCTCTGCTGGAACATTCACTGTAAAATCTACTCTTTTTATATCTGTTGGCTTATGGTTTAATCAATCAAAGTCTTTTCAAAGTATGAACAAAGATGTCTCTAAACTCCCGCCAACAAATCTCCACAGCAAACAGAGACCACGTAGCTTATCCACAGATCCTCATACATCTACTCAACTGTATCATCCAAAACACCTTGCGGCACAAAGTGGTACTACATGAGGGTACAGCCACAGCTAGCTGGTTGGGATGCTAACAGATATTTCAGCAAAACAATACACAAAGGTTTGAGGAATAGTGGCATAGCCGCCACATGTATCACCTGCTGAAGTTCAGATTTTAACTTAATTAAAAGTTCAAAAAGTTTTATGAAACTAGATTTATCACAATAATACACATTTAAAGTAGCAGATGGTGAAACAACAATGCAGAAGAATAGAGAGAGAAATACATGCTATTTCCTATTGTTTTCTTAATCACTTCTATTGTATGGCTGAGCGCTTTTCTATCAGTCTCTTATTTTTTCTATCTTTTGTGATTACCTGTCCCTCCCCTTCTGGTTCACCTGTTTGTTGTTAATCTGCTGTGCTTTTTTTTTACATTCCTTTAGTTGTCTGTGCTTGTCAGTGGTTTGTCATTGACTGTGTCCTTTTGGTTTTTGTTACACTTTTTTTTCAAGTGGAATGTATGTATTCCCTTTGTTGGACATTTGTTTACCTGGATTCACCAGACACCTTTGTTTGCTCATTGTTCATTTTTTTGTTCAGTCTGCCAGCTTTGTGGCCTGTGTGCATCCTGCATTTTAACATTTATGTAATGTGTGCTAACTCACAAAAATACCACGCCACTTTGAACAACAGTCTATTTAGAGGAGTGGAGTAGACGGTCTTAATTAGTGATGTGTTGCTCGTGAACGATTCGTTCGATATGAACGAATCTTTTATATGAATCGGGGTAACGAGTCCCCTCAGTGAGTGATTCGTTCTTTCGCTACATGGCAGGCAGCCGCATAAAGCTCAGTTGGCAGGACAGGAAACAGATATGATTCGTTCCTGAGTCGCGGTAGCCCCCGGATCTTCGTTCTGTTGTCACGTGACGGCCAAGCCACTCAGGCTGTGTGCCAATTGGCCAGCAGCAAATGATCAGCAAAGGAACTTGCGACTCGTTCACAGATCGTTCATACGAATCGTTCATACGAATCGTTCATACGAATCGTTCCGGATTGCTCATTTGTCACGCGAGAGCTGAAGCTCAGCTGCGGGGCTGTGGACTCAGAAACAAACAAGGAAATGAATGTCTGATATCTGACGCTCCTCAATTTGTCACGTGACACCAGGCAAACGCTATGTATTCATGAAATTATAATTAATGGTCTTTGCTTGTTGTTGATGTGTAGTGTTATTGTGTATATAATGTAAAGTGTGTTTGTAAATAAATGCTTTCTAAAATGACATCATGTTTTGTGTTATACTCTGCCATTAAATAATAAATATAATAGTACATTATCCAGTCATGAAATCATATGTAACCAAGGCTGCTCAGGCTGCACGGATCAGAGCTGTAGATTCGTTCTCCTCCTCGTTCTCGCTCATCGTTCATTTGTCACGTGATAGGCTGCTCAGGCTGCACGGATCAGAGCTGTAGATTCGTTCTCCTCCTCGTTCTCGTTCATCGTTCATTTGTCACGTGACAAGCTCCACAGGCTGCACAGATTCGTTCTCGTTCACAGCTCATGTGTGTGTGAAGCAGTACACTCTCGTTCATTTGTCACGTGACAGCTACCTAGTCACTGTGGCACTGTTAAACAACACTGGCAGGGAGGATGCAGGACAGAAGTCACTGTACCGTGGTGTGTATTTGCCCTCTTATGTTTTCACATGCTTTGAATTGCTTGTGGTAGTTATACTTATTATACTTTGTCCCATATCAATGCGCGGCACTATACTACAGAGGGACACGGCGCCACCGGCTGTAAAAATGAACGAAATGAACGAAATGACTCACAATAAGATTCGTTCACGTGAGGGTTCGAGAGTAACTGATTTGAGTCAGTAAGAAGAGTCGAACCTCCCAACACTAGTCTTAATGCTGTGTGCTGCTATGAACCAGTTTTCTTATTGTGTTGAGACTCACAAATTGAAGGCAAATGTTTTCTTGACAGTCATCTAGAATTCACATTCACAGAGAAGCAAGACAAATATTTCAGTCTTTGAAGAACTGTTAACTTTATTGCCAAAACAGAGACGTGATCACGACAGGCTGAGCAGTGGGACAAAATAGAAGCATCTCCCTCTATATCGCAGGCCTTTCCCCGCAGGTTGTTTTCTTTTTCTGTATTTCTGTCTCAGCACTGAGAAAAAAAACACAGAAGACTGTACAGGAGCTGTAGGCTCTGCTTTTATTTTTACTCTCTTTCAATAATCTGTGCACTGCAGCAAATGTGTATTTTTAACGGTTGATGTACACACTGTGACAGCTGCAAGCGGCCCTCCAGTGACCACAGGCGTTGAAGCCACGCTCTCCCCTGCCCTGGCCAAATTTACTTGGGCTTAGAACTTTGGTTGAGCCCTCAGGAGCCAAACAGAAATGGGTGTAAATGAGGTTAGAGTTTCAGTCGCTGTGTTTGTGTGGCCAGTAGCCGCTTCCATAGTTCCAGCCTTTACCCATCTGCCACTGACCCTTGTTTTGCCAAAAGACCAATTGCAGTTTGTGGCTGCCAGATTAGACTGTGGTGACATAATGATTTTGTCCCACATAAGGGTGATTTGACATGCTCCGCTTGCCTGTCTGTTGCTTGCAGGCTCTCCTCCTCAAATCCGGCGCTCTGCCTCTGCCTCATTACTGTCAAACACATCGGGAGATGGTTCCTCTGTTTGGTGCACACTAATGCATGCCTGTGTGTGTGTGTTTGTGTAAGCCACCACATCTACAGAAATCTGCTTCAGCCTTGTCTGTTTTAATGCTGCTCTTATTGGGAGTCTGCTATTTGTTCTCATCTGCATGACTTCTGCTTGCAATCCATTATTCATGTTCTTTCCACACACACAACTTGCTTTTTCTCGCTTTCAGGCTTTCTCTCATGTTAAGTTATTATTTCCCCCCCAGCTTCCCTTCTGTGTTTGCTCTGAGCTGTGAGCTTTGATGTGCCGGCCCAGCCCAGCTGTCTGGACCAGGTGAGTTGGAATTTAGTCAGTTTTAAATTCCATTCAACTTTTTATACATACATATATAACTATGTGAAATATGATACGCACATGCACATAACTAAAACCCCCAGAGCAAGGCAAAGAAACCTTGAAACCTCCGCTTAATACTTCTAAAGTGTACTGAGATTTTACCTTTTGGCTTAGTAAAATCAATATGGAACTCACCGGAGCCTGTGATATTGAGGATACCTGACAAAGTACAGTGAGATGAAACTTTAATGATCCCCAGAGGAGACCGGGCAGCGCTGTGTAACAAAGTCAAGAGCATTCTGCATAATGCACACAAGTACACACTCTTGTGCATAATGATGTATGAATAAAACGTGGAGATTTGTCCATGCTTGTTTGTGTAATTTTAACCTCCACATGACCCTGTTTCATATTTTGGTGTATTAAAAGAGTGATTATGGGTAGGAGATAATAAGACAGTGTAAATCCTTCCAGGTTCTGGTGGCAGTTGGTTAAGCTAGGTGAATCAATCCCCAGATATATACACCTCATCCTGCCACCATCTCCCCCCTCGGCCTTGTGCATCTCCTGGTATCTCACTTTCATCTGTGCTGCACTATAAACAGATCTTCTTACCATTTCAAAGCTCACACACTTGTAATGTCTCCTCTCTGTTGCCTCCCATCTGCAGCGGTGTCAGGCCAGGCGGCGCTGGGAGGGACAAGGGCAGCGAACATGCCACACATACAGCGGGACCGTACACCGCACAGGTGGTGATTTTGCCAGAGGGGTAAAGGCTGTATGAGAGATAATAAAAAGGCCGAGCTGAGACAGACACAATAAGAGAAATTACACTCGGAGGATCTGACACATGCAGTCAATTAATCTGTAAACGTGGGAGAATTTCAGTGAAATGCTGCAATGAAGTGTCTGCACGCCACTATGTGTGTGTGTTAGTGCATTTGTGTTACTATTTATTAGGCAGGCATTTGGCATTTGGAAGCCAGCTAGGGGGTTTTAAAGCATATTGTGTGCATCCTTCTCTGAGTGTGTGTGTTTGCACTGATATGTGAGTGGAGGTGTTGAAGTGCATTAAAAGCCTGCCTGGCACTCTCTGTGAAAAGATGGGGGGCCTGTTCCAAGATAAAACTAGACTTAGATCAGCATGTTGAGTTTTTTGGCAGAATTAGCTCCCTAAAATGATTTGCATATTGATTGTGTATCAGATAAAGCTGAATATAAAATGTTTATTAGAGTCAAGGGACTAATATTTAGCTCTTGTGGCACATATGGCTTCATGAATATAAAATCCTTTGTTGCAAAACTAACTTTGGCTGCGAGTAAATTTGACAGCTTACAAACTTTAATCCCTATTCATATTTATGGGTTGTTGTGTTATGTTTTCCTATTTGTTTCTTATATACATGTTTTGGCAAGATAAGCATTTCTTGTCCTGTGCTAATATAGCAAATGAAATTGAATTGCAAGGATGAATTGAATGGAGGTGTAGGATGACCGTAAAGGGGGAGGGGGGCGGTTGGGGTTTGGGAGGGTGGAAGTGAGATTAGAACAAGTTAATGCCGGGGGAAAGAGAGAGAGGGATTAGCAGAGAAGAGAGTGAAAGGGAAAGCATATTGCCCTGCCAGGTGAGCCGTGAGGTGAGCCAAAGCTTTCACAGATTATAACCAACTGGCCACAGGTCAATCAGGGGGACACGTTGTTAGAAAATGGGAGACTTTTCAACTCCTGCGGCTCGATCGCCATAGTGACCCATTGTCCGTTTGTGCCTCATTAGCTCCTGTTGGATCAGCATGTTCTGAAACATTTTGCTGAGGAGAGAGGGGCGGCAGCTGATTGAAGGGATGTTGATGGATCTTGACGGAGGGCCGAGGAGCAGGACTGGGGGGTTCTGATTGAGAGAAGGGTAGATGAAGAGAGAAGTATCGGGGCCAGTGTAATCTTTTGTTGCTGTACCAGCACAAAAGATGGAGGTCTGAAAAAGTGCTTGCTCGGGTAACAAGATCTCTTTCTTGCTAAAAGGAGCACTGACATGCTCTGTGTTTAACTCTGAATAGTCTAACAAGCACCCACTATGGTTTCTGTCAAAGCCTCTAATATGTGTGTGCAGCTCTTGTAACATAGTAGCATCATATACAGGAAGAGAATGGTTTTTTTAAGAGGCCTTCCTGAGACACATAACACTGGTGTAAGCTGCATCTAGAGACACTTTAACACTAGATGAAACTACCCTCTGACGTCTGGCTTTTTTGGCGAGTGTGTTATGCTGGAAAGCAGTTGCTGTATTGTGTCTTTGTGGTGAAGAGTTAAGGGAGCCATAAAGCACCCTTTTACACCCTCACTACAGTGAAGAAACAGCTGAATAAAATGCCCCTGTTACATAGTCTTATTTTCCAATGGTGGAATACAACTGAGTATTGTATGTACTTCTCTACTGTACTTAAGTAAATTTTGACACTTTTCTACTCCACTACATTTATACGTTTATAAATATAGGTTGTGTTTCTATATTTGAAGTTTAAACCAATCAGGTGGCTCTATCAGCTCCAATGATAGCAGAGCTTGTGTTAGGCAGCAGCACAGCTGTAGATAGACTGTCCCTGTCCTCCTGTCCTTTGCAGCTAACCTTACCATTGAACCTGGATCCAGAGTCAGCCTCCACTGAACTGAGACACCACTGGGTGTATTTAAAAGATATGTTTGAATTCAGAGGGCCCAAAAAGGATTGGTGGATATACCAGAGCATTCTGTGTCAGCCTCAAAGAAAAGAGCTGCTGGCAGGGATTTACTGGTAGTGACATTTGTAGAGGCAGAACTATTACCAGGAGCTATATCTGCATTCTTTATCAAAATGGCAGCACCTAGATATTGAGTGCTTTTATTTTCAATAACTTGTAGCACTTCTACTTTGAGTATGTATTTTACCTGGTAATTGTACTTTTACTTAAGTACCAGGCCTCAGTACTTCCTCCATCACTGTTGGACCTTCTGTTTAATATTAAGTCAAGCAGACCAGAGCAGAAACATGGTGGTATCACAGTTATATTATTATCAATGTTTCTGCTCTCTGTCCTTCACATGGAGAGAAACCAGTTGAGGTAATTTGTACGCTTGAAAGAAATGCAACCAGGGTATCTCCACACTTAGAGGTCATTTGGGAGTGGAAGGAGATCCCATACCCCGAGAGGCAAGAATGAAAAAAATGGATCAAGATCTTTTATCTTCAGGGGGAGATGGGGTAATTAGTAACCATTCTCTGGACAGATGACTCATGCATGTATCAGTCTTAGGGATTTATTGAGTCCAGAGATTTATTGAAACTCAGGTGGAAGCTATAGACACCCCCTTATCTTTGCTCTTTTGCAGTGATGCACAATTCAGTTCAAGATAAAAAGAAATTGTGACTACCCTCCATACTGCAGGAAAACATGTCTACCTGTTAAAAAACAGCTAGTTCCCACATGTTGATAGATGCTAAAATGACTGCTAGTTCCAACCTCTGCACCATTCTTCTGAAGTTCAAATGCTGAAGTAACAACAAAAAAAGTAAAGCACATATTTGAATGATGGAGACTTCAACAAAAGACATAGCAGCTTTTAGCTATTTTTCAAATATTAGCGAATAACATATTTGTTTGGCAGTATTTAAAGCTGCAATACTCCACAGCACAATGTACATACTATACCAGGGTTTAGGTGCACAGAAAATACCACATGGTAATTGCTGTTTTGGATCTTTTCAGTGGATATTTTGACAGTAACAACAACACAGAGAATGTGCTCACTTATCCTTTGAAGTAGCTTAATCACTCCTACAAACACAGCTACACATACACACATGCAGTCATTATCCTGTAAGCCATGTACTTGAATCTTTTATGTGTTCATGTCAGGACACAATCAATTTAATTTAAATATAAGCTGAAACATTTAAATGTTAGAGGTGATCCTACAGAAACACATATTAAAAAGTGGAGTTTCTTTATTACTTAGACTTGACTGGAATATGTGCTGAATTCATTCTACATGGGGCCAGAAAGAAACATGAGGAGCATTTCAAAGATTCATGTTTGACAAATGTGTGAGTCCTAATGTGTTTCTTCCGGTGATGCTTCAGTGCAAATGGGAAGCAGTGGCTCTAATATGTCCGCTTTACTTCTTATTCTCTTCAGCTTCACACACCTGTATGATTAGCCTCCAGTGGTGTTAGGGTTCAGCCTGCTAACACCAGACTGAGCAGAAAGCAGACAGAGTCCTGATCTGCCGGTCCCACTCGGCAGACCGGGATATCTGTGCAGTGATGAAATCTGCTGTAAGGCCTGAAACGCACAGTTCCTTCACCATCACTAATACTAATGATCTTTTCCACCAGGCTTTCATTCCACCTGGATTGAAGCTTTTCTTTTAGATTGACAGTCTCAGACAGCAGGTTTGCCTGTAGGTAGAAATGATGAATAACTGTGGTAGTAATTAGTCCAGTCTCTGCCGTGACTGCTGAAGGGCTCCTGAGCACAGCTGAGCCCC
The DNA here is from genome assembly GCF_900634625.1 of Parambassis ranga. Lineage (NCBI taxonomy): Eukaryota > Metazoa > Chordata > Actinopteri > Ambassidae > Parambassis > Parambassis ranga. The sequence goes on along the minus strand of NC_041043.1, from coordinate 3,029,116 downwards.
ATATTGTTGCATGTGTACAACAGGTGACCCACAACACCAGAGACATTTGTGCTTAAATGGCTGTGTGCTTACAGAAGACTTAGTTAATATGTATAGTAGGGTAGATGATTGTAGGATCGGAGGCTCTTTGAAAAAAAAGCTGATGGAAATGTCAGACATTTGCAGATACATCAGGGCAAGAAGAAATGGTGACAATTTTTATATTTAGAGAATATCACCTTTTCCACTTATAGTGTCTGTCTGTTTCTTTCTTCTTGATGCTGCCTAACGAAATGTCAGGAGAGAGAGTCCTGCAGCCTATTAACTACAACACCATAGGTCGTTTCTATAAGTGTATTTCTCCGGCCGTGTGATGGCACAATGGCTGAAAATGGCGACTGCACAACAGGAATGGTTTTCCTTGTAAAATGTGTGTTTTGTGTGGTTTTTGTGTGGTTTTTATGTGGTTTAAGATTATCTATACCCAACCCCTTACCCTGTTTTTACCAGTAACCAGGAGGGTTTTTTTATGACAGATATAACTGAAATTAAACTAAACTTAACTGTGGGTGAAAAAAAAACAGCTCACAGTGTGAGGGGGCCTAAAACCCTGGAGTCCTGATTGTAGGTCAGCTGCTTTGCATGTACCCTACCCTTTTCCTGTGCTTGGACTTTTGTTCGACTTCATGATCAAATGTCAGGGAATAGGATCATAACTATTGACATAAATGTAACATGTTGTCATATGTTAGCATAACCATGTCCATGTAGTGGATATTATCAACCAAATGTGGCTTTTTTTCCCATGCAGATCCACCATTCAAGAGTACCTGAGGTATTTCAGTCACAAAGTGGTTTGCATGTTGCTCTTACATTGTGTGGGCAGAAACCATATCCACAGCATCTTATTATTTTTCTTTCTTCAACAGCTGTAATGAATGTGATCATACTTTGTTTGATAGTATAAAAGAGCTTGATAAGTGGAGTATTTTCAAGAAGACTGTGCTGCCGAAAATTGTGATAAATTGAGTATGTTATTATCTGCCCAGTGATGTAAGCAATGGAATTTAGAATGGAATCGTTACAGAACCCTTACATTATACCAAAGGGCATTTAAACTGAGAGTGGTAATAATAGAAAATTATTTTAAGGGGAACTTTTCCCTTATAACTACAATATGGTGACAAGTCTGCTCTTATTTGCATCATACTGTTGCATCCTGCAGCTCTGTTGAAGTGAGTTTATTATTTATTATTCTGCTCTAAAGCTTAAAAATTAATTGCTAAGACAAGCATTACACTATATCTTTAAATAATAAATACTTGTGGGGGTGGGGAATTACATTTAAAATGACATCCACTTATGATGTTTCAGAGAATTAATAGTTAATTTTCTGATCTTTGAAACTCATAAATGAAAAATGCAAATTTGCTCGGACTAATTGCCTTCAGACCAATAAATGTATGTTTTATCGAAATCCTTCTTTTATATGTGAATTTTCTAAACTCTGCGCCTCTTATATTTGACAGCCAGTCAATTCATGTCCAGAAGTCATGAGTTAATGAATTTTATTGACCCACATTTGTTGGCTCGCTGTAAATCATGCAATCATAGTAGCGAAAACAAACTAAATATCTGTAAAGTAGCTTTAAGAGCCTGTTCTTGCTGCCTGATTTCCAACACATAATGGTAATAAGACCGATTTGGTCCAATTATAACATTAAACTTGCTTCCTTTATTCCTGTTTTGTAATGATTAATTTGTGCTTTAAACTTTATTTTCTTGTGTGTTTAAACCAACTAATCAGGGTCCTGTGTTTTTGCTTCTCAACATTTTTTGACTCATTATGCAAATTCAATAACCGGATCAGATTTTTTTGTAATTGAATGTCTGTTTGCCTACTGGCAAAACACAAAAGCTGGGATTTTTGTTCCAAAGTAGGTGAGGTTGGAGGGCTGGTTGAGAACAGATGATGGATGGCGGTGAGGGAAAGATGAGGAGATGAGATAATTAGAAGACAATGAGAACTGGAGCAAAGATGTGAGCAGAAGATAAAGGCACAGAAGAGGTGAAGGACAGAGGAGCAAGATAAGATAGAGGAATGAACAAGAACATCAGTGTAGGAGTAAAGGATGGAGTTAGGTTCTTTTGTTGGGGGTTCCTTGTTGTACCGTGTGTGTAGTAACACTGGTGTGAATCGAATTTTTGACCTTTATGTCATGTCTGCACTCTCTCTCTCTCTTTCCTGGTTTTCACTTAGTCCTCCTGGGTAACTGTGCAATAACACCTACAAATGAAAATCAAAATAAATCTGCCTCTTCCAGAATTATACATCATCATCACCACTATGTGATAAAAAGACTGATTATTTTGATTTTGATTTTGATTATTTTTTGGTCCTGTCTTTTCTGAATTGGTATTTTTCCACTGTTCTTCACAGAGTCCACTTGTCTTCTCTTTGTTTGATGAGGTCTGAGTTTCTGTAGGCGGTGCTGTTTGGTTTGTCTATAAATTGACATATTGGGTTGAAAAGCTTCACATTCTGAGCAGAAGAAAACAAACTGTTGAAATTATTTTTGGTATTATTCCTATAAACAGTGTTAGTGAAGTGTGAGTATATGTGTATATATAAGTGTAGTATATATATAAACACTTAAAAGTGACCACAGTCAGTCAAATAATGGCTATAACAATGTAGTTAGTCAGTAGATTCACTCAGGTAATTCAAACTAACGCTACATGTGAACCTCAGAGTTACACAGACAGATATTTTCCTCAAGATGTGGAGACCAAATAAATAAATATTTGCTGTGCATAGTTGCCAAGATGAAATGCTGTCACCTTCCTGCTACACCGAGCTCTTTCTCACCTGGAGAAGCCCGGCAGCACTGTGAGAATCACCTTCTTTGATTTTTCCAGTGCTTTCAACACCATCCAGCCGGCGATCCTGAAGGACAAACTGGAGCAGACAGGGGTGGACCACCTGCTGTCAGAGTGGATCAGGGACTACCTCACAAACCGACCACAGTTTGTGAGAGCCCAGAACTGTGTGTCTGACCTGCTCACCTGTAACACGGGTGCCCCTCAGGGGACCGTCCTGGCCCCCTTTCTCTTCACCCTCTACACGTCGGACTTCAGACACAACACTGACGGCTGTGTGCTGCAAAAGTTCTCTGATGACACTGCGATTGTTGGTCTCATCAGAGATGACGATGACGCGGAGTACAGAGGACTGACGCAGAACTTTGTGGACTGGTGTCAGCGAAACCACCTCCTGATCAATGCAGGGAAAACCAAGGAGATGGTGGTGGACTTTCGCAGACGACACTCAGCCCCCCCCTTACCGGTTAACATCCAGGGAATGGACATTGAGCAGGTGGACTCTTCCAAATACCTGGGTGTTCACCTCAACAACAAACTTGACTGGACTCACAACACAGACGCACTGTACAGGAAGGGCCAGAGCAGGCTCTACCTGCTGAGGAGACTGCGGTCTTTTGGAGTGAAAGGGGCACTCCTGAAGACCTTTTATGACTCTGTGGTGGCATCAGTCATCATGTATGGTGTGGTCTGCTGGAACAGCAGCATCACTGAGAGGGAGAGGAAGAAGCTGGACAGAGTCATCAGGAAGTCCAGCTCTGTCTTGGGCTGCTCTCTGGACTCAGTGCAGGAGGTGGGTGACAGGAGGGTCCTGGCAAAACTAACATCCATGCTGGACAATGAGTCCCACCCCCTGCAGGACACCCTGTCAGCCCTGCAGAGCAGCTTCAGTGGCAGACTGCTCCACCCTCGGTGTGTGAAGGAGAGATACAGAAGGTCTTTCCTTCCTGCTGCTGTCAGACTGTATAATAAACACTTCTGATAGGTGCTATACTCAATACAATAAATTATCTATTTAGTTTTTGATGCACTATGTACAGTTTATAAACCATTTCTACCTCCACTCACCTGTGCAATAACTGTTAAATATGTAAACTGTTTATAATGTATATATCTTTTATTGGTAGCCTATTTTATAATGTATATATCTTTTTCCTAACTTATCCCTTGCTGTCTGTATGCCGTTGCAAAAATGCAATTTCCCCATTGTGGGACTAATAAAGGTTTCTTAATCTTAATCTTAATCTTAAAATATGAAAGCCTCTAATGTTCAGTTGGTGTTCACAGTGTAAGTACACTGTGTGGGTCACAGGTTTTTATGGTTTAACAGAGATAAATGTACGATGTAATCAGTCCAGTGCCTAAATTTTAACATACAGCTGATGAAAGCGGCCTCAGAGGGCTCAGGTGGCTAAAGGTACCAAATAAATACCAGTGTTGCTTTGTGTCTATAACTGTAACTAGCAAATTAAACGAATCTTGAAGTTGTGTCACTGTTGTGTTTACATTTAGTTTCTGCTGCTCTCAAAGGGGATGTTTTCTTTGGAAATGGGGAAAATAGATTTTTTTTACCTTTCACTGCAATAATTACATTTCTCTGTCAAGTCTATAACTCCAGTGAGGTTGCCTAGGAGCAGATCATCTGTAGCACAGCAACAGCAAACACATTCACAGCTTTTGGCGATTTGCAGATTAAGAATCACCTGACCTGCATGTTTTTGGACTGTGGGAGGCAGAGGCTGCTGGAAGAAGCAAAGCAAAAAATGCATACTCAATAAAATAAGGAATTCACATCCAAGAGAGTATCTTGATAACAACAAGATAGGTGACCTGGCCTGGTTCAGAGTAGGAGACGAGACCAGAAACAGCAGGGAAGCAGCCGACTCTGGTGTATTAGCCCTCCGGCACTGTAGTGATGGATTTACACAATACTCAATCTCTGACCTTTCATTCTTGCCAAAGAAGCAGAGGACGCCCACATTTCTCTCTGCGTCCGTCCTTCCTTCTCCTTCTTCTTGTTGCATCCTCTTAAGACTCCCTTTCACAACCTATGAGCGGCCTGAGGACTCCCAGACGGGTCTTTTGCACCTCTTTGTGTTCATTAAAGAAGAGTTTGATCTGATTTAACCACTGATCTTCACTGGGAGGAGAACAGAAGAGCAGGGTGCACATAAGCTCAGACAGTTTTTTTGCATACTTCCTGATAGTAAGCCATGCAGAGTGAAATCAACTCTCACTCCAGTTTGTGTTGGAAAAAAAAAACTTGGAATACATGACTCCGTATAATCACTGCAGCTTTTCCTACAAGGCATCAGAAACAAAATAGCACCTCATTCCTCGCCGACTGTGCTTCTGCTCCCTGTTTTTATTGCCTCATTTTTTTTAACTGTTATTTTTTTTTCTGCCTCCTTCTTACAGACCACATTCTCATTATTTATCACTCTTCCTACCGCGCTGCTTATCCTCGCTCTCTTCTCCTTTCTCCTTACCTTCTGTGCCACTCTCTTACTTAAAAGCACAGCTGGGTTGGAAACTCTCCTCCCAGTTCCAGTGACCCAATTACTCTAAGTTGTCCCTCCCTAGTAGGATGTAGCAGTGTCCCTCCCCGGAGACTCAGCCTGCAGCAAACAGACGATCCATCACTCTCCTCTGCCACCTCCCTCTCGCCACATTTATTACTGTCACAGTCTCGGAGGTGGATGCATTCCCTCACATGCACGGTTGCCCTCAAATGCTTTCCAAAACAGACATACACATCAATAAAACACAAATGCATGCATAAGTAAACATGTGCGTGAATTTAATTTATATGCATTTGGAGGCACACACACACACACACACACACTGTAGAATGATTACGGGTGGGTGTCTTGACACATGTTGACAATTATTTCTTTTTGCTCTGACACCTCATCACACCTCCGCTTTTTGTTTGTGTAATCCTGTTTGGGTTTTTTCCACAATCCTGTCATTGGAATTTGATGAAGGGGCAGGCATCATGAAGAGAGCATACAACCATTCATTTGCTGTAATCACCTTTGGCTGCTGCTGCTTCTGCTGATGGAGAAAAGAAATTACTTGTTCAAAATATGTGCTGGCCAGTAAAGTTGCAGGTAGAAGGTTTTCATTAATGTGCTCACAAGGAAAGTTGGGGCCTGCAATCAATACAAGTTGTGTAAAAAAAAGTTTCATCTGTGTGTTTATGTGCAGTGTTTGAACATATTGTAGCTGCAATTACTGGTGGTTTAATGTCTCAGAGTTTACCTGAATGAATTACCTGTGTGAAGGTTTCTCTGTAAATGTACTGATGAATTGGGTGCACTTCACAACAACCTGTAGACACAAAGTAGACATATTATTAGGTCAAAACGACTGTATGTGTGTCTGTATTGTGGTAGTACTCATGACCTAATCTTGGATGAGTCAAAGAAGGGTTTGACACCAGGACTGTCCCATCTTGGAGCTGAGAATGTGGGTCATTTCATATGTATTTACTTTTGTTTTGTGGCTTTCCATTTAGTTAGGCTTATGTACATAAATATACATGGTTAGGTTTCAGAAAAGAGAATAGTTTGGGTCTGGTTACCATGGATATTGGCCGATAAACAATGTGATTAGAAGTGAATGTCATATAGCATTGTTTTCTAACTGTGTGTTCAGAGTGGGGCTGTCCACCTTAGTGACTGGGGACATGCGAATAAGTTGCCTTAGTTCTCCCGGGCTGTTTAGCACTGGATATTGTCTATTTAATTGTTTATTCATTTATTTATTGCTGTTTTGTGCCTATACACTCTACTTGTCTTTGCATTTTCCCACTGTGTCAGCAGGGGCATCTCTACTGACATAACAGACCGTAAATTTAAAACTACATTGTCCTGCATATCCTGCAAAATAGAAAGGAATGTACCTAACCACCTCTTTAATTCATGTATATATTTTGTAAATAAGTTCCCTGCGCTTAATTTGCATGATGTCAGTGGTTTATTTTCTCACACTGTGGACACACTGCAGCATCAGCATGCATCGGGTGTCATGTCTCTTGCCTACAGATGAAGGTAAATCAAATAGTCACCTTACTTTTATCTCTGTGTTCCCTCCTGATTGTGGCTCTTTACTTCTTTAAATGCCTCACTGTGTTCAGCAGCTAGACATTAACCTTGTCTGTGTGTTGTGTTTGTGCTGGGCCGGTTGTGTACTCTGGGTTCATTAGAGCTTTTTGCTGGAAGCAGCCTCCTGCTGTGGCTAGAAATGACACTGATGAGCCGGGAGTGAACCAGAACCAGTAAATCAGTAAACAGTAAAAGATTGAACAAAATATGCTACAAATGGAACCAATTAGAGCAGCTGTAACTGATTACAGTTTGAAACTTAAGTTTTAGATGCTAGTGTGACCCTTAATAAATAAATAAGGAAACTCATCTGCTTCACAGTCCCTTGAATTTAAATCCAAACTCCATCACAAGCTCGTTGAATATCCATTACTAATTAATTGTCTATTTAAAGCATAACATAATAATAATTAAATAAATAGCATTTCTTTAAAAAAACGTTTTTTAACCAACAGTTAACCTATCGATCACTCCTCCATTATAAAGCATTGTACTGGATAAATCATCTTTGCTAAGCAGCTCAGACAGGCCTCAGTACACACACACACATCATCATCAGCATTAGGAGCATGTTAGAGGACACAGCCATGGCCCCAGCACAGAGTGAACACACATTATTTGACAGTTTGTGGATGTTGGGCTTTCTCAGCAACTGGCAACTCTGTCAAATCAGCAGTGGAGGCAAACTAAATGGGGTATGCTGTGGATACATGACTATCTCCCAGCTAGAAACTAGACCAGTCAATAAACACTAATAGATTAATGGAGACAACAGGGAAGTATATTGCCTGCTGGATCCCTAATGGATGCAGAGAATGTTGCTTCTTTTCCTTCCATATATACATATGGAAGGAAGAAAATATGTGTGTGTGTGTGTATATATATATATATATATATATATATATATATATATATATATATATATATATATGTATATGGAAGTCTAATTCAGTCCCTCTTTCCATTCCGGCTGCCTCCTTTTGTGGCTCACAGGCTGAGTGGTGATTGACAGATGCTGGGGATGGAGGCAGAAAGGTTATCAACCCATCTGACAATCAAAGCCCACTTAAAGTAGCAACTACAGACTCACTCAGGAAATGGGGCCAGAAGTTAGGAGGAAAAGATGTAGTGAGGTTTAATGAATGATTTTTAACCCCATGGAGGCCTACAAATGCTTCCACACACTGTGAATATCAGCGAGATAGATCCAGTGTTAGCTGAATCATGGCCAAATGCCTAAGAGATGGAAGATGGAGGACAACCCATCCTGTCTCAACATGTGAGACAAACGTCCAGCTCTATGTTGTCCCACTATGGCATCGGTCCAAGCAGGTGGGTTGTTTGAACTTTGAAGGCATGTCGTGCTGAGCATAAAGATGAAAAAAAAATCTGGTTACCGTCCTAGAAATTACCTCCATAAATCCTTTGCAAAATTAATTCTTTGATGCTAGACCTACTGCAGTTCTTCTGTCTTCTTCTTGGCTGCCATAGCTGCCCACAGATAAACAGAGCATTTGGTAATCTTGTTGTGGGGATGTCTTCTCTAAGCCAGCACTGCAGTGCTGGTGAGTTCCAGGATGGTGGTAGGAAGGTAATATGTTGTGCAGGAATGTTACCATAAAGTGTAATTAGTGGATGTAACTGCTGCACATTTTAAAGTTCTGACATCACACCTACACATATAAATGACAATTATATGTGTTATTATTGCAGATGGAATAAGCTATTTTCTTGGTTACCATGGTGATTAGTCTGGCTCCAGCTGGGATCATTTACATTCACACAATAATATATTTTTTAAGAGGATGGCTAAAATGCATGTTATATTTTTCTGAGCCAACTAACTATGTGAGTCACCTGTGATTCTTGGGATGTAAGAGATAGCAAACACACTCACTCAAGTTTTTTGTTGGCCTTCTTTCATGACTGACAGGTTGTGCATCCAATCAGCTGCCTAGTGTTGTTTAGAAAGCACCTGTATGTCCAAACTGTTTCTGAAGGTAATCCCTGGTGGTCATGTGCAGGTCAAGGACTGTATGATGGTAATTTATTAAATATCACTAACTCATATATCACTGTAGGGAGACTAATGTGCCAAACAATGCAAAAGCCTAAAAACCTGGTGCAGAGTGGGAGGCTGCTACAGAACACAATTCATTGGAAAGAACTGAATAATGCTCAGACCTGAAAGCTTTGGAGACAGAATTAGATGTCTCAATAAATATATATATATATTTATTGAGACATCTAATTCTGTTTGTTTGTTTATATATATATATATAAACTAAATAAATATATATAGAACTCAAAGCTCAAAGTGAAAGTTAATTCAGATAAAGCTGGCAGGTGACACAGATGAAAAACTGCCTCAGGGCAGACCCATGTAAGTCTAAAGACCTCAACCCTCCACTCTGATTGAGGAACGTAATATGTTTAATGAATGAATATGTCAGAGCTCAACATCAAATATAACTAAGAGAACATTTTCTGAACTTTGTTTCAGTGTAATGAAGTCATCCTAGACCTCTAACATCAACTGTAGGCCCATAAAGAGTTATGAATGGAAAATCATCTCTTTAAAAGCGGGAGTTCAGCACATTACCCCCTTCATAATATTCATAGAGAAGTAACCATCTCTACAGCAGCAGCTCTACCAATCGGTTTGAAGGTGTGAAAATGTTCTCAGTTCAACAAAATGAAAGCACTTAAAAGCTTTGATGCAAAGAATAAAATACTTACAGCCATACAATATATCAGTAATCCAGCTGGGATGCGGGATCCGACTGTCACTAGGGCCACTGACACTAAAAATACTGTGGGGTGTTTTCAATAAAGTCACCCACCATGAGGCCATACTCTGACGATAGATCTGACGTTAATCCTCTGGGCAGCTTTTCAAAGCACTGATGTTGTTGTAGCTCTGAAACATCATATCACATTTCCAAACATTTTATGTAGTGGGTCCTCAAGGCAAAAAAATTATGTCTCTGAGGCACAGAGGACTGTTTCGGTACACACTGTGCTGTCTGTAAATACTAGCAACATGGGACTGGCAACAAATGCAGACACTCTGAACCACAAATCCTGTTCTAAAAGACCCTCTGTGGCAGTTCGCTGTACCTTCCTGTTCTTCCCCACCGTCCTCTCTAAGCCACAGCCTCATTTGTAAAGAAAAAAAGGCTTCTCTTAGCACACTGCGCCCTTTTTTGTTACAAAGGGAAAGAAATTGGAGAGATTATGTGAGCTTGGATGATTTGATGTTGTGAGGAAGCTGTGAATATTGCAGTTCACGTGTATTGTGTCATATGTGTGTGTGTGCGTGCTCACTACATGTTTCCCTTTGTGTTACTGTGTGCACCCGACCACTCATTGCAAGAAAGAAAATGAAGGCGTGTGGCAGTGTGTGTGTGTGTCTGTCTTAAACGTCAGTGTTGCACTGTGTGTGTGTGTCACTGTGCTCCTGTATGCGAGCTCAGAAAGACAAAGAACCCATTGAGTCATTGCATGAGACTCCCATCACAAGCAATAGCTCCTATTTTCAGAGCCCCCTCGCTCTCATTATGGGCTCACATTGCAGACAGAATATTGGTGACATTTAACCATTATGCTTTGTCGATGTCCCATCCTGTCCAAGCTCCTCTGCACTAATCGACTATGTTAATGAGCGGGTTAAAGACCATGGTAAGCTGCATTAATGATCAGCCAGTGAATACAGTGAGGCATAGAAAGCCTTTGCGTAAGTAGAAGGGGGTTAGGGCCGGCTCAGGATCAAGGAGTGGGTGTAGCCAAGAAGCTTTGTAACCTCTCAGAGTACATAGATGTGTGTTGGCTGTGATCTCATAAGGTTTTGAAAGGGGTGCTGCTCTCTCTGAGATTCACAAAGTCTATGGCAATGTAATTAACACAGAGGCACTAGATGACCTCAGTATGTAAGGCAGGGGTGCATAAAGCAGTGTGACATTTGTGCCTGAAACACACAACTGCCCTGCTCTGCTACTGAACATGATAATTTCTCTTGTCAGAATGTGATTATCAGCTCTGGACTCGCTCAGTCTCCCCCCAGCATAAAAAATTATGCTCCTCTGAAGGAAAAAAGGCTAGCCGGACATGAAGGCATGATGCCAGAAATGCTTCCCTGCAAACCTGTCCACTCGCTGGGATTAGACGGACATCTTCTGTTGTTGCGCGCTAATGATGAGTGCTGTGATGCTCTTTAAAGGTCTGCGGATGTTCTGCTGTGATGCTTTTCTCTGTAAAAACGCATAAGGCCGCCACGGCGACATACAGCTGCCCACTGGTATGAGACAAAATAACTAGGAGCGGGAAAAAAAGTGACTGAAAGAGACGAAGTAAGGGAGAGGCACACAGAGAGAGAGAGGGGATGGCTGAGCTGACTGTGCCCAGTCACCATGGCAACCCCTTTGACATGCAGCTGCCATACCTGCCACCAATATCGGAGCTTTACTGGAGCATTGACTGTGTGCATTTGGATAAAACACATATACAGATTACTGTATGTTATTTATAAAGTGTTTATATAGGGTGTGTGAATCTTTTCAGTCTGCCTGTCAGTATTAATGTACCTTGAGTGCCTGTAGTAATTATGTCTAAGAGCTAATGTTTGGCAGAAAAAGCTGCTTAAATGGGAGTTTTCAGACACCTCTTCCTGGTAATTACTTTGAATTATTATCATACTTTAAACTAAAAGACCCTGGTGTACACAGACGTGTGTTTCCGCAAGTGTTTCGAGGTATTCTTCCTCTAATAAAAAGGTAATGCTTCAGGGCAGATTTCTGCACTTAATTCCTTTTTTCATTTTTTTTTTTACCAGAATGCCTCTGTGCTTTATGCTGAAATCCTCCTATCAAAGAGAGGTTGTCAGCTCTGAGTTGCGCACAATGACCAGTGGCTCCTGCCTGAGGGTGGGTGACATCTGTACTATCTGACAAACTGTGGCAAAACACCTGCAGCTTCTGAACCTGTGCACACACGGAGCTGCATGCAAGGAGCTGATCCACTGTGATAGAAAATGCATTATGTGTTCAGCCTATAGCCCACATGCCCGCTGTCCCACATGCACACTGACAGCAGGGGATCTCACCAAGCCCCTCAACACCTTCAACAACACCTGCAGCAGTGTAGCTCTCCTCTGGGTTCTGCAGAGCTGCTGTGTTTGTATTTTAGTAGATGTGTTGTTTTGGACCCAAGAGATGCCTACATAACACACATCAACACACACATGCATCAGGCAGGAAGGATGTATTTGAGCTTTGAAAAAAGCTGCAATAAAATTCATAAACACACCAATGAATTAATAATGGTGCTGTCAAAAGAAACTCTCAGCTCACTTGGCTGTATCTGGGCAAAAAAAAAAGAAACTCTCTTCTTTTTATTCAATCCTTTCACACAGGGATTTGGACACAGATAGTGGTGGAAAGTTACCTTTATATTTCCAATACCCAATACCCTCCAACACCCAAAACAGGTGAGTCATTCTGAAGTGTCAATAACTCCTGTCAGAATCATTCCTCAGATATGATTTGCTATTAAAGTTTGTTGCTGTGGGAAATGATGCTGAATTCCTGAATCTTGAGTTTAGTTTGGGATTCTCTATAGAGTTAAGCTATGGAGGTAACAAGAGAATGATTGAAATGTAAAGTAACACTTGAGGATAGCCCTGTGTTTTTTTCTGCAGTGCATAAATCTCACATTAATAGAAATTTAAACACAGTGCTGCAGATAGAGCTCAGAAATCCTACATTTACTTCTTACATAATGATTCGTGTAACATGCTAGATAGATTTGTGATTTTACATATGAAAACTGAGCGTGTGAAAGACAGCTGCTTTTATCACCCACGGCCAGCTTTGACATGCTAATGCAGGAGTCTACAGACGCCTTATAGCTGTGATACTGTAGAGCTCATCACAATGAAAAAAACCTTTGATAGATGAGATACTTTTTTTTTACAGCAGATTATAAAAGGGGTTTTTTAATCTTGTTATGTGCATGAAAATGAAAAAAAAACATGGAAAATAACATACTGTTTACTAATCTGTGTTGTATTCAGCTCAAATTGGAAATGAATCACATCTTTTTATCAGAACATGGCATCAAGACAGCTATAGGCACTGCAGAGACAATGTTATCTTTTGATTCAAGTGTCCATGAAAATCTTCAAATAGTTGGTTTGTCCTGGGTTCTCTGGATAAATTCATACTCAAACATGAGTTAGACTCTTGTTAGTTTGAAGTTTGAGCCCCCCTGTTTTAATACCATGCAGCAGGACTGGAAAAAGTCTGTCTGTCTCACATTAAGTAAATACAGAGTTTGGGTCAGTTTTGGTCAAAATTTTACGACTACAGAACTTTTGAGACAATTGATCTGGGGACATGTAGCCCAGGAACCAAGGACTTTGGGATCAAGACTAGGGATTTTATGAAGAAAAAACCCACAGTAATATTGAACCCTGGGAACATAGTAAGTTCAATCAGGCACAATCATCACAATTATCTGATATTGGCTCAAAATTGAATGATCTGCTGTTTCCAAACAAAGGCCATCAAAGGAGTCGATCAGATGATATATATTTAAGTTGAAAAGATGGCAAAAAAATGAGCTGCACAGACAACATGACTCATTCAGGCCAACAGACAGGACTGTCTGCTCGCTACAGCAGCTTCACATCATTCTTCTTTTTTTCTTTTAGTCTACTTACTGTGCTGCTCCCAAAAGTTGAACAAAAACTGTGGAAAACTTCAGTGGTATAGCCCAACTTTGTAGAGCGATTAAACCCAGACAAGCAGCAGTCTTCACTTCATCACAAAAATCATTTAAAGCCAGGAGAGGAGGAGGAGGAAGAGGAGGACTGAAGAGTGAGGGAGAACAGTAGGTAATAGTGTTGTGAGGGAACATATGGGAGCCTTGATTATTATTAATATTTCTGCACAGGCAAAAACAGATGATTGAAACATCCTTTTAATGGAACTGTTGAATGCTTTAGAGTAAAACAGAGCAGGCATCTATTCACTGCAACCACATCAAAAAGAGTCTAAATAAAAAGTGAACCTTTTATTTTACAGTTAATTAGGCATCATTGGATATTTAATTGTATAGAATAGAATAGAATAGAATAGAATATACTTTATTAATCCCTTTGGGAAGGTCCCTCGGGGAAATTTGGGTACCAGCAGCACTACAACACCAACAGTCAGAGCAAGAGTTAAATAGAATAAAATAGAACATAGTGCAGTAAAAAATAAAAGATAAGAGGAATTATTTACAAACATTGCACACCAGCATAAATGGTCATGTGATATAGTGCAGTAAATGTAAAGGAATTATGTACAAAATTTGCACAGCAGCATAAATGGTAATGTAATATAGTGCAGTAAATGTAAACAAACATTGCACAGCAGCATAAATGGTACAGATGGATTATTGCACATATAAATTATTGCACGTGTGTTGTATCAGGTGGGCTGTACTCCTCCCTCCTTCTCCCCCTCCTGCCAAAAGCAGAGTTGTAAAGTTTGATGGATCGGGGGACAAAGGAGTCTCTGAGTCTGTTGGTCCTGCTCTTGGGGAGGAGCAGCCTGGTACTGTTCAGGCTCCTCTGAGCTCTGATGACAGTGTGCAGAGGATGACTGGCATCGTCCACGATAGCCAGGAGTTTTCTTAGTGTTCTCCTCTCTGCCACTGTCACCAGGGAGTCCAGCTTCATGCCAACCACAGAGCCGGCCCGCCTGATAAGTCTGTCCAGCCTGTTAGCACACCTTTTGTTTATGTTACCCCCCCCCAACAGACAACAGCATAAAAAAGTGTACTGGCCACCACAGAGTGGTAGAACATCCACAAGAGTTTCCTGCAGATGTTGAAGGCTCCCAGTCTTCACAAGGGAGTACAGATGGCTCTGGCCCTTCTTGTACAGGTGATCTGTACAGCATGTCCAGTCCAGCTTGTTGTCCAGCCACAACCCAAGGTACTTGTGGTTGCCTACAATCTCCACCTTGTCGTCCCTGATGGTACTCATCCTCTCCATCATCCCTGATACACCCCACGATGGCTGTGTCATCTGCAAACGTCTGGATGTGACACAGTTCTGAGTTGTAGCAGAAGTCTGAGGTGTAAAGGGTGAAGAGGAGGGGGGCCAGCACCGTCCCCTGGGGAGCTCCGGTGCTGCTGATTACAGTGTCTTATGTGCTGTCCTTTAGTCTGACGTACTGCGGTCTCTCCGTGAGGTAGTCAGCAATCCAGGACACCAAGTAGTGGTCCACTGACATCTCCCTCAGTTTGTCCAGTAGCAGCAGGGGCTGGATGGTGTTGAAGGCACTTGAGAAGTCCAAGAAAAGAATCCTCACTGTGCCCCTCCCATTGTCCTGTGCTTGAACACAGTGTAGGAGGTAGAGAATGGCGTCCTCCACACCCACACCTGCCCGGTAGGCAAACTGTAGGGGGTCCTAAGCCTGATGCACTTGGGGCTTGAGGAGGTCGAGCCGCTCCATTGTCTTCATCGTTCAGCTCCTGAGGGCAGTTTCTCTTTGGAACTGGAACAACACAGGATGTTTTCCATAGGGTAGGCACTCTCCCCAGACTGAGACTGAGGTTGAAGACATGCTGAGGGGTTCCCCCAGTTCAGCAGCGCAGGTCCTCAGCAGACGAGAAGGCACCCTGTCGGGGCTCGCCGCTTACCTTGGGTGGAGCCTCCTCAGTTCTCTCCTCACCTGGTCTGCTGTGATGGATGGATGTTGGGGGGGGGGGGGGGGGGGTGTATGTCCACTGCTGAGCTGAAGGAGTCCTGTCCTTGTAGACATGAAAATGATCACAAATGTGTGTGTGTGTATAAGTATTTTTTACCAATATGTGAATGCTGCAGCTACATGAAAGTTGTATTCTGGGTCTAATGGGCCCACAATCAGTGACTGTGGAATTCAGTAATCGGCCATTCTGCTTCCACCAATCAGTGAAATCAAAGATCTTGATTGACCCCAATGTCCTGCAGCACGTCTGGAACTTTGTTCGCCTAGAACATACATAGGACTATGAGAGTCTACAGCATAACAGACCCTCGGAGAACTGATGCTCTATGTTATAAGTCTAGAATTTATTTTAGCTATAAGCTAAAATTCTGGTGAGTTTCCATGCGTGCCAATTAGGCAATAATAATTGTGTGTTGCCGCTTGTCGTCACGTTATTTAATGTCAACATTTGCTAACGATCAGCGAGGTCTTGTAGGGTTTTGACTTATCTTGCTCAAAAAATCCAGCAGATTTAAAAACAGATGGCATACATATTATGACTGCTGCTAACAAACTGAAGCTTGTCTGACAGAATGCAGAGTGTGATGAAAAAAATACAAGTTCACGAGCCAAGGTCAGCGCCTGTCAGCTAACAGTCAGCACATTATCACCTGAATGTGCTCCTCCACGGCTCGCCCTGGGTAGTTTGTCTGTCTGTGCTGTTTGTGATGAAACATGAGGGAAGGCTTTCCTGTAGCAGCTGCTGCCACCAGCACAGCAGCAACTTAAAAAACATATTTTCCCATAACGCCCCTGTATCACCGCTCATCACTAGCTAGTTAGCATGGCAGATGATGTGCTTAAATATTTCAGTAGTATTTCATCATCTGAGGCTTTTAGCTGGATTCTCATCACAGACCATGTTTACTAATGGAGGTAAAACTGAAGCCAGAAATAAACGTATTTAATATTCACACGACTGTCATTTAATAGAATTGTTATATATTTAATGGGAACGTCTTAGATGAGTTTAATTTGCAGCCTGTGTATTAAATGTTCTTGGTTGATTCTGTTGATATAATCTCATTATATCCGTCTGAACAGGATGTATCTCCTAAATGAGCCTGACTAAACATTTCTAGAATTTACACACTATACACTATAAGACAAGAGGGAAAGGCTTTTTAAATGTACCTATAGCTGTTCTCACAAACACACTAAAGCGCCACATCAAACTTACCTTGATGCATCTGCCATGTCCTCAGTTGGCCTGCAGCATCAAAGGCAGACCGTGTTCGGTGGATTTTTACCTTGAAGAGCTGACCGTACACTCTGCTGCTGCTGATTCTTCAAATGTTCCACCTGCAAAGCAGAGGGATTAAAAGCATAAATAACATGCATCAATTACTGCTGTTGTGCTGTATTAATTCTTGAGAATAAGTGCACTCACAGGTATGGAAAAAAAGCAGAGAGGCTTACATCTATATAATATGCTTTCTGTCATCAGAACATTCTGGAAATGCTCCTGGGTCCAGCTGCAGCAGAACGGTGAAAGTGTTACTAATTATTTTTGATGTCTTTGTCTTTTGACAATTCGTTGCTGTTCATTAACGTTATCTTGTTGTTTATGTTGCTCAGACGCCAGCGTTAAATGCCAGTAAAAAGCTCATTTATTCAGGTTTGATAAAGCCACAAAGAATGAGACAGACAGGGCCAGAATAAAGACACAATATTTCCACCAAACTCTGACAGACTTGAGTCTTTCACATCTCCCTGCTATCTTTGAAAAGTTACCATCGGAATGCTGAATCTGAATATCCGCATTCTCTTGCAAATGCCCGTCAAACCCCAAAGCCTGACACTTCTAGTCTGTTAAATTTTTTTTTTTTTTGCTGTTGAGGCGATACGGTAACAGAGATAGAGGGTTTTGTTGCAGCTCATTGCATAATGTCAATAGACAATTAGGCATTTACTGGATTCTACCCGCAAGCTAATTAGGGCTATGTAATTAGCAAAGGGAGATTCTTAAGTGTTCCCAAATGGAGCACCAGATAGCCACTTACGGAGTGCTGTGCTGTGCTTTGGTCTGACACTCCAATCAGGACCCCAGAGACACTCAAACAAGGACTAGAGGTGCTTGACAAGGCTCAACATGGTGTTAAGTCAGGATAAGTGGTGTTCAGTAGGGACGAGGCCATGGTTCTGCTTGGATTTTTTTTTGAACAGACTCTGACTTGTAAAGTAAAGGTCTGCACATGTGATCATATTCATGATAGAGTTCTGCTGCTCTTTGGTGAGTGTTTCTCTAAGCAGACGCCTCCTGAATACGAGCTGACCAAACAAGTTTTTATGCTAACTTTTGTTATTTACAGATTCCAGTGAAGCCCATCTCCTTGACCTCGCCTCATCTTCCAGATCATCTATCTCCTTTGACTCTCTTGCTTTCCTCTTTTTTTTTCTGGCTCCTTTGGGTTTATTTCAAAAAGTGCCTCCTCTCTTGCTCTGATGAACTTCCAACTATGATGCAATAGTTTCTAAGACTGGCATGTCTCTTTGCGTGGCTCTCTCTCTCTCTCTCTCCATTACATCTATCCATCTCTATCTATCCAGGCTCTCCTCCTTGTGATGTGCACAAATCAACAATTCAGTCACATCTATCCTCTACACTCTGTCTCCAGCCCATTTTTGTGGTTATTCTCAATTCTTTGTCTTGCTTCTTCTAAAGCTCAGTCTGGGCTCACAAATGGCAAATAATATATCTTTTATAATAATTCTAAATGAATGAAGCATGCATGTGAAATTGCAACTCTTCAAGTAGAAGATTACTTTGCACTGTTGCTGGTTTGTGCTTATCGATGCTTTGGTTACAAATACATTTCCTGTTTATTCAAAGAAAAACCTACACATAATATGCTTTTACTTTGAAAGAGGAGTAGTAGGAAGTGATTGCAATGAGTTTGATACTAAAACCTGAAGGTGCTGCCCAGTTAACATAGATGATGGACTGAGAGGAATCATTTGAATTGCATTAGAGGACACTTATTATAATCTACACTAGAGAGGAGTCACAGTGTCAAGAACACACTTTGTGAAGTGTCACACTTGACTGATAAAGAATTATAATTGTAATTGAGCATAACAGAGAGGCGACACTGTGCCTTAGCTAGTTTTATTGGTCTGTTTTGAAATTGCCATGCTTTAACACACACAGGCTTACATTAACTTTTGAAACAAAGAAAAGATTAACTTGGTTGTCTGGAAACTTCAGTGACTCAATCAAAATTAACAGGTCAGTGAACCTTGCTGTTGATTACAGGCATGTGAACAGTTAAACAGAGGCTGTAGACCTTACTGCAGCAGTGCTGGTTCAATTTCAGCCTGTAATCTGTGCCACTCCTCTCCTGCCCCCCACCCATTGTGGTCTTTCTCTCTCTACTTTACAAGGTTAAAAATACCTTGTAAGATGCAGAAAATCTCTGACTAGAAACTAAATGGACCATTTGTTAACTCATACATATAGTATGTATATAGTAGTATAGTATAAATAAAGATCTATCACCAGCTCGCCAGACTATATTTGTTAATAAGGCACCAGGAGAAGCTACCAATCGGACTTCATTAGAGCCATTTACATGTGTATGAAAATCCTGCAGCCTACATTCTGCAGTGCTGCTGGTTTGGATTCAGTGTTTCCTCTGAGCAGAAAAAGAGGTTTGCATTTGGACTGCGACTTTATGTGTGAATCTGTCTGCTCCTGATAGAAGCCTCAGCCTCGCTTGTTATCACCAGACACTTCATAAGTGATTCCCAATTGGATGCTTTCCTGAACTGGGACCCTGAAATCAGATTGTGAATGACTGTGACACTTCAGTGTCCCTCCAGCAGTGTGTCTGAAGCGCTCTCCCTGCTTCTGAACGACAGCAACCTGCCAAAAACCCTCTGAGTGTTTGAAGAGGGGACGTTCTCTGTAATGCCTGCCCGAACCTCAAGTCCTTATTTGTCTCCTACAGGAGAGAACCTCTATTCTCCCTGGATGGTCAATCAAAGCCACTCCATACTGCTTCTGCTGCCAGGGTATCCAGTTCACTTCTGACTCACAGAAGCTGCTTTTTTTCTAGGCATAGAGTTCAGCAGAGAAGATGATGGGTTATAAAACACAGCACGTTTCTGGATCTCTGTAAAGACTCTGATGTAGAAAAAAGAGATGCATATTCTGCACACACGCAGTGCTCACCATGTTTAGTAATTTCCTATGTAGAAATAGCTAAGGCAACATCACTTTGAGTCTGAAGATAGGAGAAAAATGATGATGCTTGTTGCAGCTGGCAGATGATGGTATGACACGGAACCGCTTTAATGTAGTGAGAGGGTATGTTGGACCAAGACATTTTCCTGAACCTAACCAATGTATGTGTCCATTGTTGGACTTTTTTAGTGGTTAGGTTTGGGTTTGGATCAGAAAAAAAGGTCATATTTTGTGTGTGCGTGCAATTTTACACAGCAAAATTCTTTTATCTGCAACAAGCTTTGCCACCATTTTTTTGGCTAGCATCGTTAGGAGTAACACATCAACATGTTATTATGCACACAACAACAGGTGGATACTTTAACCACTACTGTTGCAGTCATTAAATCATAGAAATTCAGACATCCATTTTGATTTTATTGGTGATTATTCAAGCCTATTGGCTGTACAATGTGTTATTGTCTGTGTAGTTATTGAGCAGTGACGGTTCTGTGTCCTATGTTTCACTAGCTAGCATAAACCGCCTCTCTTTTATGACTCCACCTGTGGTGAAGGTAAATAACCAGTCTGTCGATGTACACAGCAACAGGCATTCTTATATTCACAGCACCACAGGGCTTACACCGACTACATGCACTGCAACACAGATGAGTCTGTGAGTGATGCAAGGAGCTGGAACTGAAGTGACATCAAATGAATGAAACAATCCCATTAATGGGGCACTGTTAGAAAAAAAATAATTAAACTTCCATTTCTTCTTATTGATAATTACAATATTGAAGGAAAAGGTACACAATTAAAAACAAACACAAAGGGTTACTGAGTCCTTTAGTTTGGCTGATGTGGCTGATGATGCATCTGCTCAGGTAATTATGGTGCCAGTTAGATACTACTAAGATAATCTCCACCTCTACATATCAACTGTAATTATCAGTGAACATTTGATTACATGTTCTCTTTTCCCCCCTTATTTTTTCCCCTGAGAGCCAGAGGCCTTAAGAAATGTCCCACATCAACAGCTGAGGGAGCCATGAAGGTGTTTTGAAGACAGATGGAGACCATACTTGAAAATCTTTTCGAGTTTTTTTCCCCTACCATGACTGCTCAGTACGTCTGTGTATCCCTTCGCTTCCCATCTCCCCTCACTGTCTCAATCTTCCTCTGTTGTGGGTGTCAGGCAAAGAGGAAGGAGTGGCTGCTGTACTGCCATGACAGAGTGAGGTTGTTGCGCCTCTTCTGTTTTTCATAGCTGCTGCGAAGCTGTCAACCGGTCGCCTGGGGAGGTAGACATATAAAGACAACAAGACAGTAGTATGCCATGCAAGATTGAAGTGTCACATATTGAGGAGACTCCTCCATCATCAGGCTCTGCATAATATGCAAGAGATCACACACACTGTGAGACTCAGGGGGCTAAGTACGGACAAAGCAGGTTTACATGCTAATGTGAAATGTTGTGCTAATGGGTGTCCTTGTTTACTTTTTGGGTTTGTGATAGCTCTCTATACCTGTGTTTACATGTTCCCGTTATGGACATTTTGTCTTGTTGGACAGATGTCACTCTGACCAGTCTGCTGCTACCCAAATAACAGCGAGCTATACCACACTGTGTAGCCTGATACATTCTTATCACAGTAAGCATTAGGCCTTTTCAGTTATCAGCTCCTATATAGGATCAGACCACATGAGGCAGCCACTCACATGAGGTGAGCTGTGAGCACCTGCTGTCTGACCCTGTTTCCGGGTCACTAGCTGTTTTTCCTTGGAGCCACTCTTGTTTAACGTTTTCATAGTTTTTCTGCTTCCAGCCCATCAGCTTCAAGAATGGACTGCTCACTTGTTTCATAATATGTTCCTTTCAATGATGTGCCAATGTAAAAAAATCTGTCAGTGGGTTTATGTTGATGCAAATGTGTGTTTGTTTCATCACTTTTAATATTGTAAAGATTATTCATCGATGATTTAAAAATCTGTACTTTTTAAAAGTTAAACTTTTTTAACCCTCAGAACTGCATAACCAGCAGCTCATTTACACCTTTTCATATTTCTTCTCCCTGTGTGTTGTCAGATGTTTGGCTGTCATAGTGGATCATACTGTGAAAATCAGTTGTGTATTTCATGGTGAAAAATTACTTAAAGCCACAAAGGACACCTCTGTCCGTCCTTGCCTGTTGTCTGCGGTCATTTTGTGTATGTGTATACTTTGTGTGTGTTTACTGTGTGTTCGGGGCCAGACACGAATTGTCTGCTGTGACACTGATAAATGGCGTTGCTCTTTGAGAAGCGTCTTTCAGAGACTCAGTCCCTGCTGGCTGTCTTTTCTCGTTGCTCTGACCTATTATTTATCTGTGAAGAGAGAGGTGGATGACCAGCCTCTGTCTCTCAGAAGACAATCCATCTGCACTGAGAAGCAGTACTGTCACCTGGGTGTCAATCTCTCTCTCATCTCCTTGCTCTGTGAGCACTAAGCCTTATCGCTGTCATGCAAAACTTTGGCACACCCACTAATTTTCACATACAAAGGGTTTGGAGCTGTTAGGTGTTGCTCTATTACTGGGCTGTCAACATTTATAGGACACTTCCAAAGCAGATAGTCAGTGGAAACTTGAGTTCTCCTCACCTTTTGAATAATGAATTATAAGCTGTAATGATACTGCCGCCAACAGCCATCACAACAGCTGCACAAACTTCTCAAATGTTCAGCCTTCTGGGGTATTATTTGTGTGAAATGGAGTCGAGGCTTCAGGCTCCTCTGGCACTCTTTGACTGACGTGTCAGTCTTTGACAAGATTTGACTGACATTTCAAAGCGAGCGCTGCTAAGAGACATGCTGCTAACTTCAGTGGTGAACTTCTGACTGAAACACATCACATTGTAAACGAGGTAAAAGAGGCATCTGGCTTTCAACAAGCCTGCATGAAGCAGGTACACTTCAAGCTTTCTGTTCTTGTAATGGAAGGATTCATTATGCTAATAAGATTGCATTTCACCTTTGAAGTGAAAACTAGCTAGATTAGATGACTAGCATGCATCTTTCATAAAAATATTACAGTATCTAGCAATGGTTTTATCCACCTTCCACAAGGGGAAGCTGAAAAGGTAAGGTAAGGGTGACTAGCCAGTTTAGCTCTCATCCCAAGCTAGTCCAGGTGTAACTCCATATTCTGTCACCTATGTGAGGTAAATTTACCTGTCAACCCATGCCGTACAAATATTTTGACAATGTAATCACTCCTATTGCCAGAATGGGGAGACAAACATTTAGGCACTGTAGCTTTAAAAACACCTGTGGCTGCAGATTGAATGGCAGTCCACACAAATGTTTTAGTAATGACATCATTAGTGCACTTTGTGGGGCTGCTATTACACCAGATAACTGATAAAACAGCAGTTTGTGTTTTTGATAATAGGAGATTATGCGGCAGACATTTGGGTTATTGTAGTATAAGAACAGCAGAGGTGTCTCTATTAACATTAACTGTG
Source organism: Parambassis ranga (assembly GCF_900634625.1). Classification (NCBI taxonomy): domain Eukaryota; kingdom Metazoa; phylum Chordata; class Actinopteri; family Ambassidae; genus Parambassis; species Parambassis ranga. The sequence goes on along the minus strand of NC_041043.1, from coordinate 3,005,681 downwards.
ACTGTGTCTATTTTAGGGCCCTGGAAAGCTGTGACAGTGTGACAGCATGCACACAGCCATGTTGTGGTTATTTCTTTGACTTCCGCCTGTGCTTTTCATACATGCTCGTCAAAGTACATGTCAAAATGTCTTCCTTAAAAACAATATACTTTCAGTCAATGCACACTTTCAACTCGACCCTCGCTCAGTAACATTTAAATTTAAAGTTGGTTCATGGTTGTATGTACTTGGTGTAGTGTCAGTATTTTCAATGCTTTTCCATAGTCCTTGGTAAACTGAGAGATACTGGTGAGAAAGGAATGCTAATCTGGGAACATGAATAGGACTGTTGTGTTTAACTTCAAAGACATTATTGTGTTACATCTCCACCAGTGTTTTAATTAACTGGGTCAAGGACCACATCTCCTCTTCATTGTACTGGTTTCAAAGAGCCCCGTTATGCATAAACAACAATCAGTTCTGCCCGCTAGTCTTCGGTTTTATCTTATCGCAGTCACCTGGTTCTCAGGCAGGATGTGTTCAGACATTTTGTGTGTGTGTGTGTGTGGCTTAGGGAACAAGGAGGCATAGCTTTAAATGAGAGGGACTTTTTGGGTCATTATTCAGGATGGGGCTTTTAGATGTGCGACTAGATCATCTTTAAAAGGCAGATATCACTGTTCTGGCTTTCGTTAGGTCAGAAAACATCACGTGCAATGAAGGAGCATGAAATGTAGCAGACACATCGACATTTAAGCCGTAGATAGACAGGCGTCTAATCCCCACACAGGAAGTGAGGGAGCAAAAAAAAGTGAGCATGACATGGAAGGAAGATGGACTTAGGAGGTTGAAAGACAGCAACTGCCCACTTCACTGGCAACACTTCTCCTCTGATCTGGTGTTCATTGGCTCATGTTCTAGGCATCCATTCCCAGAGAGCGGGTCCAGCCTGCCAACCTGCTTTGTGTTTTGCATCTGCCCCTTTCACACTCAGCCCTGCCTGCAGCTAATGGATTTATTCACTACAAGAATGCAGCTGGCTGTTTTGATCACAGATCATGTAAGAGGCACAATTCAACTGAGCAGTCAGAGTGTGTTTTGATGGGTTGGTGTGAGTGCAGGTTAATGTTTTTCATGATATATGGCCTATTATTTTGAGTTTTAAGACCTTTTACCAGCTATCTTAATTGCCTTCCTGTTATCTTTATGTGAAGCCGTTTAAATTTAAGTGTGAAACTACCAAAACAAAGCTACTTAGCGAAACACTGTCTTGAGGGGATAACAGCATGTGGATGATCTGGTTGATACATTGGCAGTGAAGCACTAGTGAAGCAAAGGTCTGGTATTTCCAGCAAGTTACACACTAACAGCTCCCTCCTGACTGCAGTTCATCAGGTGGCCACAGGTGGCACTATCAACAAGGGTTGTCTTGTTACATTTAGAAACTTAGAAACAAACATGGCAGTGTTATTTCTAAGTAAATAAAATAAAGGGAACACAGCATACCAGTGCTTCATTGTTATTCAAGAGTGTTACTAATGTTGTTCTTCGCATGAGTAAATTCTGGCTTTTTTTCCCTTTTCCCATCTGTCAGTGCTAGTGGGTAAGACATCATCACTTAGAAAGTTTTTTCTATTCTGAACAAAATTAAAAGTCTACACTGTCACTGTTGTTTCATTGCCTGCAGGCTTTGAAAGCACATAATTTAACAAATACTTGCGTAAAAAATACGAAAATCCACTCCTGAACAACATACCAACCATAGAGATGACTTTGTCCAACATTATTACTGTGCAATATGTGAGGGCGAGCTGGTTATTGATATGAGCTGAGGAGCAGGTACAGTGCTCGGGTTAATGAGGGTCACAGCTACTGCCGGCTGTCAGACAGCTGAGGCGAGACCATCCAGTACATATTAACACAGTTAATTGTGGCTCTAATGCAGCGTTGTCTAGGGCTGCCCTCTCCTTGTAAAGGACCTGAACCGTACCGATGGCAGAGTCTCTTAGACGTCCCCTTGAGGTTGAGAAATTATAACTGCAACACTTAACTTCTGATAGTGACCTACATATTTGGACATAAAAATGTATTTCAAGGACATATTGGAATCAAGAGTACTGAAGTCGAAACTTTATTCTGACACATTGCCTGGCATAGATGTGGTGAAATCTGCAGGTGATGGAGGGGAAGATAGAAGCGCATGTCATTATACAATGCCCCCTTAGCAGTGATATGTTAATATATGAGGATGATGCAGTTGGAGATATCACAGACATATAAGCTGGAGCACCTTGGCCCTGACTTTTCTGACAGATTAAACTGGTCCAGTAGTTTTGGCTCGAGACAGGAAGCACCCTATCAATTCAGTCTCCAGGGTACTACTACAAATGGAGTCTTTCCATTATGCTCCTGGCTGTTGTGACTTCTGTTTTCAAGTCAGTAACGTTGGTGCTTCTGACAATGACTGTAATGCTGAACCACACACTTGTAAATCAGCCTTTAGACGGAGACGAGGGCAGATGTGAACACCTGGAACGAGGTCTTCCCTGTGAAATTAAGGGCCAATCACATTTGATTAACAGACCGCGTGCATGTGAGATTGGGTGGTTGAGTGCACATTCTGAATTTTATCCTAAGATGTTGTCACCATAGCTACTGCTCTAGAGACTGCCTTTGGTTCCATAGCAGCACAAAGCAGGGTGAGGTAGCCACTTTATAGTGTTAAAACTGAACAAGAAGGTTGTGAAGCATTCATCAAAATCTATGTGCTGACATTGTAAGGAGTGCTGACAGAGGACTACTCCACTGAGACACACTAAGTGAAGCACAGCCAAAGATGATGAGGATGTGTTTCATTCACGTTGGTGCTCTGCTCTGATTTTTACATTTTCCTGTTAACTGTCATTCCCAGTGGTGGTGTGGTGTGGTGTCATCGATAATAGATGAAGATTGTTTCAGCAGCAGAAAATGTCTTTATAAAATTTAGAATTGATTTTCCTTTAAAGTTGCTTTGACAAGAACTCCAAACATTGAATTCCTTTGGAATATGAATGTACTTTGAGGCTATCACGCTGCTTTAATATTCCTCGGTATAAAAATAAAATGACTGAATTGGCAAATTCTTGACATTCTGAGTTCTGTCAAGAGCAGCATGAAGAAAAAAATATAGATTTTGTTATATAAACCACAGAAACACAGAACTGGATCTGTTGACAACAAATGACTAAGTCTGCTTGTCAGCGCCTTTAACACAAGTGTTTTTTCTGCTGTGAAATCTAGTTCAGTAAAAAGAATGCTTCTCTGTATGAATGAACAATCGACAACAATGCCACATAAAATGGAAAACGCAACTTATTTTGTAACTTTGGCAGACTTTTGCAGTCATTTGTGCTGACAGCATGTGGCTGATTTTTATAGCTGGTCATGTAAAATCTCCCAGTAAGGAGCCATCATGATAGACAAAAACATGAGAATGAGAAGCTCCAGTAAAGCTGTTTTTGGTGAAAATCAGCCCATTCATGTGTGAGGATGTGTCACATAACGTAACATAAATATTTCCCAAACACACACAACACCATAGGATCAGTCTGGTATGGATATTCAGCCTCACACTCATCTTTTGTTGTGGGATTTAAGATTTGGCGTGAGGCCTCTGGCTGACAGCTTGTCTTCATTCTCTCATATTGTGCCTGTTTGGCATGGCTTCCTAAAAGGAATAAAGGAAGGGGACCTGGATTGTTGGATCCGTGGTGGATGGTACTTGGTTTCACCTGGCTCCTAGAACACTCAGCAGCAGGTGAAACCAGAGACTGCACAGTAGACTGGGTACTCTAGCAACAGAAACTGGAGGGCGAGTGGTGGGGACTGTGGCAGTTCAGAGAGTTATGAGTGGTGTCACTGCTGTGACGCTACAGAACAGCTCCACATCTGTGACGGCAAGGAAAGAAATAATGCCAGCAATGGGCAGCAAGTTTAGAGAGAGGGTCGGTACAGACAGGCAAAGGGTCTGCCACACTGTGTCGTGGGATCAGCAGAAATGGAGCTGAGAATGTTCCCAGCAGGCATCGCTTCATTGATGGAGGCAGCAGGAGACATGGCCGTCTTGGTGGAGACAGGCAGGCTCAGCAGCTGAAGGTGGACTACAGTTGGATGCTGTTGCCATGTCACAAATGTTGCCACTTTCAAAAAAAGAAGCAAATGTCTTCTTCCTGTTCCTTTTAACACAAGTCCCTAAGACCAGATTAACGGTAGTCAGTGCTCCTTTTCACTTATGCTTGTGACTCATGAGGGCAGATTATCACCTGCAGGATGTTTCACATCCATGACACTGTGTCCTTGATCACTCTCGAGCTGCCTGACAGAGCCTTTGAACAGCTTTTAAAGACACCTGCTGTTAAGGCTAAGAGTATGGGTGAGTAGCTTTAACAAGTTAATAGCCCTTCAACCCTGCTTGAGCACCAGTGGGCACTTCTATAATTTGCTAACTGTTAATATCAGAGTAGCAGACCACACTGACAGAATTACTGCAGCACCCTAAAACCTCTTGAAATTGCTTGCTGAAATTAAAATTTAGAGTTACTTCAAAGGTGTTGTTCACAAGTTTAGTTCCTTGTTTGTTGAGAGTTTTTCTTTGTTGCTTTTGGAAATTGTGACATTTTCTGTCCCTTTCATGTTCAGGAGTTTGATGAATTGCCAAACTGTTTGTTGTTTTTACAAAGCTACACTTCTTTTATCATTTGCCTGTACTGGAGTTAATGTTATTTGTCCCTTCTGTTCACAGTGTCCATGTTGATTTGATTACACATACATACACCTCTTTATGCTTAAGGGAAATGGAGGACCCATCATCTCCTTGGTGCATATCTGGTGTTGTCTTAATGCTGTGATCATCCTCTGTGAGCAGGTCTTTATACAGTCTCATCCTATCAATCAGCCATTTTGGGAATGTCGACCTATATTGTGCCATTTCTGTATGAGGACATGTTGCCCTGAGGTGCTGCTATTGTGAGAATTATGGTGACCCAACAAGCTGTGTGCCTCTTCACAAATCATCAACACCTAAAGCTGTTCATCCTTGACTCCTTGAACGAAATAATGAATTCCTGACCCTCTGTAAATCCTCAGAGGACAAAGTACAACCAGATTTTTGAAGGACTAGCACGTCCTTCGTTGCTTCTGTACACCTGTGATACACCACAGAGGGCAGCTGATTGATTAAAGTGTAGTTAGTGTACATTGTCACAACAGGGGAAGACAATCAGGTCTGACACCTTGACACCAAGCATCCTCAAAGGTGCAGCTTCAATCAATTAGAATTACTGCCACTGTGCATGTGCTGTCTCCTGGTGAATATCTGATCGCTAATTAGTTAGCAGCTGTCATTTCCTCATCTGGATAACATTTACATCCCTGCATCAATATTAAATGACCTGAAGAGCCATTTAATCCTTCTTACATGGTAATTGCATAAACACATCGGAGGAAAAGATTCTCATGTAGTCAGCTTGTGTTTAATGCTGCGATCTGCAGATCCTGTAGGAACAGAGACCGGTCATCCATGCTTTTTCCTGATTGTCGCTCTTGCTCGTCTTGCCACCACAACTCCACCTTCCACCAGGGGATTTAAAGGCTCCTCACCGGGGCAGGCTCAGAGATGTCTTCCTGCAGAGTGCTCTGCCACGACCTCTGTCACACGTTCATGGAGTCCGAGTCAGCACCGAAACCTTCACTGCTTCATTGTCAGTTATTTTATCAGTATATTTGCATTGACACTCGCCTCACAACAAATGTCTGAATGAAAATGACCTTTATGACTCTTCATCAGAAACTTCATACACATTTCATATGGTAAAGTTTCTTCTAGTTGAACTCCGCCTCCGTCCTCTCCTAGTCTCAGCCTTGTTTGGAATCATGAAGAAGGTTTCCTGCATTTGAAGGCACACACAGGCTCCTTTGGATTAGGTCTAGGAACAGGTTCCAAATAAACAGCTCAGCTCCTGGATGGTCCCCACCAGCTGTATCCTCTTGCAGCTGCAGCTACCATTGTTTGTTCCAGCTGTGTGTCACTTATCTAATCCGTTTGTCATGGAACCACGAAACCATGCATGTTTCATGCATCTACCATCATGGCTGGTAGGTTGGTTGAAAAATGATTTGTTTGTATTTCTCTACAAAACCCAGAACCAAACAGCTGTTGAGTCCCTTCATTTAGCTACACTCTGTAAAGTTCCTTCCTGTTCATGTCATCATTTGTAATCATTCTTTCAATCATTTAAACCCATGTTATGTCTAGAAATGATGGATTGTCATGGTGTACCAGCCCACACATGTACATGCTCACACACACACACACACACTGACTTGACTCCAAAGTAATTTACAACTGGGATGGCCGCCATCTCTGCAACAGCGTCTCGGTTTGTTTGGAAGAGAAACAGTACATGGCTGCAGCCAGCGGCTACTTGTCTGTCAACAGTGAGCAAAACAAAGCAAATAACGTCTATTAATCATTTACACCTTTTTTCTCATCAATTATTTCTGCATTATGTCAAATAACGTGTTCAGACATGAAGGTGCTTTGTCAACAATGGAGCCTCTGCAGCTGCACGTTCCCGTGAGCTTTGACAGGCCACTGCTGTGAGTATCAGTGTTAGCTAATCCACCCGGGGGGGTGCATCCCTTTACTGAAACACATTTTTTGCTGGCTACAATCCTGCTGAACCAACTTCTCCATCCTGCCAGCCTTCCATCTTACCTTTTTTTAGTTTTTTTTTCTACACAGGAATCACAAACATGAAGCCAGTTCTATCCACAGGGGAGGATTACAGAGGAGAGGAGAAATGTCTAATGCACTCATGCACAGTGCTCTGACATTCTAACTGAAGTCAGCGTGTGCGAGTGTGTGTCCTTTTCTGCTCCAAATAGCCTCGCAGAAATGTCCCGCACATTAACTGACAAATTGTCAGTTAATGTAACTTGCCTTTGTTGCAGGCGTGCCATCAGAGACCCCCCGCTGCTCTGAAAAATTGTCTTCTCAGACCCTTGGCTGTTTTACATCTGCTCATCTCACCACTGGGGTTCTCCAAAACCCCTTGTAGTCCCCCATCACAATGACTGTACCCCACCTTTAGAGCGTCTTTGGTGACAGAATCAGGACAGCTCCGCCATCAGCAGCATCAAAGCCTCGGTGAGACGGAGATGGATTAATAAGTAAAGAAAAGGGAGACAGAACAAGAAAGGCGCCTAGATCACACAAAGGCTGTAAAGTCACCTGGGGCCTCTGAAGGAGACAGAAGTTTTTGAACCTGTTTGTTTTGTCGTACTGGCTCAAAGAGTTCCTATGCATGAGCATCCACCATTCCAGGAAACAGCGGGTAGAGAGAAGATGGACTGCCACTGCTAGCTGGCATATCGAAGTTTGAGGAGCAAAATAAGCCATGTGCTTACACCCGCTTTCACTCAGCACGCCGCTGTTCATTATTCCACCAGTCTGTCAGCTCCCACAGCTGAATCATCGTGGCAGTGCAGGAGGGGGGGGGGGGGGGGGGGGGACGCCACAGCCTCCTGATGCTTTACAGTAATTTTTGATGTTTGAGGATATGAATGGCTCATTGATTATGAGAGGAAATTTAAACAACACACATTCATATGCATGAGAAAAGACTTCAAGTGAGTGAGGCTGAGCTTTTGTGCCAGAGAATTATGTGCTCATGACACTTGGGATTTAAAATTTCATGTGTGGCCCTTTGTCTTCTCCCACACTTGTTCTGTTGCCTGATTCACTTCCTCCTCTCCGGTGCACCATAACTGTCATAACTGAGACAGTCATTCTTATCTCAGCATTGACAGCAGCATTTTGTGGCTACTCCTACTATCAGAGTTGAATACAGCCCAGAGTGTCGGCTCCCTTATTTCCCCTGCCGTCAATCACACAGAAGTTCAACTCTATTAAAAAAAATCACAGCCAAGATAAGATTTTTTTTTATCAAAGTCTGTATGGCTGGCAGCAAAAAGGTGTTTATCAGATACTTAGAAGTTTATGAGGCATTACTATTTATCAGCCTCTATCTGGCATTTAAGTTGAATTTTTATGACATCCCGAAAACAGCTGTGAAATTTACAGAGCAGCAGTAAGGTCACCCCTACCGATGGGCTGTGGCGATCTGCCACGGGCGTCAATCGCCCTTCCCTGCGTCTCACATCTGAGCCTTAACCCGCCCAGCAACTCATGTCACAAAAAAACCCACCAACTATCACAGTTTATTACCTAAGACACACAAACAGAAACAAGCCGTTAAAGGTGTTTCTGTGGTGACATCTGGGATAGCACTTTATGGAGTCGTAGACAAACAGCACACTCCCACACTTAACTTGCTGTGATCCTGCCTGACCTAGGAGAGGTATGGGGGAGGTGCACTGAAGGCCACTCTGCTCCCTTTTCTAATCTGGTATGACAGGTTCTGACTCCAAAAGTATGATTAATGTGAGCTGCAGCTGGACACATTTAATGTCATCTGCAATATCACCCGGCTCCGACAAATGAGGCCCCAAAAGTCATAAATTCCTGTGGCACGTTGTCTATATCCATTAGCAAACAATTTATTGCAGACATTTGTTGTTATTTTCTTATGAGGTGCCACCGAATCCATCAGTCCGTCAGCCTCTGAGCCCAGGAATGCCACAGAAAGTCAAAAGACTGATAGCCTGTATCAAGCTGCCATGAATCATTCATCCGGTATTCACTCATTAAGCAGGTAGAGGTTTGAATTTAGCTTTTTCACTTGAGACAGCACAGAGGAAACCTGAGCATATGGAGCACATTTATATAGGAGTCAACAGTTTTGGGGGTCTGAAGTCTGGTAAAGGGAGTGTTCATAAGTATGACTGGGTCAAAGGCAATTTATAATGAGTGGGGAAATGTCATTGGTCAAAGAAGTGATTAGCTGGACATGTCCCAGGATTCATACAATTTATCTTTCATCATTAAAAAGTCAAAACAAGTATAAAGGAACAAAATCACAAAGTTGCTTCTGAGCTGTGAGTCAGCAGGTGAATGTTATTTTCCTGTCTGTGGCTGACCTTAGTGCTTAAAGGGTCAGTGTGTGGGGGATTAAGTGGCATCTAGTGGTTAGGTTGTAGACTGCAACGTGCAACCCTGAACAACATGGTGAGCTTTTAGGAGGGTGGTCATTAATATTCCTAAAGAAGGTTCTCCCTGATTAGTCGGTTTGATATCACAGTGTTGTATGGACTTGGGAACCCAGTCTTAAAATAGGTGGCAGTGAGGTAAACATTTCCATATAGCCTCCTATTGTTAAAGTGTAACCACCTGTGTGGCAGAACGTAGCCTCACACTTAGAACACAGCATGATAAGTGATATAATTGATGATAAATTGAGTATAGTTCACTATGTTAATTCATGTTATTGATGTAAACATTGATTACTTGGCTTAACAAAATCATTTTCTCTAAGTAACTAGCGCAATGCTAAGTAGTTTTCTGAGTAAAGGTGAGACTTGCCTACACCACATTTGCCACTAAAAGCTTTCATGAATATTAACTAGCTTTGTCAAATGAGAGAATATGACCATCCGTCACAAGTCTTTGGCTGCATCCACTTTCATTTTGTGAAATTCCAAAATGTGATCCGACCTTTATTATGTTGCCCTCACCTTCAAATATTCCTCCTTGATGTTTGTGACAGGTGTGAAATGCTGCCTTTCATCTCCAGTTCTCGACATTTTGCAGTTGACTCAACAGAAGTCTAAAAGTCAGAGTAAACAAAGACGGGTTTTCAGGCTCAAATGGAAAAAAGTAGCACAAATTATAGGCGAATCACTGCTGATGTTTTGTAACATTGCCCTCAATCCAGCACCGACACACCTCACATAGAAAGTATTTGCCCCCCCCGACACCTCCAGCCAACTAAGACGTTTTCTCATTCACTGCACGTTCGACTGTAGCATGCATCTTAATCTGAAGAGACGGTTCCATTTCAGCTCGCTCCCAATAACCTTCCCATTCATCGCTCCCCGCATACACCTTCACTGAAAAGAGGGAAGTGCCCAGAAATAGAAATGAAAGAAGATGATTTCAGTGGCTGAATCATAGATTTACTGGGAACAACTTGAGAGAAGTAGAAACGGGGAGAGAGGAATAAAGAAAGGGGAAGCAAGTTAAGATGAAGTGGGGGGGGGAATGAGGAGATGCGCAGAGAAGAAAATAGCTGGCGTGTTTGACTTTGTGGTGTAGTAACTTGCTCAGGTTGGTACTTTTAGAGCTGGATCTTATTACTGTCTGCCTGGTAAAAAAAAGAGAAAGAAACAAGGTCCACAAGCTTTCAATATTTGTGGTGAGGTGAACATGTTGCGTCATGACGAATGGTCTGGTTAAATACTCCACTTTCTCTATATCATCTTGTTTAAAAAGCAATCAGTATGCTTCCCTGTTTAAGCTGCTAGAATTTGATAGACAAATGAGGTTCAAATCGGAAATGAAAGAGTCTAGAGGAAAGTAATGAATAGATTCCACTCTCCTGATGAGCTTTATGCTGCTGACAAATTACTGATAGACCCAATATTGAGTGCTATAGACTCTGTGCAGTAGCATGATACTTTGTGGGTGCTAAAGACCTGTTGGCACCTTTCACTTTCTCTATTGTCTCTTGGAATGAGACAAGCTAATAAAGACTGGCCTTGATTTAAATGTCATTGTGCCATGTTTCCGTTGCCAGGGAAACATTTCAGTTCAGACCTTGTTGATGTCCAGGCTTTACTTTTATTTGCACCATTTAAATAGAGGTAGCCTCAGCAGGGGCCTTCGGTCAAATGAATGGCTGTAGTGTTTGTGTGAGAGTGTAAGAGTAAGAATAAAAACAACTACTCACCTTTTCTCTACCGCTGTGGTGACGGAGCACAGAGATGTGTAGATTTTGTCCTCAGGCTGCCAGAAATGTCAGCCTGACAGCACACACACACACACCGGTGGTCACTGGCAGAGCAGGACAGAATGCTGATGGGGATGCTGGATAGAGTTGCTGCACAGGTAAAGGCTTCTCTGGCTGCACATACATGACCCCTGAGACACATGTGTAAACACTCAGGCAGAGGCAATCCAACTTCAAAGGCGACAAAACACACACACACATGCATATATTCACACTGTGGCTTCAGTCTGACCACTGGGGGCTCCGGGAGTTGAGAACTGGCTGTCACCGGGCTGTTGTAAAGAGCAGCAGGAGCAGACAAATCTTCAGAGGGAGCTGACCTTTCTGCTGCATCTCTAACCTTTTTTGTGGATCACCTGCTACATCTCCAGGGAACATTCGCGCTCTCAAACTGCTCTAAATCCCTTGTCAGCCTGCTTAAAGTACACACTGTATTGCTGATGCAGTAGATAGGCTGTATGGCTTATGAAGAATAGATAAATCCAATAATGCAGCTCCAAGATCCAAACACCACCAGCACCGCCTCAGACTGGATAGCATCTCTTGAGTACCTCAAGCAGAAAAAAAAAAGCTTCAGAATATTCTCAATGTTTTCATCCTGTTGAAACCACACCAGGCCTCCCCATTGGCCAGTCATTGCAAACCAGACTTGTGTAGTATAGACTTGCAGAACTGTTCTTTGAAATTGTAAAGGAGATCACTAAGTTTGCATGGATACCAACTACGCAGGGGAATAAAGAATAATCCAGAATTCAGAGAATTCAGAATGCTAAAAATCTTCTTTCTCTTTGTGTGTGCAACTCAGCTGTATTGTGTATAAGTGTGTTTTAGACATTCACATGCCCAGAAAATATGAAACATAAAACATCAGAAACATTTAGGAAGGCCATAAGAGCAGTAAAGTTAACATTAAAGGAAGTAGTGCCAGTGTCACTGGTGTCACTAGGTTATATTGTAGTCAATTATTACAGGGCTATGTTCAATACTGAGCTGTGATTGGTCTTCAGTTGCAGCATTTTGTGGTCAGTTATTTCTGTCCTGTGCAGAAATGAGGATCACACACAGTCTGCCAAAGTTCTAAAGGTCCCGCAGCATCTGTGAGACCAGATGGTGTACATGGGAAATCATAAAGTTCACCAGCCCCTAACTTTAAAACCCAAGATGGCTGCTCTGCAAGTCAACAGCAGCAATAACACACTGTTTATTTGCATTTCATCACACAGTCATACACGTGTAGTTATCAGATGCGTCTTGCAGGCAGTGCTCCTTTTAGTTTTCTCATGTTGGTATTACTGGATGCTATGCTCTGCAGCTTGCTTATTAGCATGCTGAGTTCATTAGATATCTCTGCAACACAGAGACATATCAAAAGTGACTTCATCCTTATTCATTAATGGACTCGCAATGCAGACAGATGAAAGCCAGTAATTAAGTTTCATAGAGCTACTTCAGAGTGCAGAGAAACCAAAAACAATTAGAACTTCTTCACCTTTTTTTTTGGCCACATTTGCAGCAGTGCTACCGCTCCTGGGAAAATAGTAAATCTGTTCATTGAAAACTGCTAAAACGTTTGTTCAAAGAACAAAAGAAGAAGCTGTTCACATTCATATTGCTCAGTGTGTGAGATGAATCATGAGCTCAACACTTTTTGTTATGACTGAAGTTTTTAGAGAGCATATAAATCAATAATATCCCCTGATGAGCTTCACCTCCAGTCTCTCAGCAACACTGAATGAATGGGAGCCCATTATCCTGTGGCTTCACTACATCCTACAGTGCATGTGTTCATTATGTGCCCCGCCTCCCTGCTTCCTTCCTGTCATTCTGTCAGCCTCATTGCTTAGGCGATCTCCGCCTTGTTGAGTTGTCTGTGTCCCTCTTGCCTGTCTCTCTCTCTCTCTCTCTCTCTCTCTCTCTCTCTCACCTCAGTCCATCTCCTCTGCTGTAATAGATGCTGAGACCTATTGATTTTTATCCCAAGTACTTCTCACTGGGCATCTGGCTGTCTCTTTCATTTAATCTGTGAGCAGCGCTGAG